>NC_142025.1:36723290-37323290 GCF_049901735.1 Notechis scutatus | reverse complement strand
TACTAATTGATAATAAGATTACTTAATTTTTTACTTAGATGAAATATAAACTAGCTAGATTTGTAAGTCAGGATTGAACTTGTTTGTGAACTGAACCAACTGGAATTCATGTCTTTGTACTGAAATATCTTGTCCTTTAAAGATCCAATAAAAAGAAAAGAAAAGCTTCTAGCTTGGCTTTCTGAGCAGGATTGTGGAAAACTGGAGGCAGGACATCACCAGTGGCCAAAATAGTTCATTATTCAAAGGCCTGTAACAGTATATTTTTTAATACTTTAAAAAAGAGTTTTTTGAGTTGCAACTAACTCAGTAGCTGAATAACAACATCGTCATTTTTTAAAATTTCTCACTATGGTTATATCTGGAGGCTACTTAATTTGCAGTGTGCAACATTTAAAGAAATATCTGTTTCTTTTGACTATTTTTATTATTCTTTTTATTTGGATAAACTTTATGCAGTTATTCTGAATGATAAAAATTAGGTGGGATGAAGCATACATTAAACATACAGGAAAATCTCTTCAAAAACTTTATGTGGTGTTTGAATTCTTAGTTCACTTGCCTGAAATCTCTTCCCCCTTTTTGGTATTCACTAATCTATTAAGGTTTATATAAAGCATATAAAATAAATGTACTAAACTGTCATTATTGAACAATGCAAATTGTTTAATGAAAAATTGATCAGATCAAACGTTTAAAAAAGTTTTGACTGAGCAGGGCATTGCAAGGTAAACGGGAGGTACTATTGTTCTCTAAAGCTGATAGTGAATTATAACCTACTGTCATTATAGATTGACATGCTGTCCCATTTTTCTCTCAATAAAGTAAAAATTTGGGGTTTATAGCTAATAGCTGAGGATTGAAGCAAACAAAAAAAGGCTGTGACAGCTGAAAATAAGAGGAAATATATACCAGTGCTCCAGTGGTGGGATTCAAATTTTTTTACTACTGGTTCTGTGGGCATGGCTTGGTGGGCATGACAGGGGAAGGATACTGTAAAATCTCCAGTCAGAGGTGGTATTTTTCAGTTCTTCTAACTACTCAAAATTTCCGCTACCGGTTCTCCAGAACTGGTCAGAACCTGCTGAAAACCACCTCTGCAGTGTTCGCTGATATATGTCTGATCTTGGGATCAAATCCTGCCTTCTGTAAATTACTGTGCTGCCCAGAAACTGTTAAAGGTTAGTCAGCTACGGTTGCTATAAAGCTGTGGAAAATGGCTCTGGAGATAAAAGAATGAAACCTAAGATTTTCAAACCTGTTCTGACTGATGGATACATCTAATATTTTAAGATTATGTCATGTGCAATATCACCAAATGACACTTATGGTGTGTCAGATTGGACCTAAAACATCCATTTCAAACTACCTCCTCGGGGTTCTTTATATTATCTCAACTTACATTTTCTCTGGGCAGAGAGACACATTTCTAAACAAACTGCTAGGCTGTAACAACCATGATATTATTTTGTCACAATGCCTAATATGCCTACATGTAGCATGTTGACATTTGAATGAGTAAGGGGGTTGCCAGGGTTAATAGTTATTAGTGTCCTTAGTTCCATCAATAGAGACTCATTTTTTTATTTGATGATAAACTATTTAAAAAAACTTCATATTGTCTCTGCAGGGCAATTAATTCCTTCCTCCCCCAAACTTAAAATCCTTATAACGAAGGAAGAAATATTTTATAAACTAACATGATATCTATAATGCTTTTTATTTGTTATCCCTCCCCATCCTAATTCTTCGAGATTTAGCAATTATTCATAGTGATAAGTGTGATAACTGCCTTCTGTTCAGTCTAGGCTTTTGAATATTCAGGATTTGGCTTCCAAAATGATGGATGATTACTTTGGATCCATTTACTGTCAAAGCACGTGTTCATGTTTTGCTTGGCAGAAGCTACAGTTATAAACTATTTGGCAATTCAGATAGATATTATATGCCAAAAGACATACACACACATGCACACACAATTCTTACTTATTTTGTTGATGTGTAGCTCTGGAAAATCTCTGTTAAGTTGGAATGAAGTTCCATGTGCCTGACTTACAGTTTCTACTTAAGCTACCAAAGGCATTTTAGCTAAATCCCATTAGATGTCTCTAACATCTGCCATTTATCTTGTTCTTGTTAAAGCACAAAATCTCCATATTTTCAACCAGAACTTTTTGAGTCACACAAAAAAAAACCTTCTGAAAATGTGACATATATATTTATTTGCAATTATTTAAACATTTTCTTTCCTTGCTTTCTAACCTCAACTCTACATTTTTCAAAAATTCTAATCATTAGTTTCGTTTATTCTAATTATGAATTTTTCTGCTCAAGATCCTGAGGGAGTTTAAAAAACATTTGTGTTTCATTTGAAAACATATGTTTGATATATTTCTGTTACCTTGCATCTTTATAGTTATAAACCAAAAATCTCATTTTCAATGCAAATCCTCACTAAACTTTATCAACTCATCTTGCAAAATTTAACCTATAAAATAATTGGTATACCTACGATACACTTTGTAATAGTGAAAAATATGTTCATGTGGGTTATTTTGTTGAAATTTAATTCCCTAAAACATGAAAAATGGCAGCAAGATTGGCAAAATTGTATTACAAAAACTTCTTTTAAAAAAACTTCACTATAATACAATGTACAGTGATATTGTATGGCAAAGATAGAATTCATCTTTCAATTTTTACTTAAATAGAATTCTTAATTTTTCAAGCAATATATCATATATCAGGCATATAAAAGTCATCACCAAATTGTCAACATTATCAGGTTGTCTTTATTCTAGTGAGTATAGCAAGAGTCCATAGGTGTTTTGGTATCTGAAGATAAATATCTAGTTTTCTCCCTCCGCATGGATGTCAAACTGTGGATAAGGGGTGAATTACCTTGCTCAGTGATTTCAAATCCTATTTTTATGTATTCATTTTAACTCCTATTTTTTAACAGAATAGCAAAAATGATATGTTTGCTTGTCCTAATGTGACTTTCAATGGTTTAGATAATCTGTACTTATAGAATAGATAACCACAGCACTTTATGGAATCATAGAGATGAAGGTGACCTTTCATCTTTATGATCTAGAAATCTTGGATCAGATAGGAAATATGAACATATAAATTAATTCCATTTCATTGTAATCTTGCAAGTCTGATAGCGCATATATTTTATGGCCTGAGTTAGGAAGGTGCCTTTGTGAGTTTCTTTCTTATGCACCTTGGGGTATATCTTCCCTTATCTGCTTATTCCTTAGGCAGCATCCCTTTTCTCCATCTTCCAAAGTCATTCTATATACCATTACAGGAAGGATCCAGTGCTTGGACTGACAGATGTTCACTCAGCTTCAGTTTAAAGACTTATAGCTGAAGATAACTTAGCATTTCACATGGAAGTTTCTTCTACTGGCTAACATCTCATATAATCGGGATGTTCTTCTCTGATGTCTACCCTCAACTTTCTTCCTTGTAACTAAATCCACCGGTTGTAGTCCTGCCTGCTGGGATATTTGTGTTTTTAGCAGCTATGTCACACTACTTGCTCATGTTTAATTTGTGGTTTACAAGGTCACTTGGATCTCTTCCAGATGTTCTATTATTTTTTATAGATTAGATCCATATTTTTCCTATCCAGATGCAGAACTTTTCATGTCTGTCTATCAAATTCTATACCACTCATTTCAGCCCACTTTTTAAACCTTCCCACATGTACTTTTTAATCTTTATCTGAAATATTACCCACCAGTCCCACTTTTATTTCATTTGCAAACTTGCTAAGTGTCCTACCACCTAGCTCATCTAGGCCAATGATGAAAATTTAGGATCAGGATACAGTCCTGTGACATTCCACTTGATATTACACATTCCACTTCTAAGCTGAAATAGACTGATTAATCACACTCTAGGTTCCATTATTTAACAGAGAGTCCATTGACCACTAATAGATAACACCATTAAACTTTTCTGATAGTAGTAGTAACAACTAGATAACCAACAACCTGTTGGGTTGTTATTTCATAGATATTTACTTACCCACAATTCATACATTTGCCACAACCCTTGAAGTGCCTTTTGCACACTCTCATACACCCGTATGGACCTTTGTTCCCTTTCTCCACACTCTGTGTGTTTTGTCGCCAGGATAAAGCAGACTCGAAGACCAGAGTTGAATTCCGCTCTTTATTTAGCAACCAGTAACTTCAACTAAAGTCGAGCCGCGGCAGCCCTTTTTATAGCGGCTGCTCATGGCTCGCAACCAATGGCATGTATTCAAACTTCCCGCCGCCTAGGCGGCCAATCGAAAACAGTTATTATTAACCAATCCTTAAGCTAGGTTATTTAATCAATAGGAATGTGGTATTAGAAGTCTATATTTGAATACACTACACCCCTCCCCTCTTGGTTCACTCCAATGTTACGTGACGTAGTCACGCAGGTAGGCGGGGCTTTTATGAGTCCTAGTTGACCTGCGCAGTTCAGTCTCTGTGTTGGTCTCCACCAGTTGGGACAGGCCTGCTGTCCTTCCCGCTCTTCTCCTAGGAACCTCCTGGAAGGGCGCCTCAGCCATGCTGCTCCCGCCGTGCCTTGTTGGGTTGATTGGACGGTCGGCGTGGTCTCCCAACATTGTGTGCGGGCAGGTAGAGTCGGCTTGGCTGCTTCTTTCCTGGGGTTCCTTCAGTTCTTTTTTCTCTGAGTCTTCTAATCGTAAGTAATTTTTATTTTTTTCTGGGTTGTCGGCTTCTGGTTGGTGGTTTGTAACCGGACTATTTTCATCTCCTTTATTATTTAAAGGTCCCCCCCCTCTGGTTTTTTTATTACTATCTGGGGGTGCTTGGGGAAGTGTTTGTTCCATGTTTCGGGGAACGTCGGTATTTCGTTCGACGTGTCGTGACAGTAGCTGATCGATGTGTCTTTTCCACGATCTGCTGTCAGCTGTTTCTAGGTGGTATGAACGAGGGCCTGTGATTTGTGTGATTGTTGCCAGTAACACTAAATCGCCTGGTAAGAAAGAGCGGTACTTACTGGAAGAGTCTGGTGGCTTTTCGGGGTTGTAAGTGGGGTGCAGTCTGTCCAAGTAGGAATGCAACTTTCTTCCCATCAACAGTTCAGCCGGGCTCTTGTTTGTCGCTGTGCATGGTGTTATATGTTGGATGGTGAGCATGGTGATTGATTTTTTCTTGCATGTCATTTCCTTCAATCTTTTCTAATGCTTCTTTCGTAATGAACCATGCGTTCCGCCCTTCCGTTTCGCCGCCGAATGAGCTGGCGCTGTCAAAGCATGTCTTATTCCTTGTTCTGCTAGGAATTATTCAAAAGCCAAAGCTGTAAACTGTGGCCGATACTGTAAACATTGTCCGATACTACTACATCTGGTAGACCGTGGGTGGTGAAGAGTATTTTAAGTTGTTTGGTGATGGCTTCTGTTGTTGTTGAATTCATGATGATGACTTTTAATAGGTGTCCACAATGATTAGATAAGTATATCCTTTTGTGGGGCCGGCGAAATCCATATGGATTCTTGACCAGGGGCCTCTGGGTGTCTCCCAGTCAAGAACCGGTGCTGAAGGGTGGGTGGGTCTGGATGATTGGCATTTGTTACATGTTTTGACCCAGGTTTCAATGTCTTTATCTATTCCTGGCCACAAAACGTAGCTTCTGGCCAGGGATTTCATCTTTACCATGCCCGGGTGTCCTTTGTGTAACATATTTAGCATGTCTTCTTGTAATTTTTTTGGAACAACCATCCAATCTCCCCACAAAATGCACCCTTTTTCAATTGATAATTCAGTTTGCTGGTTATTAAAGGGTTTAAAAGTCTCGGTTTTTACGTTTTCCGGCCAACCTCGTCCCACCCAGTTCAGTATTCGGGCCATCAGTGCATCTTTAGCCGTTTCCCTTGCGATGTCCAATGCGGTGATGGGCCAATTTGGAATCGTTTCAATTTGTAGGGTATATGTGGTGGGAGCTAGATCATCATCGTGACCTGGTAGTGGTGAACGGCTTAATGCATCTGCATGGGGTATGGCTTTTCCTGGACGATAAATGAGTTTGTAATTGTAGGCTGTAAGAAATTCTGACCATCTTGTCATTCTTGGAGACAGGATATTGGGGGTGGCCCTGTCTCCGGCTAGGATTCCCAATAGCGATTTGTGGTTGGTAATTAAAGAAAATGTCCTACCGTATAAATATTCGTGGAAGCGTTTCACTCCCGAGATGGCTGCCAAGGCTTCCCTGTCCAGTTGGCTGTAGTTCCTTTCGGTCTTGGACAGCATCTTGGAATAAAAGGCGATCGGTGCTTCTCTGCCATCTGGTAGTGTGTGGTTTAGTATTGCGCCTATGCCAAAGGGTGAAGCGTCGCAGGTGACAGTTAGAGGTAGTGTCTCACTGTATTGGATCAATACAGATTTCGATGTGATTAAGTCTTTGATTTTTTGGAATGCTGTTTCTTCTTGGTGGCCCCATTTCCAATTGACTTTTTTATTGAGGAATCTATGCAGTGGTTCCGCTATTGTTGCCTTCTGCGGCAGAAAGACATGATAAAAATTAATGAGTCCCAAAAATGCTTGTAAATCTGTTTTGTTTTTGGGTCTGGGAGCTTCCTTTATTGCTCGTAATTTTTTTTTGTGGGGTGGATTCCTGCTTCGTCAGTAAGATATCCCAGGAACTCGACCTGATTTGTGGCAAGTTGGCACTTTTCTTTTTTAACTTTGAGTCCTGCTTCTCTAAATTTTGCCAAAACTGCCCTTAATTGGTCTTTTGGTTGTTTTTTGTTTTCGGCTGATATTAGTACATCATCGAAATAGGGAACCACCCCTTTTAATCCTTGGAGAAGGCGTTCCATCAGGCTCTGGAAAACGCCAGGGGCCACGCTGACACCGAATTGTAATCTATTGCATTTAAAGGCTCCTCTATGTGTTACGATAGTTTGCGCCTCTGCCGTCTCAGGATCAACTGGTAATTGTTGATATGCCTGTGCGAGATCGAGCTTCGCAAAGATCTTTCCTCTCCCCAATGAATGCAGCAGGTGTTGGACTACCGGAACGGGATATGCGCACTGTTGCAATGCGTGGTTCAGGGTGGCCTTATAGTCACCACAGATGCGCATGTACCCATCAGGTTTCATAGGGGTCACAATCGGGGTTTCCCATCTGGCATGGTCAGTTGGCTCTAGTACCCCCTGGGCGATGAGCTTGTTTAGTTGCTCGTCAATTTTTGGTTTTAGTGCAAATGGTACCCGTCTGGCTTTAAGCCTACATTCAAGTTTAAACTAAACGATATAGGGGTCCCACGGTACTTGCCTAAGGTCCCGTCGAATACGTCATGGAATTCCTTAATCAGGTCTTTCTCCCAGTCCATCATGGTGACGCTGTTGATCCCTGTCACTTCGATTTCGAGCGGTTCGAACCATTCTAGACTGAGCAGGCTGGGGCGATCTGTGTCAACGATGGTCAAAGGAAGAATCTCGGTGTGTTTTCTAAAATTCACTTTGAAGTGTCCCAATCCAACTACTGGTATCTTGTTACCCTGGTAGTCCTTGATGATCAGGCTTTGCTCTTCAAGTTCTCTACGTTTTATGTCTGGTATCAAACTTTTTATTGTGTTCCATTATACCATTGATAAATACCACCCGGAGTCTACTTCCATTTCACATGGCTCGCCTTCTATCAGGACGTTGATTTGAACCTTCTTAGTGTTTGATGTTCTGGCCGTCCCAATAGTGATTGTCTGATGTGTCTCTTCCTTCTCGTTGAGCTGTTGATTTCTATTATCTCGGCTCCAGTGAGTTCCGGTTGGCTTTTCTTTGTTTCTGGGGGGTTACTGCCACGTCTCTTTGGACTATAGCTCTTTTTGTTTCGGCAGACCCTTGCAATGTGCCCCCGTTTTTCACAATGCCTGCATGTGGCATCCAAGAATCGACATTCAGACCTCGGGTGGTTTCCGCCGCATCCCGCACACTGAAATTCTGGTTTTCTTCCTCGTCTCTCTCTCCGGTTTCTTTCTGACTGGAGTCTGTTTACCTCCTTGTCTTCATCTTCGGAGTCGGTTGATGATTCGATGTCTTCATGGTGAGAGGTTGTGGCAGCGTGCTTTTGGGCTCCCTCTGTTTTCTTTTCTTTAGTCAGACTCGGGCTGTTTGTTGCATTCATCTGCTTCATTTTTGCTGCAGACTCCTTTGCCACTTCAGCAGCAGTTGCTTCAGCAATGGCTTCGTTTGCGGTGATGTTGGGTCAGTTTAACAGTTTGCTCTGTAGGATTACATCTCTTAGTCCAAGGACTATACGATCCCTCATGGCTTCATCCAGGTTGAGGAACTCGCATGCCCCCCCAATGTCTCTTAATGCTGCTTACGAAGTCTCCAATACTCTCACCCTCTAGTTGGTCGCGCTTGTAGAATTCGTGTCTTCTTATGAGATTGGACACGACTGGTGCGTAGTGGTTTCTCAGCATCCAATTAAGGTCTGGCCAGGCCATTTGTTTAGCATCATTGGGTCTTACTAATGCCTTGGCCATTTTGAAAATAGTTGGGTCGCAATGCGTCAGGAATACGGCTCTCTTTCTCTGGTCAGTGATTCCCTGCAGTTCGTTGCTTTCCAAAAACATCAAGAACCTGTCAATGTATGACTCCCAGTCTTCTTCGGCTGGGTTGAACGGCAGTGGGTGGCGATTGTTGCCGGCCATCTCGTTGGTCTTTCGGCTATCGTTGCCACGTGCTTACGGTCTTTGTCTCTTCAATCCCACCCTCATTCCCAGTGTTCTGTCGCCAGGATAAAGCAGACTCGAAGACCGGAGTTGAATTCCGCTCTTTATTTAGCAACCAGTAACTTCAACTAAAGTCAAGCCGCGGCAGCCCTTTTTATAGCGGCTGCTCGCGGCTCACAACCAATGGCATGTATTCAAACTTCCCGCCACTTAGGCGGCCAATTGGAAACAGTTATTATTAACCAATCGTTAAGCTAGGTTATTTAACCAATAGGAATGTGGTATTAGAAGTCTATATTTGAATATACTACACTGTGCATTCCCCTTACCTTCTCCAACCCACGCTGCATTTGCATGTAATTTTCATGTGGCATCTCTCATATGTCCTGTGAACCCTCCCAACCCTTGCATTGCCTCTTGCATACCCCCTTGCATGCAGTGCCTCTCACATACCTCTATATACTCTTCCAACCAGTGCTGTACCTCTTCTACACTTCCTTGCACCTTGTGCACCTTCCCAACCTACATGGCACCTTTCATGCACCCTCCTGAATCTGTGCAGGACCTCTCATGCACTCCCCACACCGACTCCCCAACCAACATGTCACCTCTCAAACATTCCGCCACACCCTCATACACTCTTCCTGAATTTTGCAGTATCTTCTCTGCACTCCCATGCATTCGTCACTTCCTTCCCACATGGCGACAGGCACTTATCTCCCTGGTGACCTGGGACTTCCAACTTCCTGCCAGCTTCTCCACTGACTTTCCTTGTGGGAAACTGGCAGGGTGTGCTGGAAATTACGATTGTGTGATCATAGTTCATTATGCTAGCATAGTGGCTCAGCAGCATGGAAGCACTGAAATGGCCCCAATTTTGCTAAATATCAATCCTACCAGAATCATGGGTTCTGGATTTTGGACACAATGAATTAGCCAACTAATAAAGTTAGCCCATTTAAAATAGGCTGATTCAATCCCCCACCCCCGTGATGTATTAATTTTGCTCAATTTTGCCCTATTTGTATACTCCTAGAGAAATAGAAAAATAGTTATGAGATGAAGAAACATTTCAATCGAACATTAAGCATGCAGAGCCCCCAGGAGAATTTCCTCTACAATGAATGCTTAATGTAGTTCTTTAATACCGGTAGTTATCAACTAAATCCAAAATTTATGTTGTTAAGTGAAAAATTTGTTAAGAGAGTCTTGCCCCATTTTACGACTTTTCTTGCCACATTTGTTAAGTGAATCATTGCAATTGTTAAATTAGTAATATGATTGTTAATTGAATCTGGTTTCCCCATTGACTTTGCTTGTCAGAAGGTGATCAATGACCCCAGGACACTGTAACCATCATAAATGTGAATCAGTTGTCAAGCATCCAAATGTAAATCATGTGACCATGGGGATGCTGCAGCAATCGTAAGTGTAAAAAATGGTCACAAGTCACTTTTTTCAGTGCCGTTGTAACTTTGATCGGTCACTAACTGAATTGTTGTAAATTGAGCCCTTTCATCTGGGAATGAACAGATTAATTTCCATAATATGATTCTGGCACACCTTATTACAGGACAATTTTTCATTGACTATGATATGATAAAACCTTCAGACAGAACAGCAAAGTTTGCAGTGTACTATATTTCTATAAAACTTATTCATAGATTATGCACTTCAGCAGCAACAGAGAACATGTATTTGATGCTAATAGGGAAATAAGTTTACAAAATACTGGAATTCCAGTTTTGTAAATCCTAGCCAAGCATGTCCCATAGAGTTTAATATTTTTTCTGAATCCAAAGAAAAGTATCTATAACACACTAGCCATTTATGAATTAAGTATAAGATTACCTTAGGCAGTGAGATTCATCTTTGCTTTCAAGTTTTATTGAAATGAAAACTTCTTTATAAATAAGGCTATTTTTTATATACACACTGCAAGCATCATAATTCTTCTGGATTCTGATTATTCAGTTGTTAAGTTATAAAACTGAGCCAAAAATACTTGGCACTGACTTGTTTTAAAAAATTCAAAACCTTCCACTCTTTTTAGACCCAGTTTTGACATCCAGATCCACAGTAATTTAAAACCTTGGGTTCTTTCTAAAAGTGTATTCCTTATTCTCATTTAAGGAATATGTGACTTCAGCACCGAAAGGCACAGCTTTGTTAATTAGCCTAAAAATGGGCTACATGTTTTTATGTAATATATATGATGATCTGATGATGGCCTAATCTTCCAAGCAGTACAGATTTATATAGTCAGTGCTTTCTGTGGCGGATTAACATGAATAGGTTTCCACAGGAAAAGCATGCTTTAGGAAGGATTTTCCATAAACAAAGCTGTTGTTTGTTACAGTGGGGGTTGGGGTGAGAGTAAAAGAAGCTGTTTTGAAGAATGATACTGTATGAGGAATACAAAACAACCACAATACTCCAGGCAATAAGAAATAGAATGAATATTGTTTGAATTTACAAAATTGTGAGTCATTGATTCAGCATTGTGATTGGGTAACTAAGTTATTTCTGATAGACACTTATTTTTTTTCCTTTTAAAGTCAACAAAAATCAGATTCTTATAGGCTGTGGGTCAAACTGTGATTTTTAAAAATGAGAAATACTTTAGGAAATATTTTGTTTGACTTTCTTTTAAAACGGTTAGCTGATACAGTTTATATACATGTGTACAAGAGTCCCTACAGTGCTCTGAGAGATATAATAAAAGGACCTCTCTTGCAACCCAAGCAAGTTCATAGCAGGAGAAGAGGTTTTAGAATATGAGAGCAATTACAGGTATTACAATTTATTAGAATTAAGCCTGGAATTTTGGTTGTGGCTATCATAAAGCAGGACATCACATGAGCTGATTTGATATCATGACCATTTTTACAATGGTTGTTAAGGGAACCACAAGGTTATTAAACAAATTCAGCATATTCAATGGGTGCTTTTGTTGTTTTCTGCTAGAAAATGGCAAAAAACATCACAGATTGCATACATTTTTAATAAAATACAGACCGCTAAATAATTCAAAGGAAGGAGAAAAATAAAGTTAAATTGAAACTCTTCACCGATATTTTTCAAATTTTGAAGCTTTAATACATGTGGACTTCAACTCCCATCATTCTACAACCGTGTTTATTTTCCTACATATATTATGCACGTAATATCATTGGTGCCTGGGATACAGAAGTTTGCAGGCTGCCTATCTATAGTAATTTGCCCTGCTAGTTTTTGCTAGGGTGTGGTTCCATCCTTAATTAGGGAATTGTTTCTGCCCTGATTGTTTATCTGGAGCTGTTTCCTTGTTGCCAGCCAGTGTTGGTTGCTAGGGAGATGTGTTCTGTGCTGTTTATTTTCTTCCTTAACTTTCAGTTATATTTTATAAATGGTATGCATATGGGATTTATCTCTATGTGTCTGTAGTTGGTTGACTTATTGGAACACCATGTTTCCAGGAATTCCTTAGCAGTTTTGGATTTGTCTTGATCTAAAATGTCAACAGCTTCCCAGCTAAAATTGTGGCTGATTTTGTCTAAGTGTTGAGAGATTTTTCATCATGTCTTTTGACTGCCAGTTTCTTTTTGTTTGTTTGCTTATTTAATTCATGAATGATTTATGAATGTGTTCTGCCAATCTTGCACCTTTCTTTCCTATATAATGGTTCTTACAGTTTTTACCTTACATTCTGTAAATTATTCTTCTTTTCCTTCTTGCATTTCTGGGTCTTTGGATTACTTTAGATTTTTGGGAGACTTTTTGAAGGGTTTGTGTGCCACAACAATGCCAATAGGTTATACTACTCTATAGAACTTCAGTTCTTGTCACACTGTATAATTACTATTATATTTTTTCTTATTGGTGTTGTAGTTGTTTGTATTTAATTATGTGTATGAATATCTATACACACGCGTGCACACACACACGGATGTACTAGTTCTATTTTATATATACTGCACAGCTATACTAGAAGCAAACTGATGCATTCATTACTAATTGGCATTAAGTACATTCTCTAGCAGAAACAGGCCAAAGATTTTAAAGTTATAAGAAAAGATTTTCCAATTAAAATAGTGTGTGTGTGTGTGTGTGTGTGTGTGTGTGTGCGTGTGTGTAAAATGTAGTTTTGTAAAGTCAATTTCAATTGATTTTGTTTTTAATAATCATTTTCAGTATTGTAAATTTAAAAAAAGAACCAAAGGATTAGAGTTAGGATTGGTATAAATATATTTATATAAATAAATAAAAAAGTATAAATATATTCTTAAAACATTATTCTGTGTTTTTCAATGCACTGAAATTATTAGTACTGCATTATCTGCAAAGAACAATAAATGCATTTTGGATAAATAGCCTTCTTGTACTCTATTTTTAGCATGGTACATATTAAACATTAAAAAAATATTTTGAACATTAAAAAAAATATTTTAAATAGCATCAGTCCTAGACATTGTGTTTGGAAAGAGCATAAAAGAATAATTACAACATTTTAATATCATTGTTTTTTTTCTTTAAAAAATCCTATATTAAATAAACAACAAAAATCAGTACAGGACATCTTTCAAGAATTGGCCAGAAATTAGTAACTGCAATGTTAACACTTTCAGTACTAATGTCTTCTCCTATAAATATATTATGTCTAAAATATGTTAATGAATATGTGAAACAAATTTTATTCAAAAAGATAATGTGTGAATATGGAACTACACATGACAGTTCATGATAATGATTTGAAAAAGGATATACAAAAGAAACTGGCTAAAGTTGTAAACGGCTAGGGTTATTATTTATTTAGCGTATGATGATGTTACATTAGCCAGGAGACTGCAGTTAGTACAAAGTAATTATTTGACTGCTGATGTTGGGATATGAGATGAAGAGATGCCTGTTTAGCGTTATAGAGGACAGAGAAATATTAAATTTGTTTATATTTCTTATGATGAAGGCATTTCTTTATTTTCTTTTAATTCTTACTTTTTCTTTTTTCCCCTCTACTTTTTAATCCTTTCCATTCTCTTGTCTTTCTGTATGTTTAGTTTGTATTGATTATTATTATTGTAATTAATATTCTTAATAAAACATATATTCAATCTCTTGTATTCATATACTAGAGCCATATTATATTACAAGAATGCTTATCCTGCATAATTGTTGGCCTCAGATGGCTTTGAAATAAAATTGACTCATATATTATGGTCATGATCTTTCATATACAGTATTTTGACCTAATTATTGAGACACTCTGGTTTTTAAAAATACATATAATACTGAATTATATACCAACCACTTGGAATTCAGTATATTCAGAATAAAAATGTGTGAACTGAATTCAGTTCTCAAAGTCATCTACTACTGATAGGAATTGAAGTTCAACGCATCTGGAAAAAACATCAGGTTGAGGAAAACTACATTGTAGTTTTAACTCTACCCAAATGTGAACTGCCATGCTGAATTTGTTGTGTGATATCTACAAATATCATTAATCAGTTCTTAACTTTCTTCTGCCTTTCCTTAGTACTTTTTTTAATTTCTCCATTTAGAGATGACAGGGTTTAAGCAAAACATGAGAAATGTGTTTGGAGATTACTCACACTAATTGTTCTTGTATAATAGATCAAGATGTCTGACTAGAGACACACTAATTGACAAAAGGATGTGATATGTTTACAAATATTTCCGTTAACATGTTGAAATGGCAAGCTTATTCATCCTAGGCCAGATAGCTAAGAGGTCAGTTCGAGGTAAACAAATAGAGCTGTTATTAATCACTCTGGTGTCTAACTGTGCTACTTTTTGAATTAGTTATAGTAAATCTTTCAGGAATTCACATTTTAATGATTTTTCCCTTGTAAATAGTCACTTTAGTCATTAATGTTTTGCACATTAATTTTTAAAGTATTACAATGCCACATTAAAAATATGAACATATCCTATAATCTCTATCTTGCTGTAGTACTTATCATCATCTATCTATTGATTCATCTATCAATCTTTGATTTTAGCAAAATAGATCAAGATTATAAATGTATAAAAGTTGATCAATTGTGATGTTATAGTAGGATTGTACAGATTAGAAAAGTGCAACACACATAATTCATGCTTATTTGGCTCATTAAAGAGAATGGGATTGGTATCTTGTAGTTAAATTAAAATATATAGTTTCCACAGATTTTATGACATATTTAATTTGTATATTAATATAAGAGGTTTTTTTCTCCAAACCTTCTACAATAGATAGACATAAATATAGGTGCAGTAAAGGAATTGACAATATTCAAGTATATAACAAAGAATAGAATGACAAATTCAACCCTGGCTGATTTTGGATCAGTCATTCTCAACCCAACTCAACTCACAGGATTGTTGTTGTGAAGAAAATAAAAGAGGAAGTTTGTTGGATAAGTTTGCTGGCTTGAGATATTTGGAAAAATAATAAAGGTGGGATACAAATAAATAAAAAAAATTAAATTGCCTTTCATGTCACAAATAATGTAAATAATTTGTTTCAGGAGTTTTTAGTGACTTAGAGAAAATTACATTTTTTTTAAAAAAACTACTCAACTATCTCCATCAGAAATCATGAAAAGGGTACAAATGTATGTATAAATTTTTACATGCGTCAGCATTTCTAGAAATCCTCACCAAGATTATTTTTTTGCTGCATACATTAAGTAAATTGTTGTGTTCTTTAATAGTGGATTCTTCAACAAACTCCAGAAGAAGTTATATTTCAAAACATGTATACCTTGGTATTAGATTTAATACTTTCATAGTTCATCTTTTCCACACTTTTGTCTTGTTGTTCCTATCACTGTCTGCTGTGGTACCTCTTGGCATTTGTAGTGCTACACTATTCAAATAACTAGTAAGATGTTCAGTAGGAAATAAATAGGTAGTAAAATTTGCTTACAGCGAGCCAGGAAAAATAACTCAATATAATTTATATTGTTTGCTGAACCAATGTGGTATGAATCAGTGGGAATAGTCAAGCAGAACCATTGTAAGGAGCATAATAGATGGTGTCACTTTGAATTTATGTGGTTGCTGGAGCAAGGTGGGAGCAAGTTAGTTGTTCAAACATGATAGGGATGTCATTAAATGTCATTGTCTGGAGATGTCTGGATACCATCTGGATACCATCTGAATAAATCTAGAATACTGTTTAACTTTGCAAGAGTCATCTTTTATTTGAATCATTTCTATTGGCTAATAGAAGAAGGTTAAGATAAATATAAAAGCTATTAGGTCATTAGGTGACTCTTCCTTCAATACTAGTAAGATATAATTGTCCACAATATCTGAAAGCACACAAATTAAATAGACTGCTGGGAAGCAGCCAAAAATTCAGTGCCAATTTCTCAGTTACTTGTATATAACTTTAAAGATAAAAATCTGCACAAACTTAAAGCTCCTGGAATGCATTACGAAGTTGTGCCTTGAAGACTAGTTCAAATTTGTCATAACAGTAGGCGGATTTGTTTGTTTATTTCAGTGGATTTGTTTCAAATATAACTAAGTGTATTCAATGGCTTCTATATATTCAACTTCAAATTGATTCAAAGATCTTGACCATGTTCATAAAAATTAAAATAGATTTTAAACTGACAGGATTCCAGAAGAACAAAAATGAACCGTGCCTCATTTTAAACTAGTAAAATATGGGGCTGCATAATAGGCTCTGAAATATCATATGATTTTTTTTTCCTCTGAAATTTAACTACAGTATCTTCTGTTTATCTTAACATTTAATTATCTTTGGATCATCTTGGATTAATTTTCTCACTTTCTGTTCCTGGTTTAGGATAACATAACCAATTTTACTTTGGTGATATTTTCTCCCTAGGTTATATTATTTTATGTCATGCTTATAAGTTGGTTTGGTAACTGGTTTACAACAGATTTGAATGAATACAAAGTAAACATTTTGTGGCAACTCATGACTATGGGCACACCCAATTGACATAAATAGGGACAGTAAAGTTTTGCTAATAAAAAACTTTATGGATATTCATCTATGGTTTGATTGCAGATAAAAAAAGTAAACAAAGGAAATGAGATTTGAATAAGTAATAGTATTGTAACTATCAGCTTCTCTATATTTTCCCTATGTATGTGAAAGTTGCCATTGAAATAATATTCCTGGCTTGTAAATATAACTCTGATTCATTATTTCTTTTTAAATAAACTCTCATGTTTTCATCAACAATAGTGGCCACTCTCAAAATTTACCCTGAAATGATCTGTTCACCAACAGAGTAAATGTTAAAACCCTTATTCTTGTTCCCATTTATGCTGCATTTTAACATTTTGTGCTCCAAGAAACCAATCAGCTATTATTTGGCTATTAGAGTGATTTGTACTTCTCAAGTGGTAATTATGAAATAATTGGAAGAAAGACAATGGATACCAAAGGGCCAAAACACAATCTTCAATTCTTAAGGGGCAAATAAATGACTTTTATTGGATTATTATCAGTTCTTAAGATCTATGTTAATATTGTAATGATTTTTTTCCTTGCAGAACTGACTTTTGTGTAGGGTATAAAATCAAAATATGAATCATACTTGAAATTTATGCCTTCTTTGATTGGTTCTTCATTAATTGTGTTAATTGCCTAAAAAATAAAGAATGTTGGGCAATTTAAAATTAAATAGCAACAGATTCTTTTACCTCTTTCGTATGTGGCATTGTTTCCTCTTTCCAAAACAGAGAACCACCCATTGGAAGCTGCAAAACAGGAAACATTTTTGGTGAACTTTGCAAAGTTCAACCTAGTGTATCTAATGTTTGACTATTTTTTAAAGTCAGCATTTTAGCTATTGAATATATTATTTCACTTCTTTGGCTCCAGTAACATAGTTAGAATAAATACATTGTATATAACACTCTAAAAAGCAATCCAATTATTCAGAAGCTGTAGAATCTTGTTGTCTTTGGCCAATACCCCAAAAGATCAGAGCTGCAAAAACTGAACTCTTTTGAGGTTCTAATAATGTTCATAATACACAATTTTTTCTATAAATGAATTTGGCTTTTGTATTTTATGTACTTAAAAGAATAGGAAGTGAATTGTAGAATGGAGATAGTGAAGAATGTTCTATACAATTTTCCTATTAAGTTTAAAGAATTGAACTTCAGTTCTCACTCTGAAAGAAACACCAATGTTTACAGTCACAAACGAAGATTAGAAGTTGGCTAAACTTGATGGTGATCCTTTGAGTGGATAGTTTTACTATCTTTATTGGAAATGACAGTTAGTGAAACTTGAAAGCATGCATATTGCTTTGTAATTATTATCTCCCCTTCATATGATTTGATACATCTCATGAATAGCCAGCACTGAATAAAAGAAATAACATTAAAGTAAACAAAGCTAGGTATTTTTATGACTGTTACAAATGGTATTCATAAGCACTTTGGAACTTCCATATATGTCATATATCATTCCAAAGCAAATTTTATTAGCTAACTCATAGTTTGTTTATTACTATAAAATTGACACAAAACTGATTTGATGTTGTGCTATAATTTAAGGGAAGAAGTTGTAGTAAGGATTTTGAAAATACACCTGTTTTCAATAGCTTTTCATTGATGTGTCAGTAGTCTTGCTATTTCCCTACTTCATTGAAGTCACCGCCAGTTTGCCAATATTTTGAAAAGCTTTGAATAAAGCTTTATTCTTATAGTAGTAGTTAGTCTTGAAAATAAAAATAGATATGTATCGGTCTTACAACATTTATTTCAAAAAATGGCAATGTCATTTTGATATTTTATTCTTGTTAATCATGAATAGTCAGAACAAAAGAGAGATGATAAAAGGGCTGATATAGTTGTTCCTGAAAACCAAACAAATGACCATAATTTAGTTCAACAAATGAAACTTTTTAACTGTATTAAATGCTTATAAGCTACTTTTAGATCATCTCCATGTAAAGCATTTATTATTTCCAATACAATGTTAATAATAAACAAACAAATAATAACACATTGCCAAAACAAAGTAAAATAGCCAGTATATACAGCTATGTATAATGTAACAGGTAAAGACTGATAGCATTTTTGTTGGTTTTCAGTATAGATTGCCTTCTTTAAGAAAAAACACAAGAAGGCCTGAAATGTAGACAGTATGAACCAAGGAGTTTTCTATGAGTCAACTGCTGATGTGACTGGAAGGCAGCCCTTAAGAATTGTGGGATTTAAGCAGATGGAGAAGTGTTGCTATTTGAAAAAGCAACAAGATAATAAAAACTATCTCTGGGAAAAAAGTAATCTTTGAAACAGTCATGTGAACTGGAAGTTCAGATTAACAGCTCTAAAAGAATTAAAATCAAAATAAACAAAGCTGTAGTCAAGGATATTCCACAGGAACTACATGAAGCGGAAGCAAGATTATGAGCTATTCCTTCTGTTATGAAAACTTGGTTATGTAATTCAGAATTTAGTGTCAGTCACTTATGGGCCAAGGCAGCTCACTTATTCTAGTGCTCACAATATATAGATGTGAAAGGGGCAGAGATATACACATAGGTAGAATATCCCTTCATCTTCTAGCCTTTTCATGTTAAGAGAGAAGGACTGGAGAATGACAAGAGTATAGGTAAAAAGAAGAGTTTATATGACTGTGCAACTACGAGGCTGCCAGTATTTGCAAAAAAGGAAAGGACCATTCAAGGTTTAATGCAGGAGACAGGATAAAGAATATCAAGTTGGTGGCCATGATAGTGTGGTTGAGATTTCATTTTTTTGTCTGTGTGATGCGTGTGTTGGAAGAAATGTCCTTTTGGGTTCAGTTCCAAGTGGGGAAAACGCCACTGGAACCATGGAAGCCGCTTGGTTTAATGGTGGACAGGATCACATGCCTTGGAGCTCTTGGGCAAAGAAAAAAAAGGGCAGATATGCTGAGAGTCCCTGGGCTTTATGCCCTCTGTTGGGATTTGAATTTGAACTTCTATTCTGATTGGTTGTCAGACTCCCATGGGGCCATGCAGGGCAACTCTGTAGGCTGTCCTGAGTCCCAGGCTTGATTGAATCTTGCTGAATGATGATGTAATGAAAGGGCTTTGGGATTCCTATTATGGGTCTGCCTGAAGGAGGTAGATCTTTGCTATGTAAAATAGATTGGCCCAGGCCTTAATGGCCTATTGACAAAAGTAGGGGTCTGAATTTCTGCCTCTCTCAGTTTCTACTTCTATTTTAGGGAAAATATTCTGCCTTTTTAGTAGATCCTAAAATATTTCATTTTTCGAGGAGAGAGGTTTTTATAACTTCCAACATGTGTACTTTGGATTCTGTTATATTCACTTGTAATTTACTTATCTCTGCTTTCTTAGCCTGGTCATCCACTTGGTTGCCTAACAGATTTATTGCAATCAAAGATCAAATCATATGACTGTATCTGATTATTTTAGAACAAACTTAAGAGAGTAAAAAATAAAAAGCAGAAAAACAAATGGGATTGCTCAACAGTCAGGCAAAATTGGTTTTAATTCACAATTTGAAAGGCAAAATTTGTAAATGTGTAATTATTTAAAGCAAGTTAGTAATAACAACAAAAACAGCTTTTAACGAATACATTCATTCATTCTTAGGTTCTTATACATTATTTTCCAGCAGAGCTAAATCTCATAATCCAAATACAATGTGATAAACAATTCATTATAGGTTTGGTCTGGATTTGACAAAGTGAGGCTTGTTTGGATTTTCCAATGCAATATCTTAGTGGTTGTATAAATAACTTTTTCTTCTTCCTTTTCAAAATGCCTGAGAAGATGCAGTTTGTGATATTTTATTCAGCACAAAGATCCCTGTACCTTTAACTATTAGAGATATGTGTTATATTGGTTTCTTAGCCATATTATCCAAGATTCTAAAACAGGTAATGTAGCTTTCTGGAAAATAAGAATTCCTATTTATTCATGAATGTTGCTGAATTTTGAAAGATAGATAATCTAAACCATTTTCCCCTACAGTGAAAATATCTACAGTGACATATGTACCCAACAAAAATAACTTTCTAAGTTATCCCTGGAAAGGTCTATTCATATATAACTACAGTATTTATAATACTGTCACTTTTAATGTGAAAAGAACTGGAATGGATTGCTGTTGAAATTTTTTCTTGATGAAATTCATAGCTGTAAGCATAAACTGGTTTCTAACGTGTCTGCAATCCTGCTGCAGCTGTTAAAATTCATGCATTAAACAAAATTAAAATATTATGAATAAGCATGGAAAATGGTTTACAGCAATGATAATCATTTAAGTCAACTGCTACTGAAGTTGGCTGGTTTACTAAAAAACACAGGGGGCTAAATATGAAAAAAGCCATCAGTGTCTATTTTAATGTGCCCATTTTACTGGGATTAGTACTAAGAAGTAGCAGATAGACCTATTCAACTGGCAAATAAATTATCTTGATGGAAAAGCTGTTCAGGGAAGGTCTATAGCTTGGTGAGTTTTGTATGCAGGAGGTTTTGAGTTCAGTTCCTGACATTTTATTGTTTAAAAATGCAGCCTCTTTACTTGCTTTTAATTTTAAAAATCTGTTTATACCTATATGTGTATGTGTTTGTGTATGCTATATGTATATGTATGTGTATATATATATTAGAAAGGAAATATCCTCTAAACTTCTATTTCAAAATTCTTCCCAACTATTAACACATAATTATTTATTTTTTATAAAGTTAAAAGCAATAAAACAAAGAAACAAACTAGAAACAAAACAGAAACGGTTTGATGATATGCACAGACTCAGAACTGAGCATCTCAGGGCTTTTCTCTTCTGCCATAGTTTATAAGTATATTTAACCATAGAAAAATATGACTCAAAAATACCACTGAGTCAACAGATTTCTGCTCCCATAATTAACAAAAGAATAAAGCTGAGCTTGAAATGACTCTGAAAGTCATTCTTTCAGACTTCAAGGTTGCTGCAAGGTAGGAAAAAGCCAGAAAATCTAACAATGAGTCATTTCCATGCTGACTGTATCAAAAGTAAGCCACACAACCCGCAACTCAGCTTTAAACCTCAACCACAACCCTACCTCAACCAATCCACCATCACCCAAGACTAGGCACACACGCCCCTAACTACCTCATTTCCAACTACTGCTGGCCTTAAATGCAAACTACTCAATGAAAGAAGCCTCGCGAATAAAATACCTGAATTTTTCCTCCTACTAAATACGGCTAAATTCGACATTATATTTGTCTGTGAAACATGGCTCAATGCATCTCTCCCTGACTCCATTACCACAGTAAGAGACTATCATGTTTACCGATCAGATCGTGAAATTCGTAGAGGAGGTGGTGTTGCTATCTTCTATAAAAAGTCCTTACATCTAAAAAATATCCAAGTTACCCAGGAGCTTGCTCTTCCTGAGACCATCATCTGTGAACTATCCTTAAATATCACAATTCGATTCTTACTATGTTACAGAGCACCTGATTATGACATCGAACATGTAAACAAGCTAAATACATTACTAACATGGGCTGTATCCTGCCCATACCCTTTTATCTTTCTTGGTGATTTCAATCTACCTCATATTGACTGGACCCTAAATGAATGTACAACTGAAACCATACACGCAACCTTCTACAATGCTATTACAAATCTGGGACTGGAACAACTAGTAACCAACAACACTAGACTAAACAACTGCCTCGATCTCATCTTCTGCAATAGTTTGAATTTAATTTACGGAATACAAACTAAAGAACCCTTTTCCAGCAGTGACCACAATATGATTGACTTTTGTCTCAACATACGCCCACACAAAAATCACCACAATGATGTAATCCCCAATTGTAACTTCAAAAAAGGCAACTATGATCTTATAGACAATGATCTCTCATCCCTTGATTGGCAATCTCTATTCACTGGATGCAATACCGTTGAAGACCATTACAACATATTTTTTACTTGAAGTCAAAAAGAGTCATCAAACTATATGTTCCAACAACAACTCCCAAAACAAAACAAAAAAGCAGATTACCCATAACAATAAGGAAACTTCAATCCAAAAAGAGATCACTCTGGCGGAAAAACAAATCTGGTCACATTGCCAATTTCAAAAGCTGATACAAAAATTTATGCCACCAGATAAAGACTGAATGCACCAATTATCACATTAAACAAGAGGAAAACCTTCTAAGCACCAATTCCACCCGTGCTTTCTACAATTTTGTAAACAACAAACTAAAAGACTCAAGGTCCATCCCACCCGTGATAGGACCTGACGGTAAAGACTGCAACGATGACACCATTAAAGCCAACATCTTTAACACATTCTTTGGCTCAGTATTTGTAAACAGCAATGGATCATGCCCAGTATTTCCTAGCCGTACCACAGATAACCACAATGATCTAATACATATCGATTTTACAGAAGACAATGTTGAAAAAGCACTACGCGATCTAAAACCATCTCTATCTATTGGACCGGATGGAATATGTGCCTACTTCTTTAAAAAGCTATCCACTGCCATAGCCAAACCTCTAAGCATAATCTTTGAAAACTCTTTCAGGACCAGCTCCTTGCCTAACCTATGGTCACAAGCCACAGTCATCCCCATCTTCAAAAAGGGAGACCCAAGCCTAGTTGAAAATTACAGACCAATCTCCTTATGCTGCGTCACCTGTAAAGTCATGGAATCAATTATTAACCAATCCATCATCCTCCACTTAGAGACAAACAATGTACTCTCCAATAAACAATTGGGTTTCAGAAAAAAACTATCCTGTAATCTGCAACTCTTACACTGCAAAAACATATGAACGACACAACTCGACCAGGGCAAAGCAATAGACGCAATCTACATAGACTTCTGTAAAGCCTTTGATTCAGTGGTACACGACAAACTACTCCTAAAAATAAAATCCTATGGTATCTCTGGACAACTGCATAACTGGATAGAAGCATTCCTGTCAAACAGACAACAAATGGTCAAAATTGGGAGCGTCCTATCAAATTCTGTACCTGTCAATAGTGGTGTCCCCCAAGGCAGTGTTCTAGGACCAACTCTCTTCATACTCTACATAAATGACCTCTGTGATCATATTAAGAGCAATTGCGTTCTTTTCGCTGATGATGTAAAGCTATTCAATACCACAGACAATACTGCTACCCTACAAAAAGATCTTGACTATGTATTAGAATGGTCAAACAAATGGCAACTTCAAATCTCAACAAATAAATGCTCTGTCTTACATATTGGCAAAAAAAATCAGAAAATAAAATACAAGCTGAATAGTCAAGATCTCGTTGATGACCCAAGCTCTGTAAAGCAGGGGTCCCCAACCACCGGTCCGCGGACCGGTACCAGTCCGTGGAACAAGTCCCTACCGGGCGCTGGTTTGCTGGCGCCGCCATCTTTTTGATGAAAAAGTGCTTCGGTGAGCTTTTCCGGTAGAAAGCTCACCGGAAGCACTTTTTCATCAAAAAGATGGCGGCGCCCAGCTGATGCCGACCGGGCTGGCGCCAGCTGATGCCGGTACCGGGCCGCGGCATAAAAAAGGTTGGGGATCACTGCTGTAAAGGACCTTGGAATACTCACCTCTAATGATCTAAGTGCTAGAGCCCACTGCAACTACATAGCCAAAAAGGCATTAAGAGTTGTTAACCTAATCCTCACGTAGCTTTTTCTCTGGTAATATCACACTACTAACTAGAGCATACAAAACATTTGCTAGACCAATACTCGAATACAGTTCATCAGTCTGGAACCCACATTACGTATCTGATATTAGCACAATTGAGAAAGTCCAGAAATATTTCACAAGAAGAGTTCTCCACTCCTCTACTCGTTGTAGAATACCTTATGCCACCAGACTTGAAATTCTAGAACTAGAAAACCTTGAATTACGCCGTCTTCGGTCTGATTTAAGCATGGTATATAAAATCATACATTGCAATGTCCTACCTGTCAATGAATACTTCAGCTTCAACCATAACAACACAAGAGCACACAATAGATACAAACTCAAAGTTAACCGCACCAAACTTGATTGCAGGAAATACGACTTCAGCAATAGAGTGGTCAATGTCTGGAATACTCTACCCGACTCTGTAGTTTCTTCCCCAAACCCCAAAAACTTTAACCTTAGACTGTCTACTATTGACCTCACCCCTTTCCTAAGAGGTCTGTAGGGGGCGTGCATAAGCGCAACAACGTGCCTACCGTCCCTGTCCTATTGTTTCTCTTATTCTTCTTTTATTGTTCTTATATGTACCCATTTCATGTATTCACAACTATGTATACACTTATACTTATTATCTTTTAAACAATTGGCAAATCAAATAAATAAATAAATAAATAAATAAATTTCCTTTAACAGGATTAAATATAGTCTTTAGATCTCTAAAATTGAATAGCACCAGTTAATGACTTAATGGCTACATATTAAACCATCAATGGTTTACTCAATAAAATATGGTTCAACATGATACACGAACCCACGGTCGTTAGAATGTAAGCAATGAATAAAATGAAGAATATTAACTGTTAACTACAAGTGGTCCTCGACTTACAACAGTTCATTTAGTGACCATTCAAAGTTACAATAGCAGTGAAAAAAGTGATTTATAATGTTTTTTCCAAGTTACGACCTTTGCAGCAATCTCAGTCATGTGGCCAAGATTCAGATGCTTGGCAACTGGTTCATTTTTATGACTGTTGTTGTGTCCCAAGATCATCTAATCACTTTTTGTGACCATCTGACAAAGTCAAGATTCACTTAACAACCAGATTGCTAACTTATCTAATGCAGTGATTCACTTAACAACTGTGGCAAGAGAGGTTGTAAAATGGGGCAAAACTCATTTAACCATGTCTTACTTAACCATAGAAATTTTGGACTCCATTGTGGTCTTAAGTTGAGGACTACTTGAATAATTACAGTTTGTTATAGGGTTGCCTTGTCTCTGATGGCAATGATGTCTTTTAACATATTGCTTGTTTGTGCTTAATGCTTATTAGTTCTCCCTAAAAATGACCCAGCATGTTGGGCAGCAACAAAAGTTCACCACTCCCTTATGCTACTACTTTAAAAGCAAATGTGTCCAGAAGTGGTTATTAGCTTTTCCCATTTAACTTCTGATAGGTCAATACTAGCTAGCCAAATGGAGCTGCGGGAGGGGGAGGGAGGAAGCAGAAGCAGCTTTTATAACAGAGTCAAAGCCTAGATAATTTTTTTAATTTGTTGTTAAAGCATGGCTTTAACAAGCAGGTTTCATCCTTTCAATACACCATGCTTTAGGATACTATTATGTCAACATATTTTTATGGATGAAGGTGACAAAGAGTTGATTCCCACTGAACAATTGAGAAGGTCAGGTAGCAGAGGTTCTGCGGGTTCCGACCAGTCCTGGAGAACTGGTAGTGGAAATTTTGAGTAGTTCGGAGAACTGGAAAATCCCACCTCTGACTGGAGATTTTACAGTATCCTTCTCCTGCCATGCCCACCAAGCCACGCCCATAGAACCAGTAGTAAAAAATTTTGATTCCCACCACTGTCAGGTAGATCATAAAAAGGAAGGTAAAATGATACAGGTGTGAATGAAAAGTATTCTTTCTATCCTAATTGGTGTCTCAATCAAATTTGAAATACTATGAATTGAAATTGGATATATATGTGATGAATGCCAGGAGGGTTGTAGTTATTTTAATTTCTGGGAAGCCTCCTATGCAGGAAAAGATTAAGCACCTGCTATAAATGAGAGAGTGAAGTTGTATTCTGAGGATATATGAAAGCCAACAGAAATTCAGTTCCTTTTCAGTCAAATAAAGGGGATGCTATTCCCATCAAAAATCCCCAGGATAAAACGGTGGCTGCATGGTTACTTACTTTTTATTTTCTTCTAAACCTGATTTTTAGTATTGGTTTACTAAATGCAACATGCATCCTCTCTCCTATATAGTTAGTTGTATTTTCATATATTGTATAAACACAATAGTGTGAATTCATGGCATTTGCAGGATATTATATCAAAGGAAACTTTCCCAGAAATTAAAATAACTGCAATACTCCCGGCATTCATGAGATATACTCGATTTCAATTCATAGCAACACAATTTTGATTAGGACACCAGTTCCAAGAGTAGAAATAAAACTTTTCATTCTGTCCTGTATGATTTTATTATCCTTTTTATGATCCACCTGGTTTTTCTCAAGCATAAATGAAGTGGAAAGCAAAGAAGCACTTTACAAGATTTTCGAGTGCCAGCATTTCTCCTGGTAGAAATGTTGATACTTAGAAAAGAAAAGCTTAATAAGATTGATGATAAATTTGCATTTTTTGTGGCAGTGGCAATAATGAACAACAAACTGTTCCATTTTAATGCTTCAGAATCATGCAAACATCATCCTGTTTCTGTGCAAAAGTTTTTATTTTGAAAAAAAAAACCTATTGTATCTTGCAATCTAACTCACTTCTTAAAATTCTTCATCCAATTTAATTAATTTTGATAACTTTAGATATGTCTCAATTTTTTTCTTTCTAGAAAAGATTGCAGAAAGAAATGCCCGGTGAATCTAAAGAGCTCTAAAAAACTAATTATTTACACTCATAGCAGTCAGTTTCATCCAGGATTTAGTACAGAGACGCATTGATTGTTCTGTGGAAGAATCCAGGACTGAAGAGCTGCAAACCCTCTTGATCCTATTTTACTGCTCAAAGTTTTTCATACTATCAACTATTAGTATGGATCATTTCCAAGAAGCTGGAATGGGGACATTGTCTTGCAGTGGCGCTCTTCCTTCCTGAAGGCGCAGTTCCGTTTGAGAAAGGAAGAAAGATTTTTGTAGGGAGACAATTATGTGGGGTGTTTCCACAAACGTTCTTTTCTTCTACAAATATCCTTCTCTATCCTGGAACTGTTAAGGTTGGTAATCTGTCAATAGAGGTAAAGTATGATACTTAATTGTACATTTTGACTCTCAAGTTAGGTAGATTTGCTGAACCTAGTATCTGGAGGCTGTTTGACACCAATGCAGAGGAACAGATTGAATCCTTCAAAGATGGAATTTCTGGGTCCAGAAACCCTGCTGATACTTCCTCATGTACTGGTCATCTCCTGCTTGGATTATTGTAATGCTTTGGTAAGGCCACACTTGGAATACTGCATCCAGTTTTGGTCGCCACGATGTAAAAACGATGTTGAAACTTCAGAAAGAATGCAGAAAAGGGTAACAAGGATTATGATGAGAGGGTGGAGGCTAAAACATATAAAGAATAGTTGCTGGAATTAGGCATGTCTAATTTAAAGAAAAGAGGTGACATGATAGCAGTGTTCCAATATCTCAGGGGCTGCCACAAAGAAGAGGAGGTCAATCTGACTTCCAGTTTGCAAGGCTTCGGCGGCGGCAGGAATCCGCGATCATGCGCGGTTTCTGCTGCGCTCGCCGCTGGAGTGCCCCCGATCCAGTTGGATTTGGAGGCTATAGTTACCCCGTAGAGGTAACTGAAGATAGGGGAGATCCAGGCAGGGGTCCGGGGGAATCACAACCCCCCTCTTCAGCCGGCTTAACTCCCTTTTCCAAAGACGGTGGAGCGGCGGTCAGCAATGGCCGCCACAAAGAAGCTTTCAGCCAGACAAGAATGTGCAGGAGGAAGCTGAGAAAGTGAAAGTTTTTGGCTGAACTGGGACAACAAGTAACATCTAAATACCCTGGAAATTCAACTTTTTTAAAGATACATTGTTCTCTAAGAGGATTGTAAAAAGCGGCGGATGAAAGTGAAAAGGGAAAGTTTGTTTTTTCTCACTCTCCTTCCCTACGGAGATAGCAGATGGAAATCGGAAAAACCCACTTTGGCAACAGAAGGTAATTAAATCTGAAAATTAAAGCCAAGGGGACATTAAAGATTTCTGAACATTGGAATTAAAAAAATTAAAATCTTTTTGCTATAAGTGGGAAGGGAGAGGTAAAGAATTTATATTAAGACTTTGCTGGAGGAGACTTCTTGGAGCTTATAAGATCAGAGATAAACTGCAATAAGACTTCTAAAAAATACATTTTGGAACTTTGTAATTGAATTCTACCCCAGGAAGAGAAAGTATAAAAAGAAGAAAGTGCTAAATGAAACAGTTTGTGTTGATTTGGATTGCTTGGTGACTTTGGGACTTTTGGAAACTATTTTTTGAAAAAAACTAAAAACATTTGGGTTGTTTAAAAAAAATTCTTACAATGGCATTGTCGGTTGAAGAATTGAAAATGGAATTTCAAAAGTTAAAAGAAGAGGAACAAGAAGGCAGGGGCTCTTCTGGATCTGTCTTTCACTTCTTAGAAATGGCGATTTCTACCTACCAGGAATTACAACAACAGGAAGGCTGGGATGAAGAAGAAGAAGCCATCTTTGATGAACAAATAATTTTAGTTGAGGAAGAAAAGGAAAAGAAGGGAAAGAGAATGGAAAATACAAGATTTAAAAAAACAACCAAGAAAGGGAAAAATAAGGCGAAAAATCGATACAATGTCAGAAAGCAACAGAAAAGAGGAATACAAGAGAGAGGGTAGACTAAGAGGGTGGAGATTAAGAGATGGGGGGTAAAAAGGCTAGATTCGACAACAAAGGAAAGGAAAAAGGGAAGAGAAGTTATAAAGGCTTGAAACAAGATGTTAAAAAACAGGTTTTTTCAGAGATAAAGGGTAAAATACAATTAAAAAAGAGATTCTGCAAAAGTACATAAGATTGTATTGTAGTATTTGTAGTTGAAATAGAGTTAGAAAATTGGAAGATTATATGAGTTAATAAAATATTAAAGGGAATGTGTAAAATGTCTAAGATTTAATGATAGAGTTTAATTTGCTATGGAACATTGTTTTAACTATATTATAAACTTATTATTTTCTTATTTTAAAATGTAGTACATAGAATGTACTAAGCAGAATCAGAATGGAAATTATATATTATTTTAAGTGTTAAATTTAGGGGAAAGATAGAAAGGCATCATACTTCAACCAGTGATTACAGGAGAAACTTTGTATTAAAGAGAAAGGATAAATAGATAATTGAAAAGGAACGGACAAAAGATACAAGTATAATGATTTAAATTGAGATGAAATAAATAAAATAGGATTAAGAGAGTGAAAAGAGGGGAGAAGACATATAGAAAATATAGAATGCTAAATAAGATGTGAAATGGTATATAAGGTGAGCATGAATTTGATTTATGTCTGTACAAAAAGATGTAACCCGGGGCTAGGCCACTTTCCAAAAAGAAGTTTTATGTTTTCATGTTTTGTGTTTTGTTTGTCTATGTTTGTTTATTGAAAATTAATAAAATTTTGGAAGAATGTTGGAGGAGAACATATGAAATTGTAAACAAGACAGATGAAAGTATAAGTACAATGAATAAAAAGATATAGAAATCTAGGTAAAAGAAATATAATTGAATAAGAAGAAAATGAGATAACCATAAAAGAAAATTAAGAGAAGTAAAGGGAGAAATAATGAGAAGTTGGAAAAGGAAAAAGAGTAATAAGATATGAAGTTGAATACATAAGCTGAATATGCATATGAAATTGTGTCTGTATGGAAATGTGATAATCTGGAACTATGCTGTACTCAAATAAGATGTTTTATTTGTTTTGTTAAAACTTAATAAGCAGCTTTCAGAAAAGATGTTTTATGTTTTATGTTTTGTTTGTTTGTGTATTGTCTTTGAAAATTAATAAAATTTGTTTTTAAAAAGAAAAAAGAAGAGGAGGTCAATCTATTCTCCAAGGCACCTGAGAGTAGGACAAGAAGCAATGGATGGAAACTAATCAAGGAGAGAAGCAACTTAGAACCAAGAATAAATTTCCTGACAGAACAATTAATCAGTGGATCATCTTGCCTCCAGAAGTTGTGAATGGTCCAACACTTGAAGTTTTTAAGAAAAAATTGGATAATCATTTGTCTGAAATGGGTTTCTTGCCCAAGCAGGGGATTGAACTAGAAGATCTCCAAGGTCCCTTCTACCTCTGTTATTCTGTTCTGTTCTGTTCTGTTCTGTTCTGTTCTAGTCTAGTCTATTCCACTCTACTCCACTCCATTCCATTCTATTCTACAAAAGTCTGCCCTTGAAGAATATTTGGAAACTACAGCCGTTACAGAATGAAGCTGTTTGGGCAGCTAAGGATGTATAATACAGTATCTAAGTGACCCACTGCTTCAGGAGCTGCTCTGATTGTCAGTTGGCTTTACTGATTGGTGCCCCCACAGTTTGCCACTCTTTCCTGCAGATAGTCAGGCCTGTCCCTTCTAGGCTTTAGGAAAGTTGTCAAGACTTATTTCTTTCATCTTATGGAGGAGGAGGGTAAATTATGGTTGAAGATGGCGTTTCCAAATGCTCAACTTAGCTATCTTATGGTCTTTCCCTTTTTTGATTGGGGATATTTTTCTTTCCTTTTTTTATGATAATATTGTTAGTTATTTGACCCTCCGATATTGGATGGCATATCAGCAGAGTAAATAAATAAACATATAAATATTTTTAGATCTATTTTGAGTAGCCCTTCTAGAGGTGTTGAAATATTCCTATTTCTCAAAGAACCACTGAAGTTCAACTCCTAGCCAGGATACACATTCTTATCTACCTTCCTGTCCCATGTGCCATTCATTTGCCCTCAAGTCTTATTTAGCTAATATTATTCATTTGGTGAAGTTTATTTGTGTAGATAGTCTTTGACTTACCATTATGGTCATATGTCATGATTGTTGTAAAATGGTTCAGTCATGTGACTGACCCAATTTTATGATTTGTTTTGAAATGTTCGTTAAATGTATACCAATGTTATTAAATGAACACTGCATCATTAAGTTTGCTTTGATGCACTTTTGCTGAAAACTGGAAGTAACTTCTGATTTTTTTGCAACACTGTTGTAAATACAGTCATGGGATGGTGCAAACAGCCATAAATGCAGCTATGTTGTTGAGCACCGAAAGTGCTTCGTGACCAGGTTTCCCATAGTTGTGACAGGGTGGGAGATAAGCATGTTAGATCAACTCTTGCTTATCCAATGATGATTAGGAAGACAGCTGTAGAGATAGGATGGTCATATTATCTGCCAGATAGAGCTATGGGTTTGGATTTCAGACCTGACATTAAGTATATTGAATCAGGTGGATTTTAAATGCTTGGCTGGATTGCCTTCTGATTCCCACTGTGGCACTAAAGTGAAAGTGCTTCTGTAGCCCTTAGCTGAAACGTCTTTCAGAGATTTGAGAAATGAGGTGGAACATATTGGCTGCTCTTTGCCATCACCCTGGAAAGATAACCTTTTCTTTGCAAAAAAAAATAAAAAAAATCAAGCAAGCATTTTTTGAGAGCCAATATTTTAGACATAGTTAATTCAATACAAACATTCCATGCACAGTTGTGTAAATGAAAGACAGTGCTAAATATCGCTCTATCTATAATACATATTACACCCATGCATTGCGTAAAACTGCCCTAAGGCTTATTTAAAAAAGCACCAGATGTTTCTTTGAGAAATGTATTTGTCTTTGTGTGATGACAGATGCTTTTTGAAATCACAGAGTCTGTAATGGCAGAGTTTGTCATTTGCACTCAGGAAATTCAATTGTTTCCTCAAAGGCACAACTGAAGGGCAAAATATCTGTGTATTTTTAAACTATATAAATGAATCCTTGTAAATGTTAAGGGCAAGCTTTGCTCTAATGAAGTTAATTTATATATGTGGTTTCAAAAACAAATGAGAACACCAATTTCTAAGATATTGCTGGTATGAAACATTCACTGTATCTGATTATTATTTAAAAGGCCTTACTTCAGCTGACTTTATTAAGCTGCATATCAATCACTATTATATAAAATATCAGAGTGGTATTAATTTTGAAATAAATAATTAAGTGTGATTTGAACTGATTAAAATATGAAAACAACATGAACCTGTGGTGTGTAGCATCAAATACTTTTCTCCACTTATTTATTTATTATATATTAACATTATTATCCACCCATCTCCCTCACAGAGGGGCTCTGGATGAGGTACAATTTAATCAATGCAATAAAACATATAAAAATAATGTAATATTAACAATGTAAAATGTAAAACAACATAAAATTATAAGAGATGGAGAGATGCAAGATGGGGAGTTGTTAATACAGATGTCGTGGGATAATGGTGTTCCCCAGGCAAGGGTACCCAGCCACGTTTTGAGCCCTTTGCAGAAAATCAAGACTTGGGACTTTCTTCACCCATGAAGGGAAGATGGTCCACAAACAGGAGCAGTGGCAGAAGAGGTCCTCTTCCTAGATCCCACTCATCAGAATTTTCTGATTGACAGGGTCTATAGCATGGCTATAACTAGATTGGTATATTTCAGGCTAGTTTGGATATATACTGGTAGCCTCAAAATGACCTTCCTAATACTTTACAATTCCTTTGAGTTCCAGCTGAGGAGAATTGTCAGAGGAGAGACTGACCTAAAATGTCTATAATGCATAATATTGAAGGGCCTTGCTACTGTGTGTATGAGTGTATTTAAAATTGAATAGCTATGAATATGTATGCAATAGAAATCTTCCAACCTAGGGTCCATTCACCATCACCTCTAGTCTTGCCAAATAATACACAACCAGTAATCATCCATTTTTCAATTAATGTCTTATTCAGGAAGAAATAAATAAACAAAATGTAACATTTTTAGTGCTGTTTTGAAGCCTACTTATCTGTCCGGACAGCATCCCACAATGAGATTAAGTCCCCATTCCCTGCCTCCCATCTACTTCAGTATATGGTTCGTGGAGCAGGAAAAATAAATCTAAGAGCTCAAGTAGCAAAGACTTCATAAAGATCAGTAAGAATAAGTGAGATTTCAAATTCATTGAGCAGTGGAGATGTGATGTTCTTTCTCACAGAAAAGAAAGACTTCTGGGAACTGTTAGTACCTATGCATCACTTGTTGTACCACATTGAGAAAATGCAAAAACTCAAAATTCCATCTGATTCAATGTTGCCTCCATCAGGTGGATACTTTCCAGATGACTTAGTATTTAAAAAAATTCAGAATCTCTAGTTAATATGCTATGAAATGTGTGTTTCCTGCTGATCTAAGGGCACTCTGCTGCACATTTGTTTTACTGACTGCCAGGTTTCCATTTTTCTCATATCACACCTCTGCCAGCTATTATAACCCATTTATTGGAAAAGAAGTGCCATGAATTGGAAGCACGGGAAATTAGAGAGACCAACTTTTTTTCTTTTGAAACTGGACCTAGAGGCAAAGGTTTTTAACTTTGCCCATCACAATTTTTTGAGTTGCTTCTTTTCAGCTATCTGTACTGACCGTTTTTGTCTCTAATGTTATGCTTGATGTTCTTTTCATGTATTATTTTATGGCGTAAACATTCCATTGATCCATAGTGGGGATAGAGATGTGAATTAAACAGATATTCAAGACTATGAACCCAGATGTCTTGGGTGCATAGTTTGTTTGTTTTCCCCCCAGAAGAGATGAAAACCATGCATAGGATGGTTTTTCAGTATAATTGATTCAATTACTTTTTAAAATAAAGTTCAAATGCTGGGTGAATGGTTTCAGTGAGGAGTGGAGCTACATTCAGTACCAGATATGCAACTGAGAAATTCAAACCATTGTGTGTGGTCTGAAGTATTTTGTTCTGCTGAATTTTCTGGAAATGGAAACAGACCTTTGTTAACATCAAGGTACTTCAATGTATTACCCAGTTAATTTCAATGCAAAATGAAGAACAGTAGGAAATAAAAGATCTTTTTAAACAAATTTCCACAAAATAAACAATAAGTATTGATAGGGAGATTCTTGAATTCACAATACGGACATGGCAGAAAGTGCTGAGTATTGAATAAGTTCAATGTCAACATTATGATACAGTGTAATGATAGAATCATATTTTTTTTTATAAATCTAAGTGCACTATTGAAGAAGATAACAACTACAGTAGAATCAATTTGGAAGCAATAATTTGCAATATGCAGATAGAACCATTTTGTTAACTGAAAATAAAGAAGATAAAAGAGCCTATTAAAAAGCAAATAAAAAGATAAAAATGCTAAAAACTAAACAAAAATGTCAATCAATATACTTAATGAATTTATCGTTGGCAATGAAAAAGAAAAAGATGTAAATGTTGTTATATATTTTATGTTTAAGAACAAATCAAGAGAGAGTATTAGAAAAACAAAGATTAATCCCAGAGAGAAAAGCAATACCCAAATAAGATAATACAAAAATAATATTTCAGTGAGAGCAAACTAAAAATTAAAACAACAATATTTCAGTGATACTTTATAACTATGTGAAATATAAATACTGACAAAGATACAAAGGCAGAAAAAGCTAATCCTGGATTAAACTATTGTTTAATTGCTTCCTTTAATTCAGGCTTGTCCAACCCGCGGCCCACGGGCCGCATGCGGCCCAGGTTGCCTCGTAATGTGGCCCAACGTCCACCCCAACCTTCATGAAAGATCCAGCGAGGAGGAGGAAGAGAGGCAGGTGCGAGGCAGGGGCAGGCGAGCAACAGAAAAGACGGACAGCCGCAGCCCAAAAGTCCCGCCCTGCCACCTCCTGCTGTTGCCGCCGCTGCCGCCACCGCTGCTGCATTTGCAGGAGGAGAAGTAGGCGCGCGGTGGGGCGAGGCGAGCAACAGAAAAGGCGGGCAGCCGCAGCCCAAAACTCCCGCCCCGCCACCTCCTGCTGTTGCCGCCGCCGCCACCACCACTGCTGCATTTGCAGGAGGAGAAGTAGGCGCGAGGCGGGCGAGGCGAGCAACAGAAAAGGCGGGCAGCCGCAGCCCAAAAGTCCCACCCCGCCACCTCCTGCTGTTGCCGCTGCCACCGCTGCTGCTTCTGCCCCGCCGCCGCTGCTGCTTCTGCCCCCCGCCGCCGCCACTGCTGCTTCTGTCGCCGCCTCCGCCGCTACTGCTTCTGCCCCCGTTGCCGCTGCCGCCGCTGCTGCTTCTGCCCCCGCCACCGCTGCCGCCACTGCTGCATTTGCAGGAGGAGAGGTAGGCGTGAGGCGGGCGAGCTTTCCCTCCCCCCACCCCATAAAAATTTGGCCGGAAAATTATAAAATAAAAATAAATAATTAATAATTAATAATTAATAATAATTTAATTTAATTTAATTTAATTTAATTTAATTTAAATTAATTTAAATTAATTTAAATTAATTTAAATTAATTTAAATTTAATTTAATTATGTGTGGCCCAAACCAAAATTTCATCTTCTAATGTGGCCCAGGGAAGGTGAAAGGTTGGACACCCCTGCTTTAATTCCTTCCTTGCTTGCTATTGTTTAATTGCATTCTAATTTTTTGAACCTTGTCAAACATACTGCGTGGGGAATGGCTTTCCCCGGGCGATGTTGCAACAGATAATTGTAGGCAGCTAGAAACTCAGACCAACGAGTCATTCTTGGCGATAATATATAGGGGGTTGGCTTGTCTCCCACTATAATACCAAGCAATGGTTTGTGATCCATGATTATCGTAAATGCTCGTCCATACACGTATTCGTGAAAGCGCTTCACAGCAGATACAACAGCAAGGGCCTCTTTATCGAGTTGGCTATAGTTCCTTTCAGCCCTTGATAATGTTCGTGAGAAAAACGCAATAGGTGCTTCATTTCCGTTTGGTAGTACATGGCTTAAGATTGCTCCCACTCTAAACGGTGAAGCGTCGCATGTAATAGTTAAGGGTAAAGTCTCGTTGTACTGCATCAATACAGCGTTGGAGGTTAGTAAGTCTTTCACTTGTTGGAAGGCGCGTTCCTCTCGATGTCCCCAGACCCAGGTTGCTCTTTTATCGAGAAGTCTGTGTAGGGGCTCAGCTACGGTCGCCTTCTGGGGCAAGAAGATGTTGTAAAAGTTAATGAGCCCCAGGAAGGCTTGGAGGTCTGTTCTATTTTTAGGTGTTGGGGCGTTTTTAATTGCTTTTAGCTTGTTATCAGTGGGATGGATTCCTTGACTATCGAGAAGGTATCCAAGGAGCTCCACCCTCTCAGTACACAGTTGACATTTATTTTTTTTAACCTTCAGGCCGGCGTCTTTAAATTTCCCTAGAACCATTCTGAGATGCTTTTCTAAGATATCTCTATTAGGGGCGGCGATTAAAACATCATCAAAATATGGCACGACCCCTTTTATGCCTTGTAAAAGTCTCTCCATCAAACTTTGAAAAATTCCCGGAGCTACGCTCACTCCGAATTGGAGTCTATTGCACTTAAAAGCGCCTCTATGCATAACTATAGTTTGTGCTTCCGCAGTTTCCGCATCTACGGGCAACTCTTGGTACGCTTGTGCTAAATCCAATTTAGCGAATATCTTCCCACCACCCAGGGAGTGGAGAAGGTGTTGAACCACCGGCACCGGGTAAGCACTCTGCTGAAGTGCGTGGTTCAAGCTGGCCCGATAATCCCCACAAATTCTTAACGATCCATCTGGTTTAATGGGTGTTACAATTGGGGTTTCCCAACGGGCGTGGTCGGTTGGTTCTAAAACACCCTGGGCTATTAATTTATCGAGCTGCTCGTCAATCTTTGGTTTTAGTGCAAAAGGCACCCGACGAGGCTTAAGGCGGATGGGAGCTACTTCAGGATTAAGGTTAAACGATATTGGGGTCCCCTTGTACTTGCCTAGCTCTTCTGAAAAAACGTCCTGGAATTCTTGGACGAGAGACTCCTCCCAGTCGTTGCTCTCGGCTCGGTGGACGCCGGCTACCTCGATCCCGAGTGGGGCGAACCATTGTAGGCCTAATAAGCTAGGCCGGTCATGGTCGACGACGGTCAGCGGTAGTGATGCGGTACGATTTTTGAAGGAGACTTGGACTTGGCTGGAACCGACGACCGGGATTCTGTTGCCCTGGTAATCCTTGAGTATGATCCTTTGGGGGCTGAGGTCCTGACGACGGATGGCCGGGATTAGTTTGTTTGAGGGTCTTCCAGGAAACCATCGAGAGAGACGACCCCAAGTCGACTTCCATCACGCAAGGTTGATTCTCGATGGCGACCCTCACTCGGATCTTTCTTGCATCTAAGGATGAAGCGTGGCCGATGGTAATGGTTTGGTGTGCCTCTTCTCGTCTCGTTGCTTTATTTCTGTAGGAGTGGTTGTTCCATTGGTGGTTCTGGCGGTTTCAATTCGCAGGAGGATATCCTGTAGACTGGCTGCAGTTATTCTCCCTGCGCTTTGGACTGGACTCTCGCTTGCTTCTACAGACCTTTGCGATGTGGCCTCTTTTCCCACAGGAACGGCAGAGCGCGTCGAGGAATTTGCAATCGGATCGTGAGTGGTTTGCCCCACAACCTGCGCATTGTCGCGGGAATCGTTGGTTTTGTTGGTCTTGTTCGGACCGAGTCGGTTGACCTCTTCCTCATCACTTTCTGATGGGGATTCCAGGTCCTCATGGTGTGCCATTGTTGAGTGCCTCTCGGGGCGAGGCGAGGTATCATTCGCGAGTTGACGGAGCGGTGCGTTGGTGCGGCGCATTCGAGCGGCCGACTTCCTGGTTGCTTCTGCTACGGTGGCGTCTGCGATGGCATCGGCAAGATCGATGTCCCTTGGCCATGATCTTGCTCTGCACCGTGTGGTCATCTAATCCCAGAACTATGCGGTCTCGCAAGGCTTCTTCGAGGTTTGAAAACCCACAGAGGCCACCCAAGTTCCGGAGGTCAGCGATGAAGTCTGCAAGACTTTCGCTTTCCGTTGGTCCCTCTGGTAAAACTCGTGCCTCACGGACAAGTGTTGGCACTGCAGGCATAGGGCGCGAGGTGTCCCAATCCATCGTTTTCACCTCAGCCGGTTTTGCAAGTGATTTCGCCATCTTAAATACGGCAGGCCCGCAATGGGTCAGGAATATTGCTCGCTTCTTGCCGGTCGTAGCATCCTTTAAGTTATTGGTCTCCAGAAACATCTGGAACCGATCCATATACGAGTCCCAGTCTTCGTTTGCTGGGTCAAATGGAGCGGGTGGTATAGCACCGCTGGCCATATTGCCGTTGTTGGTGCACCTTCAGCCACGTGCTCTGTTTGGCGCTCTGTAGTGTTCAGTCAGCTCTGTTGTCTCCGCATCCCATCCTCGTCGCCAGTGTTAAGTTCTGAGCATGGGCGCAAGGAATGGAGACGAGGCAGAGAACTAGTGAACTTCAACTCTTTATTAACGATTAAGAACAGAGCAAAAACCCTGGGCAGCAGCAGCTCTTTTATAGAGCTGGCTGCTGACCCGTTAACCAATGATTTGCGTTCAAACATTTAAATTGTACCCAATGAGAGATGTTCAGCTAATAGCCAATCAGGCTGCTCCGTAAGGACCAATCCCAGCTCGCTATCCATGGGCCAATCAAAGGTGCAGGATTACGAGCCTGCTTTCTCGTGAGGTTGACAAGTTTTTATTAAATAGTTTTTATTAGTTCATAACAGGTTGGATAACCGGCAAATCCCACCTCTGACTGGAGACTTTACAGTATCCTTCCTCTGCCACGCCCACCAAGCCATGCCCGCAGAACCGGTAGTTAAAAAAAAATGAATTCCACCACTGGCGTGCTCCATCACAATCAATTTGACCAAGAAAGGCTGCCTGGCACAATGAGTTTCTTTCTCCAGCAGAAGGGAATGTCTAGGCTGTTCAGGAGGAAAGGCCCAGAAGCTGAATTACCAAAAGCAGTTGCTTTATTCTGCTTAACAGTAGTGTCAGCTTTGTTCAACAACTGGAGGAGTTTCTGTGGGGAAACAACATACTGTTTGTATGTCTTATATCTCACAGATGGCAAATAAATACTCTGAAGTTTTTGTTTCCTGTGAACTTCTTCACTTCTGTACAGAGGATTTTAGTATTTATTATTTCTGACTACATAATTATAGAACAAAGTAATTTTGGGCCTTAGAGTGACCATCTATTCTTCTGAAATGTGCTCTACATCATTTTTATCAACTTGCATTATTTCACTACTTTCACTAGCACATCATAGCAAGGCGGAAGAAGATTCTTTGCTCTTCCGGAGACATTTAATAATGGCACTTTCAGCCAGAACTATTCTCCTACTGCTATAGTATTACATTCAAATTGTCCATGGCTAACTAAATTTGTTTTCTTCTTGCTTTCTTGGCAAGGTACTCAAATGTCCACATTTTAATTGTTATTTGTGATTCTGAAACTATATTGGATTTGGTGGCAAGTCATTTCACCTTCCTTGCCTGGACTCAAAGCTTTTAATAAAAAATTCATAGTCACCTTGACAGTAAATCTAATGTTAATCCTTTCATCATTTTCACAAATCCTGTAAGAAATTATCAAACTTATCCCGTTTATATAAGCAGCATGTTGCAAACTCTTGCCTTACTCCAGCTTCTAAGCTCTTGGTTCAAGTATTCTGTTATTCTCCTACATATATAGAAACCCTGCACTGCAACCAATAATTTGCAACTTGCTTGCTACAGCTTTTGGGGAAAAAAGAGTGCTTGGATGCAAAATGTCATGCCATTATAGCTTTCCAAGGGAATTTACAGGATATGTAGAAATAACACATTCTTGGTTGTTGACCAAACTTCTGTAATTTGTGGAAGAAGCTCAAAGTTTATGGAAAACAGTGAAACAACTGCACATAAATGTACTGAAAACAGAGGGGAAGAAGGGATACCAAAATCCATTTCCCCTTTTCGATATGTCTTGGATGCAGGGAGGCAGGTTTCATTGATGTAGTTTACATGTTAGAGCACTATCACAATATTAGCTTTGTCTAAAAGCATGTAGTTTCAAGTAGATAACTAGTTACCACTTTGGTGGGAAGTTTCAGCATTCTGTGTATATAATCATCTTGGCTACATGAACACAGATGTGTCTTTGGACAACTCTGGCTCCTTCAGCTAAGAAACAGAGATGAGCACTGGAGTCAGAGATGATCGGACAGGAGAAACCTTTAACTTAATGTAATCTGGAGGGGCACTGATTATGTAATTTTATAATTGGTCTCAGCATTCTAAAGTGGCAGGAATAAAGATGATTGCGTGGCCAAGTTTGAAATAATTTGGTAGATACCATGATTTCTTACAAACAGAAATAACATTGATTTGGAAATAAAAATGTTTTTGATACAACACAGGTTAATATCTGGATGTAGATTCTGTTTTATATATAGGTATAACCATTTAAATTTATGGAAAACAGTGTGTTCAGAAAGAGATCTGGAACATTTTATTTCTAACTATTGATGGTAGCATGCTAGAAGTTGTAGTACATTATCTGGAATTAAAACTTACACACCCTTGTTTCATGTTTCCAATAAAAAGGTGGTATTCAGCAGGTTTTGACTAGTTCTGGAGAACTGGTAATGGAAATTTTGAGTAGTTCGGAGAACCAGCAAATACCCCTTCTGACTGGAGATTTTACAGTATCCTTCCCCTGCTATACCCACCAAGCCATGCCCACATAACCGGTAGTAAAAAAAAATTGAATCCCACCACTGATCCGATATATAACTATTACCTGCTCCAGTTAACATCTAATAGCTAACTATTGTTTCTGCCAGCTTAATTTGAAGTTTGTTATAGTACAGTAATTCAGCTGTAAAATTATTCAGAATAATCATAGACAAGTAGATATAATTTCCTGCTCAGGTATGAGCCCAATGATCATTTTAAAATACCAGCAGAAACAAAATGTATATAACATGATTAGGTGATTAATATCACATTAGAAGTAGAAGAGCTTAGGATATTTCATACAAGATTGTGTCTCAAGTTTTTGTATAAGATACAATACATGGTTTGTTAAAATATCTTTTCAACTTTCAGATACTTGCCTTTGTTTTATGGCATTGATTCAGTCATTTCTAAAGTTCAACTCAGTCTCAGACTCTTTAGGGTCATGACCTCTTTGTTCGTTCATGGTACTGTGGTTGTCAAACTGAGAAGCAAATGTTAGGTGTTCTTTTTTGGCACTCAAAAATGGCAAGTTTACTCAGAACAGCACTCCCAATAGTTTTTAGAAGATGCGGATATTTTTGTTCAGGGGAAACATTAAGCACATAATGACAAGTAGCTTAACTTTGGGAAATGCCTGATCTAAACAATGATGCAAATACGGAAAATAAGTCTATGGCTTTTGCTCTAAATACTTACTCATTTTGTTATGGTTTTTGAGACTTTTCTTTGGCATGAGATGACAAGAGATTTCACTCAGGAAGATCAATGGATCTATTTTTCTTCCTCCTGATTAAAAAAAATAACTTTTATTCATTCCTAATGTTGTTTGTTTCCCCTTTTTAAGTTCTAGCTCATCTTGAAAATGCATTCTTGTGTTCTGAAATTAGTCATTCCTGCATAACTATGTATATTTTTCTTGTGGGTGGGAGATATATTTTCATTAATATCTCTTGAAGACCGAATATTTGTCATCTTGTCATAATGCAGACATCTATGTAAGCCATATTAGACATGAAAGTGAAAGGATGAATTCTGCAGGATTGCCTTGCAGCTGTAAATGCCTAAAGTGCTATTCTTGCTTTGGAATAGCTAACATAAAATGTTGATTTTTTTAACCCTTTTCATTTCCCATCTTCTAAAATTCATTCATTTTTGTAACAGTTACTTCTACATCCAGTATAGCTTTGAAGAAAGTCAGTCTTTCAAATGTTGATGCAATTATGTGTTTACAGACACTATTATGTATTCCTTTGACTGGGGATGAAACTTCACAAACCTGAAGACTTGTTTTTTTCAGCATAGGTCAGGATGGTTTCTACTTCCCAGACAGCATTCAGTCATTGGATTGCTTCAGTGCAGTTTACATCAGTGATGGGATACTAAAATTTTTTACTACTGGTTCTGTGGGTATGGCTTGATGGCATGGTGTGGCTTGGTGAGCGTGGCAGGGGAAGGTTACCGCAAAATCCCATTCCCTCCCCATCCTACTAACCTGCTTTCCAGCTCCATTCTCCTGTGAAGGGCAACAAAAGAGGACCCAGCAGATCAGCTGAGACTCGGAATGCAGAGAATAGATGGGGCTAGGCCGGTCAGAAGTGGTATTTGCAGGTTCTCCGAATTATTCAAAATTTCCACTACCAGTTCTCCAGAACTGGTCAGAACCTGCTGAATACCACCTCTGGTTTACATATGCATGGCATTGAGAACCTGTAATTGCCAGATTTCATGTATAGCAGGGGTAGGATTTTACTGGTTCTGACCGGTTCTATAGAACCCCTTCTTAACTTTCTAAACAATTCGGAGAACCGGTAATTAGAAATCTCCTTTTGTTTTTTTTTACCCTTATTACATTCTTGGCAGACAGCCTAGATTTACTGTCTCTGAAGGAGGTTCTTTTTTTCTTAAAGGGGAAGGGTTATTTTAAGCTTTTTACACTGCTGTTAGGAGGAAATACTCCCCTGGAAATACTTCTTCTTGGCTAGCTAGAAAGATTGACATTCAAACATGAGTTTACATACCCTTTCTGAGTTTTGATTTAAAACTGGTTTTTGGTGAAGTTTAATTCTGTGCTTGGTGATGTTTAATTCTCTGTTTATTGATGGGATAATTTTCCCTGTTCAGTTTTGTTTGGAAAGAAAAAGATTAATCTCTGTTCCTGAAAAGAAACTGGTTTGAGAAACCTGTGTCTATTTGTTCTAGTAATTGGTTTAACAAGCAACAGCTACTGTTGTGATTTAATTATTTGTATTGTGTTTAAAAATTTTCCTGCCTCATGGTTTCTTTTTCTATTTGAGGAGCGGGTCTTCCTTCTCTGCTTTAGTGGTATCTGGCACTGTCCTTTTGGGGTGTACTTCCAAGAGGCAGGATGCAAGCTTGGCACTGATTTTTTTTTACTGCCTTTCTGGGGAACATGTGACCTTTCCTTAAATCTGGATGAGTTCTTTAGGATATCTTATGAGATGAGTGAGACCAGCTGGTATCTTTAAGTGGTGCAAATGGATCTAAGGATTGCTTCTCCTGGGAGTGCTCTTTCTGGAGAGCTTAAATGACCTCTCTGCTAAAGGGTTTCACTTTATGAGCAAGAGTTGGCTGCTAAAAGTTATAATTGCATTTTAACTATTTTAATTCCTAAAGGTGCTCTGGTACCCTGCCTGATTTGTAACTCTGGCTTGCAGGTATTTTTAATCTAATGATTGGTATTTAGGGCAGCTTTTTGCAAGCAAAGAAGCTTTTTGTATTTTTGTACAGGTAGTCCTTGACTTACAACAGTTCATTTAGTGACCATTCAAATTTACAATGGAATGAAATGGAATGAAAAAAGTGACTTATGACCATTTTTCACACTTCTGACCGTTGCAGCATCCCCACTGTCATGAGAGGCCAGGCGAGGAGAAGCGCCCTTGATGTGAGTGATGTAGAGTTGGCCATGCCCACCCAGTCACATGACCACCAAACCACACCCACCAACTAAGCCATGCCACAGAACTGGTGGTTAAAAAATTTGAATCTCACCCCTGATGTACGACAGTATGCATTTTTTTTGTGAGTGGACTTTCAGGAACCTACTTAAATGCACAATCCTGTATTGTAGAGTTCCACAATAGTTGAAGAACTGTAGAGAATTTAATGAATTTAATTTCCTTTATAGTTCCATGGAGTTCCAGATTCACAATCAAGTATTCTTTGCCTAGACTAGTTGATATTATTGTTGATATTATTGTTGAGATATAGGCATACATTATTTATCTGTTTATTAAATTTCTATTCTGCCTTTATTACTTTATAAGGAATTCAAGTCCACAAGCATACATAACACTTCTTCTCCTCTATTTTTCCCACAACAACAATCCTGTAAGTGACTTGGGCTGCAAGGTAGTGATTGGATCAAAATCACCCTGTGGGCTTTCATGCCTTAGGTAAGACTGGTACTCACAGTCTCCTGGTTTCTAGACCAGCACATTAACCACTACTTCAGATTGCTTCTCTGCCATACAATAGACAACAGACATGGTATCTCACTATTAAATTCAGCAATGGAAGCCTATTACTGAATGTAGATTTCACAGATCTATCAGAAAATAAACAATAGCTTGCCATTTTCATAAGCCCTCTACCTTCAAATTTATAAAAAATAATAAATAAATAATGTAACAAGTTTTATAACGTTTGCATGTCCTGAAACTTTCATGTGAGAACATAGACAGATTCTGAGATTTCCTGTCTTCAGATATTTCAATGATTTTATATTGTACTACTCTTTTTACAATGTGGCTGTTAGATACCATTAGTCATAGAAAATATAAGCAGCTAGCTAATCTTGGCTTGCTTTCAAAGAAAGTAAGCTAGCTATATGAGAGATTGTCAGTGATTTCATAACAATTCTAAATTGCTGACATTTGTTGTCAAGAAAGCCATATTTATTTAGAGTCATGCATTTACTTTTAGGTGCCATCTAGTGGTGTTTCAAGCAGTGGAAAACTACCCCAACAACAATTGATGTCATATCAAATCTTACTGTGGAGTTGTACTGAATGTTTAATTATGCAAATTCTACTTTGAAAATTACATGATAAACCTTTTCCGCGAAGTGGACTGCTTTAATTAATCACAGTTGATCCAGATTTGTTTGTTTTTTTCTAAAAAGAAAACTCCCTGGTTTGTCATTAGGAAACAGCTCATTGTTCCTGATAATTGCTGTTTTTTGGAGAGAGAAAAAATATGTTATTAATCCTTGATTAATTCAGAGGTAATAAGTAAAAAGAGAACATAAAATAATGTTTATTTAAGATGACTGAATTGAATAAATGTTTGAATAAAACATATTTGTTAATTACTGATGCAATTCTTTGCATATTTATTTGAGAAGAAAGTTCTGTTTGATCCATATAGTTCAGTGCAGGATTGGAAATAAGACAGAGAAGCAGGAGAAATTGCTTTTGAAGACTTAGATATAAATTGCACAGTCATTGGGTAAATGATAAATAATACTGTAGTCTCCTTTTTCACAGCTGTAAATCTATATAATCTATAGTCATTTGCTAAATTATGCCATGCCAAGGAAGACATCTGAATTTTGAATATTAGGCCAAGATTATTTGTTCTGCTGAACTGAGTTAAATTGTGCATTCCATATCTTTTTCATTTTGGTATGTTTACTCTAAGTGCATATTCATGAAGTATAGACAATACAACATCTTTTTTCTTAGTCCATTTTTTTCGTTTTATAAACTCATTTTGAGAAAATAATATCAAGTCTAATACAGATTTCAATCAACGTAATTTCAACTATTATATCAAGCCTGGTAGTCAAAAAATCACTGTCATGAGATAAATTCCTGAAGAATGAATTAAGTAATTTAATTATAACCTAAAATTAAATTAGTCAGAAGTTAGTTTTTAGAAATAAACTGTCTAAATCTCTGAAGTTCATTAAACAAGCTACCTATTTCAGTTGCAGCGTGATATTACTATATATGATAAGAAATTAAGTAAAAAAAATAATGAAAGACTTTCTACCCCATTTATGCTTTTCTTTCTTTTCTTTCTGATTTTTAGTTTGGGACAAATCCATAATTCTATATTTTTAGCATGACCATTGTTAATATCAAAGGACAACAATTTTTTTCAAAAGTTTTGCTTTTGAAAAGCTTTTGATGATTATCATAGATCTCTTCAAAATGAAGACAAAGATAATTTCAGAATGACTGTATCACATAGGAATCTTGAGAAATATGAAATTAATTTTTAATTACTATAATGCACTTAATCACATAATCTGTCATGCTGCATGAGTTCAACAGGATTAAAAATATTTTGCTGCTCATTTTCATTTGTATTCAGTGCCTGATGCATTGCAGTGTTAGAATCGAATAGAATTCTTTATTGGCCAAGTGTGATTGGACACACAAGGAATTTGTCCTGGTGCAAATGTTCTCAGTGTACATAAAAGATACATTTGTCAAGAGTCAAGAGTCAAGAAGCATAAGGTACAACACTTAATAAAGAGAGCATTTCACTGAGGCAGCCGTTGTCGGTGCCATCTTGGAAAGACGTATTCAACAATAATCAGTCAGCATTGATGGTTGCTTGATACAGTGGCCTGATACAGTTTTTTCACTGTGGCAATATCCTGGTGAAACCTTTCATCATGTTCATCACTAACTGCACCTAGATTCTGGGAGCAGGGAGAAGTTCAAGTGCAAATGCAAAAAAACCTTCAGTGACATGTTGTACTTCATAGTCTTCATATTATAAGACTTTTGCCAACCAGCTGAATGTAGTTTTAATGCTCCTTGGATTCTTTCCAGGAGATTATCTCTGGTGGTATAAACAGATCTTTGATTCCAACAAAACTGCCTTTCTTAATTTTGGCATCTTGGAAACATCTCTTTCAAATAATGAAAAACTTCATCTTCCTTGTTTATCACTTTCACAAAATTTTTCATTAGTCCAAATTTTATGTGAAGATGGGGCAAAAGTATCTTTACTGGATTAACAAGGAGTTTGCATGTCACATTTTTCTGTCCTGGAACTAAATTATTTTGGAGTGACTATTTCCTTTTAATGTAATGCAACTCTCTTGCATGGCTATCCCATTCACGTATATAACAACAGTACTTGGTATATCTGAGCTGCATTCCTGTGTAACTGCAGCAGCGATACTACTTTTAGACCTCCATAGATATTTCAGTTGTACTGAATCTGCTTCAGCAACAGTTCCATGTTTTTGAATTTTTCTTTCATGTGTGCATAATGGCCAACAGATACAGAAATCTGTACATTGCCATGTGTAAAAACAGAACATTTCTATAAAACGGTGTATGATAATTTAAATTACAGATCATTTTTATGATTAGCAGCCCCAACATCTATTAGATACAATCAAAAGTGTTCAGAAACAAAAAAAATGTTGTGCAGTGTCTTTCATTCTTTCTTTCCCAGACCCTTAAAAATGTAAAATGGCTATCTTTTACATTATAAAAAATGCTCGCAGAGAGATAAACTTGTAGTGGAAGGATATCCTGAATATCCTTTTTGGGTGCCAGAAAAATAATTGATAAATAAAAAGCATACATATTGCTACTGATCAAAAGTAGAATTCTTCTTTCAGCATTATATATTTATTTTCAACAGGACACATGTTTCAAAAGTCTACATTTTTTTATTTACTAAGAGATTCAAAATACTTGGTTATTGTCAAGTAAATACACATATATTTACATACAGCAATTTATTAGGCTTATAATATTTGTGATTTGAGTTTTAAATGTGGTAGTATAACAAATACAGAGCATTAATTAATGTTCCAACTCTTGAATTGCATTTCCAACCTCAAGGTAATTGCCACAATTCTTAATAAACATTGCTTAAAAGGTCCAGTATATCCACCAATTTCTACTAATCTTATTTGAACTTCATGCAAACTAATTGCACATTATTTTATTTAATCTTCCACTGCTTTATTGGATAGGACATTCAACTTAGCTGCTTAAATAACTAATCCAATTTAAAGAGTGTTCTTCAGCTTATATAATAAGTTATGGATATAGGAACTGCAATTACTTCCTCTGAAATCTTCAGCTATTGTGAAACTATGGAAGCAGAATAGCATATGTCTAAATGGATTCAATAACTATTGAAATAAAAATTGATGTTGATAAACTATCAAATATTATTGAGATTAAGTTGTTGTTGTTTTAATTTTAGACTACCTTACAGCTTTATTGGTGGTACTAGGATAATATAAACCATTCTGGTAAAAATTTGTCTCTCCTATAAAAAGTTGTTGACTTCCTTCACATATCTCTCCAAGTTACAATTTGCTTAATTAAGTCTTACTCAATACCTCATAGTTATCTGGAGTCACAAATTATACTTACACAACTGGCTATGTCAAAAAAAAATCATAAAAGTTGATTTTACACAATACTCTAATCTAAAACAAAGTAATCATATTATGATGTAGCAGACATAGACATGCATGCATTAAAAAATATCAAGTAATTATTCTATTCCATAAAATGCTAGAAACTGCTATCCAAAAATTTTTCAGGATGATTCTATAAGTTTTATTATTCACAATAACAGCCATCAGGTATTCATGGAACCTTAGTTAATTTAGTCCTTCAATAAATTAGAATTTATGTGTTTTTTTTAATATAAATTTTATTTGGGTTTTCACAAAAACATAATACAAATAAAACATCTTTTTTTGAGAATAGCATGATCCCGGGTTATCACTTTTCCATACAGATACAAACTCAATTTCATATTCATCTTTGTGTTCTATTCCATATCTTATTACTATTTTAACATTTTCTCCATAATTTTTCCCCTCCCTTGGTTTACTCAACTTTATTTTTAATTATCTCATATCTAAATTCAATTATATATCTTTTTCTAAGTTTCAATGTCTTTCTAATCATTATATTTATACTTTTGTCTGTCCTGTTTCAATTTCATATTATCTTTTCTCATTAATATGAGATATATATATATATATATATATATATATATATATATATATATATATATATATATATATATATATAACACTCATTCCATTCCAATTCAATTCTATCATTAATATTAGTTAGAATCTTAACGTCTTTAACAATTCTTTTCAATTGAATATCATACTTCCTTGGAAACACTTATAAACTTTCCATAATTAATTCTTTTTTTTTTTCATATTTCTCTTCACTTATATTTTTATAAATCATTAATAATAATTAAAATGTTCCCATCCTTTCCTAATTTCATTCTCTCATTCTCTTTATTTCATTTATTTATTAACAAACATTCCACTGCATTACCATAAATATTTTATCCATCATTTTAATCATACATTGTTTCATATTTTCTAAAATTATTTCTATTTCTAATATAACAATACTATCTTATGTACCTTTGCAGAATCCCTTCTTCAATTAAATTTTCACCCATTATCTCTAAATAGGCTTATACTTTCAATCCTTATACATTTTCCCTGTTTCTCTATATCTTGTTTCTTTCTTTTATAACTTCTTTTTCTTTCCTTCTTCCCCCTCTTCTTCTCCCTCCTCTTTTTGACTCCTTGTCTCTCTACTTCTAATTCTATCTTCTGTAATCCTCTCTTCTGTTGCTTTCTAATATTGTAAATATTTTTTAAACTATTCTTTTTTTTGGTTGTTTTTTCAAATCTTTTTCAAAACAACCACCCGATTGATTTTAGTCATTTAAATCCAATAGCCAACAATCCAAAAATCACCAAATAATCCAAATAATCCAAAACTGTTTCTTCTTGCTTCTTTTTTCCACTTTCTCTTCCTGGGGTTCTATTATTTTGTTACAAAGTTTCAGTTAGAATGTATCTTTTAGGAATCTTGTTAAAGTTTCACTGTAAGTTCCTTTTAGTTCCAGGCAGTCTCCTCCATTTTTCCAGATCCCACCCTTTTATTCTTTCCTTTTCTCTCCTTTCCTGCTTTTAAAGGTTTATGCTTTTAAAGGTTTTAAAGGTTAAAGTCTTTATTATCCCTTTGACATTTTATTTTCAGCTTAAATGCCTATTGATGTCAAAGTGGATTTTTGTCAATTTCTTACTTAAATCTCTTAGCTGTCAGTATAAGAAAGGGAAGGGGAAAAAAGCCAAATAATTTCCCTTCCCTCTCTCCTTCTCTGCTTCAAAGTCTTCTTTGGGAACAATGTTATTTTTTATAGTTCAAATCCCAGGGTACCTTACATTGTTGCTTTTTCTGTTCAACCCGGTCAACCAAAACTTTATCTTCTTATCTTCCTCCTACACATTCTTTTCCGGTCAAGTTCTTCTTTGAGGGGGCCATTTCTGACCACCACTGAAACTGCCTTCGGGAAAGGGAGTAATGGCCAGCTGGCGAGGACAGATACGGCTCTCCTCGACCCTGCTGGAGGTCTCCCCCCTTCACCACCTCTACGGGATGGCTTAGCCCCAAATCCAGCCTGCTTGGGGCGCTCTGGTGGTGAGCACGGATCGAAACCATGCACAATCGCGGATTTGGTCAGTCGCCGAAGAAGCTCAAACTGGAAGTCCAGAATTTATGTGTTAATTAATTAAGGAAAAAAATAGATGGCTCAGTAGTTGTTGGAGTTTTGGGGGCAATTCTCAGGAAATCAAAATTGCAATGATATTGTAATATCAGATTTGCCTCCCTTTTGCATCTTACTGACTATAAGTTATATGCATATCTTTCTAAGAGCCGTGGTGGCACAGGGGTTAGAAGTCAGTACTATAGGCTACTTCTGCTGACTGCTGGCTGTCAGTAGTTCGATTCTAATCAGCTCAAGATTGATTCAGCTTTCTATCCTTCCAATGTCAGTAAAATGAGGATCCAGGTTCTTGGGGGCAATATGCTGATTCTGTAAAGATGGCTGTAAAGCACAGTGAAATGGTATATTGATATAGTGCTATTACTATATCTTTGTTGATTAAATATTACTTTTCATCTTTGTGAAGGCCTTTCTATACCCTTTATGAGCCCCCCTCCCCTCCCTCTCACCCCCTCTGTCTCACACATACAAACACACACACACATACAGAGAGAGAGAGAGAGAGAGAGAGAGAGAGAGAGAAAGAGACAGAGACAGAGACAGAGACAGAGACAAAGACAAAGACAAAGACAAAGACAAAGACGAAGACGAAGACAGAGACAGACAGAAAGAGAAATGCAAATTATATTTTTATTTGAAGAATAGTATTTTTCCCAACCTTAGCAAACTTTCTGAGCTCTTATTTGACCAAAGTCTAGTTTCATTAAAGTTATTTAGGTTTTTTTTTACCTTTAGTTGAGCAAAAATGGAGAGTTTGTAGATTTTATATGCAATTAGCTGTTATTTTTTCTTTTTTTTTAAGTAAAAGTTTTATTGATTTTAACAACAAACAAAAAACACATAAAACATAAAACATAACATAAAAACATCATCATCCTTCATAAATTTACAGACAGTGTATCGGTTGGTTTACCACTCCTTTTTATGCATCCATTTCATAGTCATCATAATAATTATATTACATAATAACTCATATTATCAATCAACAATTATATATCCTAATATCATTATTAAACAATCATTTGACTATAATTTTACTAATTCATACTTAAGCGAGATAACTATAGTTTAGTTAATATAGTTATTCTCTTTCAGTGTAGTACATCTTGACGTCAAATATATCCCCAAATATTTAACTTTGTTCGTAACTTGAATTTTCAATAAGTCTGCCAGCTCTTCTCTTTGTCTTAACAGCATGTTCTTTGTCAAAATCTTTGTTTTGTCTTTATTTATTTTCAAGCCAGCCATCTCACCATACATCTCTATCTTTTCCAATAGTTTTAAAGCTGTCTCTAGAGGATCTTCCAAAATAAAAACCAAAGGCTTGCAGTTTAAATTCCTCCTTTTTAACTTTCATTCCTTTTATGTTTGTATCCTCTCTAATATTTCTATTTAGCACTTCCAAAGTCAATATAAATAACAAAGGAGATAATGGGCATCCTTGTCTTGTACCTTTTTTAATATTAATAGAGTCTGTAAATTCTCCATCTATCATTACTTTTGCTGTTTGCTTATAATATATGGCTTCTATTGCTTGGATAAATTTTCTAGCAAAGCCCATCTGTTCCAATAATAATAACATAAATCTCCAATTCACATTATCAAATGCCTTTTGGGCATCTAAGAATATCAAAGCCATTTGTTTTTCAGGGTGAGCCTCATAATATTCCAATGTGTCCAGGATTACCCTCATATTGTCTTTAATTTGTCTCTTTGGTAAAAATCCATTCTGATCAGGGTGAATAAAGTTGTTTAAGTATTTTTTAAGCCTCTCTGCCAAGATTGAAGCAAAGATTTTATAATCTGCATTCAATAAGGAAATAGGTCTATAGTTCTTAATTTGTAATGGGTCAACCCCTTCTTTTGGGATAAGTGTAATATAAGCTTCTGACCATGTTTTAGGTATTTTCTTGTTTATCATAACTTCGTTCATGACTTCTAACAGTGAAGTGCTCAACGATTCTTGTAATGTTTTATAAAATTCTGCCGGGAGACCATCTGGTCCTGGTGCTTTTCCATTGTTCTGTCTGTTAAGTGCTTCGGTTAGTTCCATCATTGTTATAGCACTTTCTAACATTTTCCCAGTTTCATCAGATATCTTAGGTAGGTTAGCATTTTGTAAATACTGTTTAATTTTTTCCTCATCAAGATCCTGTTTATATAATTGTCCATAGAAATCTCGAATAATTGCCTTTTTCTCTTTATTACCATAACAAATTTGAAGCAAGATAAATTTGAAGCAAGATAAAGCACAAGTGGATTTAACGACGGTTATGCAAGGAATACAAGAACTAAAAATGAGTATGGAACAAAGAATGGAGAGTATTGACCAAAGAATTGGGAAGATTGATGAAAAATTTGAAAATGTTCAACAGATGATGGTGAAACATGATGAGAGAATCCAAAAAATAGAAGAGAAAGATAAGCAAAGAGATGACATAATTGGAAATATTGATAGCAGATTAACAACGGTTGAACAAGAAAAAAGTGGGATGTTGAAGTGGGAGATGGATAGGTCAGAATTTTACCTTAGATTCCAAAATATTGAGGAAGAAAAAGGACAAAATTTGGCTGCTGTAATGATTGAAATATTGGCTGGAGCCTTGGAAATAACAGAGGAAAAGATGATGGATGGGGTAGATGAGATATATCGAGTCACCACAAGATATGCGATGAGGAACCAACTACCAAGAGAGGTCCATGTCAGATTCACCAAAAAAACTATTAAAGCTCAAATATTACAAGTGGCAAGAGAGAAGGTGTTGAAATACAAAGACAAAGAGATTGTGGTTTTAAAACAAGTACCCAGAAAAGTGAGAGAGATTAGAGAGAGAATATCGATTTTTGACCAAAATACTATTGAAAAAAGAGGTGAATTATAGATGGCTGATTCCAGAAGGATTAATGTTTACATGGCAAGAACAGAGACATAGAATTGATTCAATTGAGAAAGCAGAAACATTCTACAAGGAATTTTTCGAAAGAAGAGAAATGGAGATAGAAAAAGAGAACATTTTAACTGAATTTGAAGAGGACCAAATGGGAACGGGAAAAGAAGAAGGCGCAATAGGTGGACAAATGGAGACCAAAGAACAACGTGAAGTAAGATCCACAGAGCTGTTAGACCTAAATATAAAGCATAACCATGGAGGAAAAAAAACTGATTTCCATGAATATAAATGGACTGAATTCAGCTACCAAAAGAAGAAAAACTTTTCACAAATTAGAGAAGCTAAAATTTGATATAATTTGTCTACAAAAGTACACATTAAAAAACAACACGAACAATTACTGGCACGATCAAAATTGGGAAAATATTTACTTCTCTGACTCACTGTAACAAAAGAGGAGTGGTTTTGTACATTAGAGAAACCATTCCAGCAAAACTGATTTATACTGATGAAGACGGAAGAGTATTAATGGTTGAAATAGTGGATAATAATACAAAACGCTCTTGGTTGCAATTTATGCCCGAATGATAAACAAGAAGAATTCTATAAAAAATTACACATGAAAATAATTGGACTGGACTATGTTAATATACTTATGATGGGAGATTTCAATGGAATTGTAGACAATAAACTGGACTATACAGCAAAAGCAACACGACAAAATAGGAAGATTCTCCCTAAATCCTTTTTTAAAATGACAGATGAATTAAACTTATATGGAGAGAAAGAAATGCTAAAATTCAACAATATACTTTTTATTCCAATAGACATTTATCATGGTCCAGAATAGATATGATTTGGACATCAACAGAATTATTATCCAATATTCAAGAAATAAATATTGAAACAAGTACATGGGCAGACCACAATCCAATGACAATTAAATGGAAAGGACAAAAAAGAAGATCTAGACGGACATTAAACAATACTATTTTAAAGGAAAAAAACTTTACACAATGGATGGAAAAAGAATTGGCCTTCTTCTTTAATGAAAATAAAAAAGAAGATACTTCAATACAGAATGTTTGGGATACAATGAAGGCATATCTAAGAGGATTAATAATAGACTATACAAAGAAAAAGAACATTAGGAAGAGGCAAATGATTAAAGCTCTAGAAGATGACCATAAAAAACTGGAAAAAGAATTACAGAAAAGCATACAGAAAAAAGATGTTAAACTCAAAATGGATATAATCAAACATAAAATGGATCAAGTAGAAAGAAGAACTGGCACAAAAAATTAGAAGTGCTAAACAGAACTATTTTGAAGATGCAAATAGGCCAGGTAGATGGTTAGCATATAAATTGAGAAAAGAGAAAGAATCAAGGAAAATATTACAGTTAATAGCTGTTATTTTTTTCTTTTACTTTATTCATCTAGTGCAACTATTTTCCCATTTTTTTTAATTTAAAGATTATGCTTATTTGGTAATACATAATTGGAATCATTTAGCCAAATTCCTGCCCTTTGAGGATGTTGAGTAAAAAAAGGCATTTGATTTTTTTTAGAAGGGTAAATTACTCATTTCAGCAACAGTCTTCAAATTGGAATTAGGGAGAAATTGGTGTGGGGTGGAGTAGGGACACCTTTTCCTAACTATTAACAGTTCCTTTTGTGAAATATGTTCAGCAATCAGTTCAGATTATTTTCACACTGTTTCATAAGAAAAAGAGATTAATGTAACTGCACTGCCTGTATTTTTAGACTTAAACAAAAATGAGGAAATTGCTATATTTCTGAAAAAGAATTAGAAACAGGGACTATTGCTCATTTATGAAAAAATGTTGGTTTCTCAATCCTATGAGTTATTAACTGAGGGTGAAAAAGATCACCTGTCTCCATATTTCCTTCTTTGTATATTCAAAATTTTACCTGAAACCTTTATCCAGGGTTTCCCACTGTCTGACCTACAGAAGCCAGGTAAGGTCTCTGTTATTCTTGATGCTATTTTCAGGGAGCTCAGTTCAACTACCAGGATCTAGTTGGATGTCACTTCAGTTGAGATTTTTTTCTTAATTTTCCCATTTCTCAAAGTTTAATGCATTTTATCTTGACATTTGTTTATGAATTCTAACATAAACTCTGTGCACCTTTCTCAATACGACCAATTTTAAGATATGTGGATCTCAACTCCCAGAATTATCCAGCTGAATTATCCAGCCAGCATATGAGAGTTGAAATCCACACATGTTAAAATTATCAAGACTAAAAAACTCTTGTATATAATATTTGAACTATGATGGCTGTCCTCTTTTTGTTCCTTATAATAAAAGGAATTCCCAATAAAAATGTAGTTAGTTTTACTCTCATAATCAATTCTATATCTGGAATTTTTCCTTCCTCTTTGTTTGTTTGTGTGTGTATATGTGTGTTATAAGCATAGCTGGGAAGTGGAGGCCTCCATTCAATATCTGGGAATACTTCATGCATTTCTCCTATTAATCTATTAAATAAATCCTGTATCCAGGAGAAATTCAGAATAAGATCTATCTAATTTATCCACAAATGTAAATGAGAAGTTTGAAAAAGAATGTCTATGAAGCTTTGCAAAAAAAAAAAATTAATAAAGCTACTCCATTTTCAAATTGTTGTCAAGTGTCTGAAATATTAAAAATGTTTTCATTAATATCGTCCATGTCTTCTATCTTGACTTGAACTGATAAAATCAAGAATATTTCTACCATTTTTGTTCATTTTTTAAAATTCTGCAGCTGGTTTCTAACAACATATTAAATTTTGACTAATTTTAACCCTAAATTCTCAAAGAACACTAGGCCTGATTTATGTTTCACTTCACACTTCACATTATATCATATTTAACCAAAATATACTGTGCCTTATCAATCATTGTCTAGGGATATGGAAAGAAATTTTGAATAAGTGCTAGACTTTTTAACTGACTTAAACTGCAATCTACTGTTCCTTAAGAATGCATTTTGATCCAAAGGCAATGGAAGGGGTGATGCAAAATACAAGTTATGTGAATCTTAAACATTTTTCTTCCTTGACTCTTGCCTCCCACAGGGATATCATCACCAACTTTTCATTGCCTGAAGACAGAAGACAAAGGAAGGAAGGCACCACCATTCACTGCCACCCTGATGTCATTGTCACCCAACTTCCCTAAACATTATTTATGTAATATTTATGGTGTTTTATGTACAAGAATTGTTATCCTAGAAAGCATGATATAAATAATTATGATAAATGAATATTGGATCCCATTCCTTGAGAATAGAGAAACAAGCTCACTCTGTGGATTCATTCTGATAACTGCCACCAGTGCATAAAATGGTATGCGGTATATCACTTTTGGGAACAGTGTCTTTTTCTCTACCTCTCTTGACCAAATGACATTACATCCAAGATATTTGGAATGGCAGTTCATATTAATGCATATCTCAGACAGCAATGGTAATAAAATCTTTCACAGCTGGGTGGTATTACTGATTGATAACTGCTGTCATATGATGAATGCGAATGGAAGCTTATGTGTTGATGTGAAATATTGGCAAATCATGAGAACCAAAGATGAGAATATCAAGATAGAAGCAGCACAACAGTAAGCAGCAGCTGTTGGGAAGAAAATATTCCTTGGCCTGAATGTCTTGGGGTTATGCCAACTATGTAGAAAGAAAATATTCTGCTAATGGGTTAGCCACTGAAAAATTATGCTGTTTCACTGGCAGAAGTATGTTCAGAAATAAATTAAAATGAGCTTCTCTTTATAATTCAAAAAATGTTTGATATACTGTTATAGGTGATTTTTACACTGATAAGTTGTGAGGTAAAGGATACTTAAATTAATTTCACTAAAATTAAATAAATCAGTAGACCATAATATACTTAGACTTCAGCAAGGCATTTGACAGAGTAGACCACAACGTTCTTCTTGGTAAACTAGAAAAAAGTGAGATAGATAGCATCACCATCAGATGGATTTGTAACTGGCTGACAAACTGTACTTAATGAGTAGTCCTTAATGGTACTATATTTACATGGAGGAAAGTAGGCAGTGGAGAACCACAAGGTTTCATTTTAGGCCCAATAATCCTCAATATCTTCATAAATGACATTTTTTTAAAAAAGTACACATATAGACTGGGTGAAACCAGGCTTAATAGCAGTAATTGTGAGAGGGATCTTGGAGTCTTAAGTGACAACCAATTAAATATGAGCCAACAGTGTGCAGCAGCAGCTAAAAAAGCCAATGCATTTCTAAATTGCATTAACAGAGGGATACAATCAAGATGAAGTTATGTACTAATACCATTCTGTAAAGCTTTACTAGAATACTGCATCCAGTTTTGGTCACCACACTATAAAAACGATATTGAGACTCTAGACAGAGTGCAGAGAAGAACAACCAAGTTGATTAGGGGACTGGAGATTAAAACATATGATAAATGATTGGAGGAACTGGGCATGGCTAGTCTAGTGAAGAGAAGGTGGAGATATGAACATAGCAGTGTTCCAATATTTTAGGGGATGTCACAAAGAAGAAGAGGTCAAGCTATTTTCCAAAGCACCTGAAGGCCAGAAAAGGAATAATGGATGGAAACTGAACAAGGAGAGATTCAACCTGGAAATAAGGAGAAATTTCTGACAATGAGAGCAGTCAACCAATGGGAAAATTTGCTTCAGAAGTTGTGGGAGCTTCATCACTGGAAGCTTTTAAGAAGAGACTGGACTGCCATCTGTCAGTAATGGTGTAAGGTCTCCTGCTTGGGAGGGGTGTTGGACTAGATGACCTACAAGGTATCTTCCAACTCTGTTAATCTGTATCTGTAAATGATAAACTATAGAATTTCCTATCAAGGAGAGCAACAAAGATGATTAGGGAACTGAAGACTATAATATATGAAGAATAGCTGCAGGAATTGAGTATGGCTAGTGAAAAGAAGTATTAGGAGGGACATTATAGAAATATTTCAATATTTGAGAGGCTGCCACAAAGTAGAGAGATAACCTATTTTTCAAAGTACCAGAAAGCAATATGGGAACAAACAATGGATGCAAACTAAACAAAGAGAGAAGCAACCTAGAACTAAGGAGAAATTAACCAGTGGAATGACCTTCAAAAGTTGTAGGTGCTCCATCTTTTTTTTTTTTTTTGAAACAAATTTTATTAATTTTAAAGACAAACAAAACATCATTGAACATTGAACACATAAAACCTCTTTCCATTATAAATTTTTACAGGGCAGATAAAACCTTATTTTATACAACATAATTCTAATCTATCCCATTTCCATATGGACACATAAATATCTTTTAGCAAATTTCTCATTATTTCTCCTTATTCTTATTCAATTACATTTCTTTTCTATATTTATTCATTTTATAGTCATCATATTCATATTTCCCTCTGACTTGTTTACAATTATTCTCATCTAACATTCCTCCAAGGTTTTATTAATTCTCAAACAAACATAAACACACAAAACACAAAAACATAAAACTTCTTTTTAGAAAGTGGCTTGGCCCCAGATTACCTCTCTTTATACAGACTTCAATTAAATTCATGCTCATCTTATATACCATTACCTATCTTGTTTACCATTCTATATCTTCTATATAGCTTCTCCCCTCTTTTCACTCTTCTTAATTCTATTTTATTTATTTCATCTTAGTTTAAATCATTATACTTGTATCTTTTGTCCATTCTTTTCCAATTATCTATTTATCTCATTCCCTATAATAATAATAAAAAAAGGATTTCTCCTGAAATCACTAATCGAAGTATGATGCCTTTCTATCGTTCCCCTAAACTGACATTTAAAATAACACCTAGTTCCCAATCTGATTCTGCTTAGTACATTCTACCTACTAAATTTTAAGAAAAAGAGAAAATAGTAAATCTATAAAATAATAAAGTACATAATTAAATATTAAATCTTGTAACATTCCAATTATCTATTTCAAAGACAAATGCTGCAATAATAAGTTTATAATAACATCAACACAATAGTCAATTAAACTCTATAATTAAACTAAGTATTTTAAACATTCCCTTTAATATTTTATTAAATCTTAAAATCTATCATTATTAAGCATTTTAATATTTTAATCTTTTTTTAGATCTTATAAAATTCTAATTTTCTATTTCTAATACAAATACTACAATACTATCTTATGTACCTTGCAGAATCTTTTTTTTTTAATTATACATTACCCTTTATCCCTAAAAAAAATTTGCTTTTTCCCATCTTGTTTCATACCTTTGTGGCTTTTTCCCCCCTTTTCCCTTCCTTTCTTATCCCACCTGGCCTTTTTACCCCCCCCCCTCCTAACCTCTGCCTTTTTAGCTTCACCTCTCTGTTGTATTCCTCTTTTCTTTTGCTTTCTAACATTGTATTGATTTTGCGTCTTATTTTTCTCTTTCTTGGGTGTTTTTTTAGGTCTTAAGTCCTTCATTTTCCTTCCTCTCTTTCTCCTTTCTTTCTTAATCAAACTTTTGGATTCATTAAAGATGGCTTCTTCTTCTTCTTCTTCTTCTGCTTCCTCCATCAGTTGTTGTGTTTGCTGATAAATAGCAAGCGCCATTTCTAAAAAGTGAAACGCTTCTTCCAAAGCGTCCCTGCCTTCTTTCTTTGTTTTTCCATATTCCTTTCTTAGTTCATCAACAGATAAAGCCATTATAAACCTTTTCTTCTTTTTTCTTTTTCCCTCTTCTTCTTCTTAAAACAACAAAGATATTTCAAAGCTTAAAACAGTTCCCCAAAGTCCCAGAGTCATCAAGCAGTCCAAACAGAGCACAAAGTTCTTCCCTTTACACTTTCTCTTCCTGGGGTAATATCAGTTGAAAAAAAAACCCAATCTGTATTTTAAAGCCTTATTGCAATTAACTTCTAGTCTCAAAATCTTCCAGGCATCTCCTCCAACAAGATCTTAATATAATTTTTTTTTTGACCTCTCCCTTCCCACTTGTAACAAAAAGCTTTAAATTTTTACCTTCTATAAAAAAGCAGATTTTTCAATGTCCATTTGTTAACTCCGTAGGGAAGGAGAGTAAACTTTCTCTTTCAGCACTTCCATTCGCCGTTTTAAAAATCTCCTCTGGAAACAAAGTATCTTTCAAAAAGTCAAAGTTTTCAGGATATTAAATGTATCTTAAGATCCCGGTTCAGCCAAAGAACTTTCACTTCAAAACTTTCTCCTTCTTCCTCCAGCACTATCTTGTCCAGCTGCCGGCTGACCGCCGCTCCACCGCCTTGAGAAAAGGGGGTTTTGCCGGCTGGGGAGGGGGTCTGCGATACCCCCAAACCCCTATCTGGATCCCCCCTATCTTCGGCTGCCTCTACGGGGCAGCCTTATCCTCCAGACCTGTCGGGGTCGGAGGCACCAAGACGGCTAGCGCAACAGGGATCGCGCAGGATCGTGAATCCCTGCCGCCGCCGAAGCCTGGCAAACCGGAAGTCCTAGGTGCTCCATCTTTGGAGGCTTTTAAGATGAAACTGGACAGCCATTTGTTTGGAATGGCCTCCAGCTTGAACAAAGGGTTGGACTAGAAGACCTCAAAGATCCCTTCGAACTCTGTTACTTTGTGTTGTTCTAGACTATTATTCTATGGTGCTGACCACTAATTTAAATACTTTAAAACATTATTAGAGAAACCCTTGGCCCCTCTATTAGTGATTACTGTTCACAAGGACCAGACTTTACTTTCAGAATCAGATGTAGTCTGTTTCTGCTTAACTGTTGCTGGGAAACAGTATTTTATTACATCTGCAATGTCATATGTCTTTAAATCTGTTGCACTTTCTTGCTTAGTATTTCATGCCACTTTGAACTGAGGTGTCGTCTATAACTCATTTGGACTTAAGTTATAAAACAAGCCCATCCTTGTTTTATAAAGTGAATGATTAATTTGTATTATCCTCAAACTAATATTTCGTGTAAACATATTTTGTTTCTTGTAACTGCTTGCTCTAATGCAGGCTTTTCCAAATTTTTCCAAACAACTGCTGGCTGGGGAATTCTGGGAACTGAAACCATCACATTTTAGAGTTGCCAAATTTGAAAAATATTGCTCTAATGTGCTTCATACTTAAAAGTATGTTGGAGACACTTGCACACAATGTCTTTCATAAAGGATTGACAATATAATAAAAACAGTGAGCTTTGGAACATGTTAATCATTTTATTTAATTGACATGTGTCAAATAATTTTGTGCAGTAAACAATTCTAAAGCATCACATTTTGTAAGCTGGTCTGGAATGTCAATCAGATTTATCTATTAAATTAGGCAATCTGTGATTTCTTTATCAGTCTCCAACTATAATAAACCATAATAAAAAAAATTAAAAGATTGAACATTTATGAAAATATCTAGTCCAAGATGAAAGAAAAAGTTCATACATTTTGTATTTCTATGCTGGCACATCAAGAGTGATTGGGTGTTTATGGGCCAGACATATAAAGAATGGTACAACTTCAAGTCTGAACACATCATTCACTATTGGAGGACTTGGGCTATGATTTAGGTCCATCTTAGTTCCATGTACCAACAACAACTCCCAAAACAAAACAAAAAAGCAGATTACCCATATCAATAAGGAAACTTCAATCCAAAAAGAGATCACTCTGGCGGAAAAACAAATCTGGTCACGTTGCCAATTTCAAAAACCGATACAAAAATTTATGCCACCAGATAAAGACCGAATGCACCAATTATCACATTAAACAAGAGGAAAACCTTCTAAGCACCAATTCCACCCGTGCTTTTTACAATTTTGTAAACAACAAACTAAAAGACTCAAGGTCCATCCCTCCCTTGATAGGACCTGATGGTAAAGACTGCTTGCACGACACCATTAAAGCCAACATCTTTAACACATTCTTCGGCTCAGTATTTGTAAACAGCAATGGATCATGCCCAGTATTTCCTAGCTGTACCACAGATAACAACAATGATCTAATACATATCGATTTCACAGAAGACAATGTTGAAAAAGCACTACGCAACCTAAAACCATCTCTATCTATTGGACCGGATGGTATATGTGCCTACTTCTTAAGAAAGCTATCCACTGCCATAGCCAAACCTCTAAGCATAATCTTTGAAAAATCTTTCAGAACCAGCTCCTTGCCTAACCTATGGTCACAAGCCACAGTCATCCCCATCTTCAAAAAGGAGACCCAAGCCTAGTTGAAAATTACAGGCCAATCTCCTTATGCTCGTCACCTGTAAAGTCATGGAATCAATTATTAATCAATCCATCATCCTTCACTTAGAGACAAATAACCTACTCTCCAATAAACAATTTGGTTTCAGAAAAAAACTATCCTGTAATCTGCAACTCTTACACTGCAAAAACATATGGACGACACAACTCGACCAGGGCAAAGCAATAGACGCAATCTACATAGACTTCTGTAAAGCCTTTGATTCAGTGGTACACGACAAACTACTCCTAAAAATAAAATCCTATGGTATCTCTGGACAACTGAATAACTGGATAGAAGCATTCCTGTCAAACAGACAACAAATGGTCAAAATTGGGAGCGTCCTATCAAATCCAGTACCTGTCAATAGTGGTGTCCCCCAAGGCAGTGTTCTAGGACCAACTCTCTTCATACTCTACATAAATGACCTCTGTGATCATATTAAGAGCAATTGCGTTCTCTTCGCTGATAATGTAAAGCTGTTCAATACCACAGACAATACTGCTACCCTACAAAAAGATCTTGACTATGTATCAGAATGGTCAAACAAATGGCAACTTCAAATCTCAACAAATAAATGCTCTGTCTTACATATTGGCAAAAAAAATCAGAAAATAAAATACAAGCTGAATAGTCAAGATCTTGTTGATGACCCAAGCTCTGTAAAGGACTTTGGAATACTCACCTCTAATGATCTAAGTGCTAGAGCCCACTGCAACTACATAGCCAAAAAAGGCATTAAGAGTTGTTAACCTAATCCTACGTAGCTTTTTCTCTGGTAATATCACACTACTAACCAGAGCATACAAAACATTTGCTAGACCAATACTCGAATACAGTTCATCAGTCTGGAACCCACATTACGTATCTGATATTAGCACAATTGAGAAAGTCCAGAAATATTTCACAAGAAGAGTTCTCCACTCCTCTACTCGTTGTAGAATACCTTATGCCACCAGACTTGAAATTCTAGAACTAGAAAACCTTGAATTACGCCGTCTTCGGTCTGACTTAAGCATGGTATATAAAATCATACATTGCAATGTCCTACCTGTCAATGAATACTTCAGCTTCAACCATAACAACACAAGAGCACACAATAGATACAAACTCAAAGTTAACCGCACCAAACTTGATTGCAGGAAATACGACTTCAGCAATAGAGTGGTCAATGTCTGGAATACTCTACCCGACTCTGTAGTTTCTTCCCCAAACCCCAAAAACTTTAACCTTAGACTGTCTACTATTGACCTCACCCCTTTCCTAAGAGGTCTGTAGGGCGTGCATAAAGCGCACCAACGTGCCTACCGTCCCTGTCCTATTGTTTCTCTTATTCTTTTATTTTTCTTATATGTACCCATTTCATGTATTCACAACTATGTATACACTTATACTTATTATCTTGTAAACAATTGGCAAATAAATAAATAAATAAATAAATAAATAAATAAATAAATAGTAATGACCTGATGGTCACTTAGAAATTTTTTCTTAGCGAGCACCTAAAAGCCAAGAGGAACATATGTGCCAAATTTTGTAGGCTTTATGGTTCTGGAGATTTTGTGATGAGTGAGTGGTACTTGGCTTTTATATAAATAGATTATTATTATTATTATTATTATTATTATTAGTAGTAGTAGTAGTAATAGTAGTAGTAGTAGTAGTAGTAGTAGTATATAATTAAATTTATAGGGAATATAAATGTAAAGAATATAAAAACAGAATATAAAAACCACATTTAAAACCATAAAACTAATTTTAAAAATGAAATTAATTAATATAATAATAACATCATAATAAAATCACTCCCTGCCCCAGCAACAGAAGATCACATAACCCATTTAATGGGTTCTCTGCGTTCTCCAGGCCTGCTGGCAGAACCAGGTTTTTAGCACCTTCCAGAAGAGTATTAGAGTGGGGGCTGTTCTAATCTCTGTGAGAATGATGTTCCAGACAGAAGGAGCCAGAACAGAGAAGGCCCTTCTTCTGGGTCCCACCAGGTGTATCTCCCTCCGGGATGGGACCCACAGATTCCCTGCCTCCGCGCTCTGATGGGTCAGGTAGATGTGACCGACAAGAGATGGACCCTCAGATAAGCCATGAAAGGCTTTAAACGTGACAACCAACACCTTGAATTGCACCCAGAAGCAAATTGACAACCAATGCAGTTCCCGCAGGAGAGGTGATACATGTGCACACCGGCTGCTGCATTTTGCACCAACTGGAGATTCTGGATTTTCTTCAAGGGCAGCCCCATGTAGAGCACGTTGCAATAGTCAAGATGGGAAGTGACTAGGGCATGAGTGACTGTGAATAGTGATTGTTGGTCCAGGAAAGGGCTTTTTTTTTTGCTACTGAGGGGTAAATGCAATATCCAAAAGTTTTTACCTGCCAAAAAGAGATTGCCAAAATAAGAAAATGTAATTAATGGGTACAACACTCTTATTGATTTTGGTTCATATTTAATTTTGTAGAGGTAACCATCAACCATTGATGGAAAAAAAGGCATGAGACAGCCATAATTAGTGGATGTACTTAATTGACGCAAGGATGGGACAGCACATTCTGGTACACAAAGAAGGGACATAAGAACACTTAAACCCTATACAGAACAGAAAGATCTGGGGAACATTCTTTGTTCTTTCACATTCATACCTTGAGCTCAGTTTGATCCCTTTTATAACTTTCTACAGGTAGAGGTCAATTGTGATTGAAGCAAATGTTGAGTTCATCCAGCCTTGATTCTTATTACTAAGCTGAACAGCTTGTTAATAAAATTTGCAGACTTTATTCCTGGCACTGCTGGTTTGTTTATTTGTGTGATGCTACTTTTCTAGTATTAAACTGATGTTTTGTTTTTTGCTTTCTTATTTTATGGAATACATGTGCACATGCACACAATACACAGACATTGGTTAAAAATAAAGATATTACAATTTAAATAATGAAAGCTATTTAAATAATAAGGGGCAAACAGCAATTTAAAAGTGACAAGCAGTTTCACAAGTATTTACCATACAAAATTAATATTAATTTGTCCATATATTTTGCCTTCATCATTTTAAACAGTTTAAAAAGTAACAGTAAGTGATGATACAGTTATTAAGAATCCAGACGGAAAAATATTGTCAGAACTTTACAATAGAAGCAGAAAAAATAATTGAAGACAGTTTTTATTATTTGTACTAGTATTCCATAAAGAAACCTTTTTCAATCTTTTTAATAAATTAATTACATTAGTAAAATAAAATAAATTTGTAAGTGAAACTTTGTTTTTTAAAATTCTTAATCTGTATTAGATAACGTATAGACATGTTTTGTGGGTCATAGCACTAGTTTTGTCTATATCGTTAAGCTATGAAAACTGAGTATTGTTTTACGTAAAGAGGGTTAGCTATTTTGTCTTTCAAAATTTTAAATGCAGATGTAATGTTGAACAAACAAAATGTTCTGAGATAATGTGACTGTCTTCCTAGAAAACTTCAACTAAAAGACATCAACCACAGGATGTTCATTTTGTGACTTATCTTTGTAGCTAAGAACAAAGGTGATAGAAAATTAACTCTTTCTTTCAGTAAAATGCTATGTGGGAAATGTCAAAGCATTTTAGCTATCCATGATTCTTTAAATGACTTATTAATCCTATTACAGATCTGTTTATGCTGATGACTTTAATGCCATATTGCTCTTTTTTCTTTTAATCAACTTCTGTCATTTTACTTGTATTACCATTTTTATGAAATATTTCTTGCAAAACTTGCAAGGAGAATCCTAATTTTTTTATTACTATCCTGTTAACTTTCTTTCTATGTCGGTATTTTTATGTAGTGGAGGACCAGATTAATAAGGAAAGTCCTAGCTTCAGCTGGCATAGAATATGGAATGTGGGCAGTTAATAGTGCGAGTTTCAGCACATGTGACTTATATAACTTTCTCTTTCTAGTTATTATCTACCCATCCTATCCAGACCATCAGGAGAGTCATACTATTAGTTGTATCAGTTAAGGAATATAAGTTGGTTGGGCCCAGGAGAGACTTTTTCTGTCATGGTGCCCGCTCACTGAAACATTATCTGCTTAACTCAACATCATTAGATTGGCCCGAATGTCCTGGCCTTCCATAGAACCTTGAAGACTTGAGGTCCTGATGGACCCATCTCCCAGATATGTTGGTGGCTGTTTTTATGACATTCTGGCTGTTGAGAATTCTTTTTTTTAAATATATATATCTAACTATTTGTGAATTACCAAAGCCATACATTTAAATTGAGTGGCCACAAACATCTATTAAATAAGCATACCTGTGCATACCCACTCTGTAGTTGAAGGCCAGGAAGTCGGGACCAATCTAACAATGTTGGGTTAAGCAGATAATGTTTCAGTGAGTAGGCACCATGGCAGCAAAGTGGCTGTTTGATGATCATTACAAATATATGAGGAAAGTTGAAACTCAAAATACTCTGGCCACCAAATGAGAAGAGAGTTGAGAGAAGAGAAGAAAATACCTTGATGTTGGGAAAGATTGAAGGCAAAAGGAGAAGGAGATGACAGAGGATGAGATGCATAGATAGTGTCATTGAGGCCACGGATCTGAATTTGGATAGATTCTGGGAGACAGTGAGGCCAGAAGTCTGGCATGCATGGTCCATTGGATCACAAAGATTTGGACACATTAGTGACTGAACCAGAACAACAACGTGACATTCTCCTGTCTGTTAACATCAGATGTTAGAATGGTAATCTCAAAGGTGCTTTTTCAAAAGGCAAATGGACTGGGATTTTTTCCCTTGAGGAAGAAGAACTATGACCTGGATAACTAAGAATCTCCATAGATAATTACAATGGTAGGTTTCCTTTGGTGCTGATATGGATAAGTGTCCTGAACTCTAAAAGCTAAACAGAAAAATGGGATTAGAACAGGAGTAAGATGTCAGTAAGCAAATCCCTCCCTTATGTTTTTGTATTCAAATAGTTTTTCTGAGACCATTCTTGTGTTCTTGTGTTTTGTAGTCCAAAGGCAGCCTAATATTATAGAAAAAGGGAAAACCAGAGTGCTGTGTTCCATTCCTGTAATGACGGTGACATTCATGATGAACACATATGTTGTTAACATGTTGCATAGCACATTTCTTCCAATGGTGGGATTTAAAATGAACTACTGGTTCTGTGGGCATGGCTTAGTGGGCATGGTGTGGCTTGGTGGGCATGGCAGGGGAAGGATACTGTAAAACCTCCATTTCCACCCCACTCCTGGGGGAAAGTTACCACCGATTCTCTGAACTACTCAAAATTTCCACTACCGGTTCTCCAGAACTGGTCAGAACCTGCTGAATACCACTTCTGATTTCTTCTCTTATAGGGTAGAGTATTGATTGGCATAGAAGTGCTATGTGCAGTTCTATTCATTGCTGTCCCTAGATCTCTGATGTTTTGTTTACAACAAGGGTCTTTAAACTTGACAGCTTTAAGACTTGTGGACTTCAATTTCCAGAATTCCTGCTCCAGTCATGTTGGTTCAGAAATTCTGGTCTACAAAATGCACAAAATGCACAAGATTAGTGATCAGGTAATGAAAGGATGCATTTTTCTTATCCTCTCGTACTTTTTAAGTTTCTTGAAGGTGAATTGGCTTATTTTCAATCCAATCTCTTCTGCCCCCCCCCCCCGGTGTGTGTGTGTGTGTGTGTGTGTAAACGTGTATGCCTGGGTACATGCTGATGCATGAGCATGCATACACTCACACACACACAAGAGAGAGAAGAGAGAGCAAGAGAGAGAAAGAGAGAGAGAAAGATTGAAGTAAAATAGCATTTACTCATATGTTAAATAAGAATAGAATGGGATAATTTAATCTTTTTTTTTAAACTTATGGTTGTAAATTATCAATTTCAATGTCTGAAAAAAAGTGAGGAGGACTATCTTGTCAGCGATGGAGCCCATGGAGTAGGGAAATGGGAGTGATTGAAAAAAAGAAGAGAAAAAAATATCACCATTTTTGGCTCTTGTTCCATCTTGTTCCAGTGCCGTCACATTAAACTTTACACACTATTGCCTTGTGTTTCTGCCCACTGATTAATCCTGAAGGAATGTGGATCTCACAGGGAAAATATGGTTTAACAATTAGGTTAGTGAAAATTATTAGACTTTTTATTACAAGGCTGTCTATCTAGCCATCGCTGATATGAATCCCTACCTTCATTATTGATATATCACTATATTCTGTCCTTGTCAGTGATATACCAGTACACCGATGACTGGTTGGTGCTATATATAGATAGTATGGATTGTATATACATTTCCATCTAAGACTCACAGACCGATCTTGAATCTTGTGTTTACAGGAATGATACACACTATGCAATTGGGCAACTTAAGAGCCGAGACCTGGAGCCAAATATGTAATTAGTTTTTCAGATCCAAGGAATAGTATTGAAGGGCAGTAGCAATCATGTCCCTTCATTGGAATTGCATCATATGTGCTATCCTATTACAAGTTCTCATGCAATATCTCATTTCAAGATGAAACAAAATAATCAATTAAAATGAGGGGGATAGGACACCAAGCCCACACAATGAAAAACCATACCTCATAACTTGAAGTATGTCCCTTAAGACTTCATATTCTACTATCTCAAGGGAGTGAAAGACCTATACAGGAGGCCTCCAACAGAGGTTATGCCAAGCTCCAGATAAAAATATTTTAGTGCAGCATACTTAAATACTATTCAAAACTGTCCACTTGAGTGGCAAACTATGTTTATGCTTGGTTTAGAATAAACTACAATTGGTTGGATTGGCATAAAATATTAAGTTCTATACAAACCAAACATATTTTTATTAGATGAGTGTTATTTGGCAAGTTTGTCTCTCTCTCTCTCTCTCTCCCTCTCTCTCTCTCTCTCCCCCCCTCTCTCTCTCCCTCCCTCCTTCCCTCCCACCCTCTCTCTCACACACACACACGTTGTCACCCATTTTAAAATACCCTTCCAAAACAGAATTTAGCTAGTATGTTTTTTGTTTCTCAAATTTCAGGTTCCTCTTTCAATGAAAACATTCCCATACATTTATGAAACATTGCTTCATGCAAGTTCCTTTATATATTTCACAATATCTTTTAAGAGCTTCTGCTTATTTCTCAATGGAATAATAAGAATGTAGGATTTAAAATGGTATACTGAAAAGGCCTTTCTTTTTCTTAGAACTATAGACTTCTTTCTCACACTTGTTTGTAACACATGGAAGACATTGGGTTTATTTTAAGCAACAGGGCACAACTTGTAGTAGTTGTTTAGTGGGAAACTTTTGATTCCTAAAATGGTATATTGATTAGAAGATTTCTTCATGCATACTCTCAAAGAGGTTAGAACAACAACATATACTGGCAACAAGGGGAACAAATGCTGCTGACAGCACTATCAAAAATAGCTCCTCTATTCCTATATTATTGATTTCAACATGCATTGTACTTCAGTATTAATCTTCTTTGCTATCACAATCTTTGCCCATGATGGCTTCACTTGAATTTCAACACAATCCAATACTGTGTTGCACTTCAGCTCAGTAGTGGATAAGCTAGGCTTACCTGAGCTATGGATATCTTCCATCTTTATCACCTATGCTCCATAATAATGTATAACAATTATAATGCAAATATAATGCAATTTATATACTGACTAATTCCCATTTACTCTTAGAGCTAGCAATTGTTTTCTGATCTTAAATAAATATTATGGAAAAATATTATAGAACAAATATTTTGGACATGACAACAGGATACAATGTGATAATTTTTGAACCACTGATATGTGTCATCAGCTTTAATTCAATCTTTGTTGTAGAGAACAGTAACAAAAAGGAGCCTAAGTCCTATTAATAGTTAAAAGAATTGGACATGTTTAACCTAAAGAAGAGAAGGCCAAAGGGAGAAATGATAGCAATACATGAAGAGCTGTCTCAGAAAGACGGTGTGGATTTATTCTCTGTAATCCCCTAGAGTAGGACAAGACAGAGCTATTAAGCAGTGGAACAGTCTGCCTCTTGGGATCATGGGTGCTCTATCCTTGGATGTTTTCAAACAAAGATTGAAGAGCCATTTGCCTAGGGTGCTTTGATGATTTCTGCCCTTCTACAGGTGGTTGGAGCAGATCTTCCAAGATCCCCTCAGCACTATGATTCCTTCATTACAAATAGAGGCTGAATTCTTAGTCTGGAAATATTATTTTTTAAACGTTTTAGCTAAATATTTTGAGGTATAGATATAAAGATAGATAGATAGATAGATAGATAGATAGATAGATAGATAGATAGATAGATAGATAGATAGATAGATAGATAGATAGATAGATAGATAGATAAAAGAGAGAGATAATAGAAAGATAGATATGCATACACACATACACACACACAACATATATTCTCATTGATTGGTGATCATCTTTGGTGATTTCAACAAAATTTATTTTTTTGAAGATGAAAAGGAATAGGTAAGTCATTTTATTCTCCACCAATACTAACTGTAATTGATTATATTTGAATGTATGTTTAATTGATAATCAGAGCAATGTATTACATTATATGTGTAATGGTGCAGATCTAAATCAGTAATGATAATGAACTTAATAAAAATGAATTTTTATTAAGCTGAATATATTGTGTTGGTCTAATAAATGTTACCTATGGAAACATGATTAGCTTCCAATACATAAAGAAAGAAAACACAGTATGATTTTTATACTGTCTAAATTGCCTGTGAATTATCTGTCCAATTCACAATCTTTCTAGTACTTTTCTCACAATATTTATTGTGGCATTGTTGGATTTCTTTCATTTTACAAATAGGACATTAGGATGGATAAAACTTCTTCCCCAGTTTTATTTGAATAAAGTTCAGTGTGCTTCTCACCATAATAGCCACATTGGCTGTACTGCTGAGTTCATTCATCCACATCTAAGAAGCAACAACTTTCCCATCCTTATTTTATAGTTATTGCCCTAAAAGAGTGTTTCTTAACCTCAGAAACTTTAAGATAAGTGGACTTCAATTTCCATAATTCCCCAGCAACCATACTGGTCAGGGAATTCTGGAAATTGAAATCTACACATCTTGAAGTTGTTCAGGCTGGAAAACACTGCCCTAAGAAGTGAATGCAGAGAATAGGATTGTTAAACTCCTGGCACGTGGGCCGGATGTGTCATCACTGGCCACACCTATGTCCAGTTTAGCAAAGGGGGGGAAAGTCCCAATATGTCACGTGATGCTTCCATAAGGATGTGAGTTTGACTCCCCTAGCATAGACTGTAGTATAAATAATCATTGTCCAATTGTCTTTGACACTCATCTGTATTGTGGGAATGGTGAAATACAAGAAAGGATATAATATACACTGCTCAAAAAATAAAGGGAACACAAAAATAAGACATCCTAGATCTGAATGAATAAAATATTCTTATTAAATACTTTGTTCATTACATAGTTGAATGTACTGACAACAAAATCACACAAAAATTATCAATGCAAATCAAATTTAGCAACCCATGGAGGTCTGGATTTGGAGTTACATTCAAAATTAAAGTGGAAAAAAACACTACAGGCTGATCCAACTTTGATGTAATGTCCTTAAAACAAGTCAAAATGAGGCTCAGTAGTGTGTGTGGCCTCCACGTGCCTGTATGACCTCCCTACAATGCCTGGGAATGCTCCTGATGAGGTGGCGGATGGTCTCCTGAGGGATCGCCTCCCACACCTGGACTAAAGCATCCCCCAACTCCTGGACAGTCTGTGGTGCAATGTGGCATTGGTGGATGGAGCAAGACATGATGTCCCAGATGTGCTCAATTCGATTCAGGTCTGGGGAAGAGGTGGGCCAGTCCATAGCATCAATGCCTTCATCTAGCAGGAACTGCTGCCACACTCCAGCCACATGAGGTCTAGCATTGTCTTGCATTAGGAGGAACCCAGGGCCAACCACACCAGATATGGTCTCACAAGGGGTCTGAGGATCTCATCTTTGTACCTAATGGCAGTCAGGCTATCTCTGGTGAGCACATGGAGGGCTGTGTGGCCCCCAAAAGAAATGCCACCCCACACCATTACTGACCCACTGCCAAACTGGTTATGCTAGAGGATGTTGCAGGCAGCAGAACGTTCTCCACAGCGTCTCCAGACCCTGTCACATCTGTCACATGTGCTCAGTGTGAAAGCTTTCATCTGTGAAGAGCACAGGGCGCCAGTGGCGAATTTGCCAATCTTGGTGTTCTCTGGCAAATGCCAAACGTCCTGCACGGTGTTGGGCTGTAAGCGGATGTCAGGCCCTCATACCACCCTCATGGAGTCTGTTTCTGACAGTTTGAGCAGCCACATGCACATTTGTGGCCCGCTGGAGGTCATTTTGCAGGGCTCTGGCAGTGCTCCTCCTGTCCCTCCTTGCACAAAGGCAGAGGTAGCGGTCCTAATGCTGGGTTGTTGCCCTCCTAAGGCCTCCTCCATGTCTCCTGATGTACTGGCCTGTCTCCTGGTAGCGCCTCCATGCTCTGGACACTATGCTGACAGACACAGCAAACCTTCTTGCCACAGCTCGCATTGATGTGCCATCCTGGATGAGCTGCACTACCTGAGCCACTTGTGTGGGTTGTAGACTCCGTCTCATGCTACCACTAGAGTGAAAGTACCGCCAGCATTCAAAAGTGACCAACCCATCAGCCAGAAAACATAGGAACTGAGAAGTGGTCTGTGGTCACCACCTGCAGAACCACTCCTTTATTGGGGATGTCTTGTTAACTGCCTATGCTTTCAACCTGTTGTCTATTCCATTTGCACAACAGCATGTGAAATTGATTGTCAATCAGTGTTGCTACCTTAGTGGACAGTTTGATTTCACAGAAATGTGATTGACTTGGAGTTACATTGTGTTGTTTAAGTGTTCCCTTTATTTTTTTGAGCAGTGTATTTAAACATCAGCAACAACAAAATACTCTTGACCAAAAATGCTCAAAGCATTTTTCCTTCAAAAGAACTCTTTCACTAGACCATGATGAAGTCATAGCTTAATTTTTTTGTACTCTGAATAACTGAATGCTGTGCTACTATGTATGAATCACTGTTCTAAAATGAAGCAAATATGCATACTAAGCATTTGGGTTTTTTATTTTTATTTTTTTGTAATAAGATGTATTTAGCATAAATGTCAATGAGATGTATTTGGCCTACGTGTCAATGAAATAATTTAGCTATTTTTATGTGAGTGTCTTGCAGCTGTTGTGACATCTCACAAGGATGGTAAATAAACCATATATGTCATTTATATAGTTGTATATAGTAGAGCTGTATAATTTTCAAAATGTGTATAGGAGTATGATTGTAATTCCTTAAAGTAGTTAAAATATTACTTCTTAGGACAGTTTCTTTTATAAATTCTTAGGGAAAAGTACACTTTCTTGAAGGAGTTGCAGTCAGGCAAGGCACCAAAAAGGAAACAGAAAAGGCAGCAAGGCTTTGGCTGCAGTGGCTGGGCAGAAAAAGTGAGTTCAATGCAAAAAACTAGCAAAGAAAGTAGTTGGGCAAATGAATGTTTAACTAGTACTACTGTAGGTGGAATGGACTGAGGCCGATGAGGTGTCCCAGGACTGGATGCTTCCGGAGCTACTTGCTGCCCAACAAGACAGAGTGCAGGGCATAGATGGAGAGAGATAGGCTAGTGGAAGGTGTTGAAGCACCACTGGTCATAAGTAGAGGACCACCTATTAAACAAATGCATTGTTTGCAGGTTGAAAATCTCAAAAAGTGATCACATGACCTTGGCAACTGACATAAATATGCCAAGCTTTCTGAATTTTGATCATGTGACAATGGGAATGCTGCAATGGTTGTAAGTGTGGAAGCCACTTTTTGGTGTCTTTGTAACTTAAACAGTCACTAAGTGACCTATTGTAAATCGAGGACTACCTGTACTTTCTCTTCTGTAGACTATATTATATGATAAAAAAGATTTTTGTCTCCAAATATTGCTTATAACCTGCATATTGTTATTATATTGTTTAACCTGTAGTGAAGATGAAAAACTGGGCAAAGGTCGAGCAGAATTTGATGTTTTAACATGGCTAGTTGAATATGTAATCATTACCTTTTACTGACTGCTTTGGGATCCAAGGTTCAAAAGATATAGACAGATCAATTTTGCCTGTTTTCACCCCCATTGTGTCCCTATAAGCATGGGGCCTGTTCCTAACACAGCCACTTAATCCCTCAGGCAGGCTCAGAGGCTACTGAGGTTCACAAAGCTTTTGCAGCTTGTAAGACTTGGCCTGTTCCTCAGCCAACATCAGGGCCAGCAAAACCCAAATTACCTTTCTGTTTCTCACAGCTTCTGACAGAGGTACCCAGCTGCTGAAAGACTCAGCTTTCCTAAAGAAGGAACCTTGTGCCACTATGCGAGTAGGTGCCTACTCTCAACCGTGTTTGGAAATCTCCATTTTCAAGAAGGCTACATTTTAAAGAAGGGAATGGTGACCTAGAGTGGTGGGATGGGAGGAAGAGATAAGCAGCGGGACACTGTAGTTTTAAAATTTCAGCTCCAGAATTCCTTTGGTTAGACTGGAAATTGTAGTCCCAATGCATCTGGATGGCACTCAGTTTGGGATGATGGACTCATGAGTATCCATGGGCAGAGGAACACAGAATAAATGAAGAATGGCCATATTTAAGCCAATAACTACACTACAATCTGTGTTGCTTGTGCAAATTGGTCTGTTGGAACGTTTAATGGTTTTTCTAATTGGTATTCATATTTTATTCCTTTTTCTCTGGCTTTTTCTACAAAAAATGGACCAATTCCCTATGTTATGTCAACATAGTCTGATAATCACATTAAACCTTTTCATAGATCCATTTCTATTCCTATTCTCTGCTCTGTCATCAAAACATTTAATTTAAAAGATTCCCATACAGTTTGTTTCATCTCTTTGCCAAAAGTAACAGTCTTTCCTGCACATTGGGTTATTCATCATTTGCCAGGTCTTCAGAATAGTTCCCAGTTCACTTTTTCCCTTAAAATGACTAATTCCAATGCCAGATTCATTCTCAATTTCATGGGCCTAGTCACAATTGTACATTTTCTTCAGGCTATTTTTCTCTCTCTTGGAAATCATCCCAGAAGTCGTGCAATCAGTCACAATATTGTAGAGAATATTTAGTGGAGTCTTTGTTTCTGTGCCCATTCCTTCTTACCACCATTTCTGGTATCAGTATGAGACGAGTTGCAACCTTGTCTTTGACCAGAACTATTAATCAGTAAGATTACTTTAACATTTACAAGAATGTTAAAGAATCAAGAGTTACCTCTTATCATTGAGGCTTCGCTCCAAGCAAATAGATAACTGTTGCTTACGTACTCATACACTTATTTATTGTATGCCTATCTTCTGTTTTACTATACTTGTTATGAAGAACCCCTGCCTGGCTTTATAGATAGTAGAATGTCCTGACATTTATATATGAGGTTAGTAGATTGCTTCCATATCTAGGACCTACAAAGATAACAGTTTAGTTCCACAATTGGTGGAATTAAAAAAAATGTTATGTTTGTTACAAATGAGCCAAAGATTCATCTAGAGATGAACATTAAGAACCACATATAGACCTGCCCTAGGATATCCTGTCTCCAGGTTAGCCCTTCAGATGCCCCAAAATTGGACTGATTGTCACTGTAATCAACTTCATGCATCCTTTGTCGTCTTCGTCTCTTTTCTTTTACCTGTCCCAGAATTATGGACTTTTAAAGGGAGCTGGCTCTTCACCTGCCCTAAGTTAAATATGTCAGAAGTATGATATCCTGATCTTCTGTACCTTAAGTAAGTACAAGTAGTTCATTTAGTGACCATTCCAAGTTACAACGGCACTAAAAGTAACTTATGACCATTTTTTACATTTCTGACCATTGCAGCATTCTCATGGTCATATGATAAAAATTCAGATCTTTGGCTCATATTTAGGACAGTTGCAATGTCCTGAGTCATATGACCTTCTGAAAAGCAAAATTAATGAGGAAGCCAGATTCATTTAAACTGTGTTACTAAATTAACAACTGTAGTGATTCACTTAACAACTGTGGCAAGAAAAATCGTAAAATGGAGAAAAACTAATTTAACAAATGTCTCACTTAGCAACAAAAATTTTGGGCTCAACTGTGGTCGTAGATTGAGGACTACCTGTACTGTAGGTTGATTTGTATAGGATCCATTTGTTACTCATGGTACACTTGGGAATCAATACTTATGTTCAGTGTGCTTCCTATCAGGTTTCTACATATAATCCCTTCTATGGAGAATCACAGAGACATCTATTACCTCTGTATTTCTTATCTTTATGGTATAGACTCTTTCCAATGCTAAAAACATATTGAAACAATGACTAATATCAGACAACAAGATGGAGAATTGAGTTAGAGCTCCATCTTTCTTTGCTTAAAATCAGTCTTCATGCTGTAAATGTGTAATTACATCAGTCCCAGGCTGGAAGAGAAGGCTTAACTTTCTTCCCCAATATTGCTTTCCTAAATCTTGTCAAAGGTTCTGTCAAATATGGACATCATAAAGCAAGTACAGATCCTTCCTCTTTCACCTATAGCAATTTAATTGAAAGATGGAAAATGAACTAAGGAGGGGAAAAGACAATCTGGTGGCCACCCAGTGTTTAGACTTCAGTTTCTATCAATCTTTGCCAGCAAGGCCACTAGTGAGGCACAGTGGGGAAATACAATTCAAAATATTTGGCATGTACTAGCTTGTATAAGGAAAAAAAATTAAACTGGCCATGGCATTAATCCAGATTAGTGGCTCCTCTCTCTATAACTACCTTGAAACAAAGAAAAATACTTGGAAATATCTAATCATTTCTCCTTTGGCCTACAGACACATAGTCTGCACTGCAAATACATTAGCAATGAATGCACTCTCTGGGCCAGCATGACATTGCTTCTGATATATTAAAAAAGCCTTTGTTCTGTAAAAAACTGGCTGAAAATGATGGTGATACCTTATGGTAAGAGATGTAAAAGATTCACTAAAAATAAACGAATGTACTTTGAAGGTGTGCATATAGATAGTACAGCTGATAGTATGAACAAGAGACAAAGGATATGATATTGTCAATTCCATTTTTAGTAGAATTGTCTTCAGTTTGCCAATTTTCCCCTGAAATTCACACCTAAGGCACATACACTTTAAACATAAAGTGTTGATTTTAATGCTAGATATATTTATGTATTTAGCTATGTATGTATGTAAACCTGAAAGAGGGAGGAATGGAAAAAGGATGAAGATCTATTCTTTCTATCAACTAAGAATGGAAAAGGAGGAAGAGGATAGTTATGCTTCTGGCAGGGTTGGGGGCATATTGGCAGAAGTTTATTTACATGAGCATATCTATGCCTTGTTTAATGTAGGAATTACATTCTCACTGTCAGTAAAGAAGGGAACAGTGCAGGCAGCTATTAAGTCTAATGATCATCCTACCTGTTTTCAATTTTTATATTCTTTATCCACCAGGGCAACTTTAATTTAATAATAAAAATAAAATATTTTTTTAAAAACCCTTTAACATTCCGGTACGGTTTGAATCTGCCTTTATAAAAATGGCTAAGGTCTGAATGTTATCTGATTCACTGCTTCACCATAAACATGTTATATTGACAGAGTATATAATCAATTATAATCCCCTGCATATAATTAGGAAATGAGTGCCTTGGATCTTTAAAAAGTGTCCCTAGATTTACCCCTCCCCCTCTACTTACTGAAAACAGCTTCCTATGCAGTTGCTTACTTTGTTAACTGACAGTGGACTCTAGCTAAAATCCTTGGATGGAGGGTGAAGAGGACTCAGTTTGGATGAAACAAGAGTAGTCATGTTATAAAGGTAGTCTTCTACTTATGACCAATTGAGCCCAAAATATCTGTTGTTACATGAAACATTTGTTAAGTGAATTTTGCCCCATTTTATGACATTTCTAGCCAGAGTTGTTAAGTGAATCACTGCAGTTGATAAGTTAGTAACACAGTTATTAAGTGAATCTGGCTTTCCCATTGATTTTGCTTGTCAAAAGGTTGCAAAAGTGTTCACATGACCTTGGGACACATCAACAGTCACAAATATGAACCAGTTGCCAAGAATCTGAATTTTGATCACATGATCATGGATGCTACAGTGTGAAAAATGGACATAAGTTACTTATTTCAGTGCCTTTGTAACTTTGAACAGTAATTAAATGAACTGCGGTAAGTCTAGGATTACCTGTAAAGTCCATCTTGCTATTAAAAAATTTTACCTTAGGAATTTTGAGAAAAACAATCCCCTTTTCAGGAATTCTTCCCTTTTCTATTGAATTGTGCATTGTGGGAAGCAGAAAGCTGAATTTCCAAGATGTAAAACAGATATAAGTCCCAGAGAATTACTGTCTACATCACGTGGGCACCTCTTTGGAGAAAAAAAGCTATTAGCTTCAGCTTTATTACTTTCCAGGGCTATCAAAGTGGAGTAATGATATTCCATAATGACCAAATAGGAGTACTGCAGATCAATTGCCCAACCATAGCTGTGGAAAGTCTTATAAAGGTCTTTAATTGCATCTCTCTATCTCCCTCCCTCTCCCCCCTCCCCATCTTCTCTAAACCCAAGGGATTCCACTTCTGCTCAATTCATAATTATCAAAGAACTGGTTGATATTGCATACCCCTTAAAAATACCAAAAAATTGCCTTTGAAGACCATTAATGGCACAGTGATTAGAATGCAGTATTGCAGGCTAACTCTGCTCATAGCCTAGAGTTCAATCTTGATGGGCTGAAGGTTGACTCAGATTTCTATCCTTCCATGATAAAAAGAGGACCAAGATTGTTGGGGGCAATCTGTTGACTCTATATACCGCTCAGAGAATGCACAGTGGAGTATTTAAGTCTAAGTACTATTGCAATTCTTTCAATGGAATTGACTACACAGTGGGCCCAAATTAATTCACAGACTCCAGATGTTATATTCATCTGGAGTAAACAGAATCACTGTAAGTATTCTTGTGCAATGTAATGGATATTTAATAAGTTGTTACTTGACCCTGAATAAAAATATGTTGCAACTATGATTGGCTTTGTGGAAAAGGCGATTTTAATTATGATAAAAACTTCAAATGGTTTCTGATGTTGATAATGACACTTGAAACTTCCATAACTCCAAACTCCATTAGGCAACTCAAGAACAGTGTCCGATCAAGAAAATCTGCTATTCTATCACTGTGAATAATATGTATTCACAGTTTATCAACATTATAAAGAACATTTATAATTAGGGAAGTTCATTCTCCGAACTTGTAGATTGGTTTCTGAAGATTTTATTACCAGGCTAGGTAACATCTTCAGCAGAGTTCATATGGTTTTTTTCTGTTTATAAGGGCTTCAGGTGTGGTTGTGTCCAGTGAGGGTCTTGTAATGGATCATTGGGAGGTGAACTGCTAATGCATGGGCTTGCATGGTTTGGTTGAGGGTTGTTGCTGCTGTCTCTAGTTGGCTATGAGGTTGATTTAGATTCTGAGGGGTTTGTAGACTGATTATACCATAGGTCAATGTAGGTCAACCAGCTTATGAACCTCTCAGACTGTGCAAATCAGACTGCACAGTCCAGCAGGTCATCTCTCAATGACCCTCACCTGATGTAACCTCCCCATCACAAGACCCATCACAAGATTCTCACTGATGACTCATACCTGACCCATCACAAGAACCATTACAAGACCCACAGTTGGCACACCCACACCTGAAATCCTTATAAACAGAAGAACATGGACATTCCCTAAATTCTGCTGAAGATGTTTCTTAGCCTGGTAATAAAACATTCAGAAACCAACCCACAAGCTGAAAGAGTGAACTTTCATCCTCATTCTACAGATATCCACAAGCTATAGACATTTGCCACTATTGCAAACAATTATAATACCTAGCTCAGGACAGTAAACTCTTAGCAAAAAAATTAAATATTTTAATTGGTGCTTTTTACAACATTTTCTTATTATAACATTTGCTTTCATATACAGCATTTATATAGAAGATATGAGACTTACTTATTCAGTAATCAATAATAAGCACGGACTAACTGTAACAGATCAGCTGTTTTCTTTTCCTCCTGATATATTCATCATTGTCTCTGGTATATACACATATAATAATAAATATGCATCCTCTATACCTTGTTAAAAATTAATCACATCTCTTATTTTTACCTATCTATATCTGACATAGGGCACTGACCATTTCAGGATCATTTAAAACTTGAAAGTAGCTTTCCAACACTTGAATGTTTATATTTGCATTACTGATCCTTTTTCTCCCCAAAAATGAGCCCTGTTTAGATAATACTTTCATTTGCCAGCAATATAACATATGTGAATTGTAAAAATCTTTTCCCTTTCCAAGTTGTATTAATGTACATCAGGGATGTCAAACTTAATTTCATTGAGGGCCACATCAGGATTGGATTTGACCTTGGAAGGCCGGTGAGGGCGTGGCTATAGTGAGCGTGACACTGGACCGCACCTTCACAGACATGGTTTTAAAAACTTATAAAAATAGGGAGGTGTACATTTCTGTGATTTTATTTTTTTAATACTTACTTGATCTATTTGATCACCTTATAAGAGACCAGATCAAAAAACTGATTCCATAGGAAAATTAGAACTACAACATTGTTGACATAGACTATAGTATAACCTTCTGTATAACCTTCTGAGTCAAGGACAGCCTCCTGCAGCACTCCGGAGGCCCTGTTTTGGGCCTGGAAGGCTTCCTGGATACTCAGAGGCTCTGTTTTGGGCCTGGAGGGCCTCCTGGGGGACTCCAGAGGCCAAAAGTGGTTGCAGGGGAGGCACGCACCCCACCCATGCCCCATTTTTGCTAGCAGAGGCCCTACTGGCTGGCCTTTTGCTATTTCCAGACTGGCCCCAAGGGCACCCCATGGGCTGGATCCAGATGGAGGGTCTTGAGTTTGACACCCCTGATGTACATGGTAATGTGATTAAAGAGAAACTTTTTACTCTGTAGCAGTCTTTGCTTAAATGACATTTAAGATAATTAATGTTAAAAACTGAACATCGAGGGAAACTAAGTTCTCCATATTAATTTTTTAAAGTTTATACTTTAAAAATAATACAAAATGATTCTAATACCTTCTACAGATGGCAAAATGGATTGGAATTATTTTGGCTTGCATGTCTATAATCCCATAAATTGCATATCTATAACCCCATACATTAAAAGACATTCATGTTCATATAAATTTATGGCTATATGGAAACATTTAACTATATTTATGTGATTAAAAACACATTTCTAAATTTTAGAGATATGTGTAGTGAATGTGATATTTCTAATGACCTGTTAATCTTAATTCATTTCTTCCAAGTTACATTTCTCAGTGATAGGATTGTTGTTGTTGTTTTACTAACTTTTATTTAAAGAAGCATAAATGGCTGCATTACTGATCTATCTAGCTTATAATTGTCTAGAATATGGACTGCTTTTTGATGGCTTTTATGCAATCATTTCAGCTTTATATAGTAATACCAGAGATTACACTACAATCTTCTGCAAAAAAAGAATAGATTTTTGACCTATGCTAATTTGAAGTGATACATTTAAGATAGATGGGTTAACTATCAATAGAATTATGGTGAAAGGAAGATTCAGAAAAATAGAGACCAGTTATCCTGTCAACAGTGGAGAAGATTCAGATCAATCTCTTCCAAAACAAACCCCACAAGGATTATGACAATCTAGATATCAATTCATCAGAAGGAGGGAGGGAGATTAACTTTTAACAACTCTTTTAGGAAAATATTAATTTGGTACATCATGATAATGTGTTGGTATAGCATACTGAATTTCAGCAAAACACTCAATATCATTTTCTTATGCTACCCAATTGATAATACTATAAAATGTGGAGTGAAAGCTACTATCCCCAATTGCTCTTCAAATATTAACTATAATGCTATTTATTAGAAATATTAGATATTAACTGTTGTTTATAACTAGGGTTGTTTACTACCAGATGCAAGTATTCTAAATATCACTCATGGAAACAATATTTTTCAAGTATCATAACAATAAATAACAGAGTTGGAAGGAACATTGGAGGTCTTCTATTCCAATCCCCTGCCCAAGCAGGAAACCCTTTTCTTAAAAGCTTACTTATTAATTGTTCTGTCAGTAAATTTCCCCTTAATTCTAGGTTGTTTCTGTCCTTGATTGTTTTTCATTCATTGCTTCTCATTTTTCCTTCAGATTTGGAGAATAAGTTGACCCTCTCTACTTTGTGGCTACCTTCCTAGATATTGCAACACCGTCATCATGCCACTCTTTGCCCCTTTTTTTCATTAAACTAGACATAATATCTGCCCAATTTCTGCAACAGTTCTTTATATGTTTTAACTTCCAGTCCTCTAATCGTCTTTGTTGCTTTTCTCTGCACTCTATAGAGTCCCAACATCTTTTTTTTCATAGCGTGTTAACCAGAACTGGATTCCAAGGTGTAAACATTTTACTGGGTCTTGAATATATCAATCTGTTAGCAGTTGCAGCTTTTCTGACAAATGATCCAGCTTATTTGAAAACTCCTGTGAAGAGAATTAACAACTTTCAGATATTTGAAGAGCAATATTGTATCTTATTTAGGTTTCTCTGGTTGTTAAATTTATCCAGATACTTTAACTTTTCATTATAGAGCTTTATATGTATCTTGGTAACTCTCTTTTAAATTTTCTCTGATTTGGATACAGGAGTCTAAATGAGTGTGATCAGGAAATAGTAGAGTAGATAAATTACTTTTTGTAATCCGAATTCTATATTTTTGTTAATGTAACCCAAGATAAGTACTCATAGATCAATCATCAACATTAAAAGGAACATTTATAATATTCCTTTGCCTTTTTCACAGGTGCACAACAGTATTGGTTCATCTTTAATTTTTTCAGTTTTTCCAACTCCTATAAACTTGGTAAATGTCCCTTGAATTCCATCATACAAACATAAAATGTTTGATAACAAAGGCCCAAGAAATAGCACCTGCTATTCCATTTCATATTTCTTCCAAGATTAAATAGAGCCATTAATGAGCATTGTTTGATTGTGGTCATTCAGCCAACCATGGGCCCATTTATAATTAATATAATCTACCTTTTATTTTATTAATAATAAGTATATCACGAGCAATTCTGCTGCTGTTTTTTTTAAGGTTTAGGTATACCAAATCCCAGTATGTTATAGTATGATAACTTTGACAATGTTACTTTGATAGATTCTCTGGCATGATTCCTCCCCCCCAGGGGTGGAATTCAATTTTTTTTACTACTGGTTCTGTGGGCGTGGCTTGGTGGGCATGGCAGGGGAAGGATACTGTAAAATCTCCAGACAAATCTCTATTTGCCGGTTCTCTGAACTACTCAAAATTTCCACTACCGGTTCTCCAGAACTAGTCAGAACCTGCTGAATACCACCTCTGCTCCCCCCCCCCAACTGTAGTGTCTCATAGTTATAACAAACCCATCCAAATGTTCACAAGCATGCTGGTGGATAATCTATTTGGAAACTTTGTCCAGTGTTAGATGTCAAGCTGGTATCTTTCAGGTGAAGATGACATTTGCTTTCCTCTAGTCTTCTGAAACTTCCAATATCTAAGGGGCTGCCACAAAGAAGAGATGAAGGCAGAACAAGAAGCAATGAATGGAAAGTAATCAAGGAAAGTACCAACATAGAACTAAGGGGAAACTTCCTGACAGCTAGAACAACTAATAAGTGGAACAGTTTGCATACAGAAGTTGAGAGTGCTCCAACACTAAAGGTTTTAGGAAGAGATTGGACAACTATTTTTTCCTGTTTGAGCAGGGGCTGGATTAGAAGACTTCCAAGGTCCCTTCTAACTCTGTTGTTTTGTTAATCTAGAGTTACTAAAACATTTTTGTAACCACTTCTATTACTTCCCTTAGTGTCCTAGAATATAATTCATCTAGCCTTTGCATTTCTTTAAATTACTTCTTTTTTAATTTATTCTTGCAATCAGAACCACAACAATGGCTGATCACCTGAACCAGCTTGGACCAGCAATATGTAGTCTACTTTCCGCCTATAATGTGGGCAATGACACTTTAACAACAAGGATCAGATAGATTGTTCCCTCTGAACACTATTATAGTGGATGGAGAGATGGGGCTTTTGACATCATTTGACCTATTTATTGAAGAAGATAAAAAGCCATGTAATCTAAAGTAATTTTCCAACCTTCTAAGCAAACCCATTTATTTTAATGGGGCTATTTTGCCAAAACAAAATGACAGAAATCATTAAAAAAAACCATTGCAAAATGTGGTCATGTGATTGCAATAGGAGCAGTGTGACCATTTATAGCAGATAAGGATAGTGTAGAGGGTGTAAATTATCTGTTCTGTGACTGCCATAACTTCAAACAATCCATATGTGCATTCCCCCTAACTCTAGTGCATATACTTTTAATGCATTTAGCAACTAACTTTCAACTCTAGGCTTTGTCTAAATCAGCAAATGTACAATAATCTTTCTTTCTCACAGTGACCAACTGAAGAACAAAACTTTGATCTGCACTCTCTATGTCTATTATGTAGAAATACTTTTTTTTTCTTATTGTCACTTCACTTTATCATTTGAATCAGAATTCTGCAGATACCTTACATTAGTCGCTCAATAACTTTTTAAATTCATAGTCACTCGTTATCCTTCCCTTTACATAAAGAAACAATAATGGCATTCTTCCAATTCTCAAGCACAGATGCAGTTTTTATATACATATTAAGCAAATTGCAAACTCAACCCCACCCTAACATTCCTCCAGTTATACTGTTCTTGGGTATCTGCAGAGAAGAGAAGAAATATCATATACAGTAACTGTACTCATGCAAATGCTGTGACTTATGTACTAGCATCAGATAGGGAAATAATTATAACATTTGTATAATTCCATCATGCTACTAGTACCATCTGCAGCTTAACTGATTTTTAAAAAATATTTTCACATTTATGACTTTCTTGTCATCCATTTTTTTCTTGGACACATTTATAAAACATTCCAATTCTAGTCTCCAACATAACACTATAATTTCTATACAAATCTCTAGAATACTTCTTCCATCATTTCAGTTTCATCGTATTCATTTCATCACTTTCATTTTATTTTTTTATTTATTTTGCTGATGGCTCGTTTAGTCCTTTCTATGTACTATGACTTTCTTTGGACTTTTTTTTTTTTTTTGCAGTGACCATTTCCTTATATAAATTTTTATCCACATTTACAGGCCCCTTCACTTCATTCCATCAAGCAGTCTTAATTATGTTTCTCACTGATATAATTACACATTTCTATGGTACTTTGAAACATAATTCTTTTTATATTATTCCAAGCAATATTTAAGTAATTTTTCCTTATGCCTCCATTCATCTGTTAGGAGATGAACTTTTTCCTCTAATACTTTCTCATAAAAAGTTACCACTCCTCTTCCTGTGGTTGTTCTATTGTAATTTCTTTTCTTCTGTGTCCATTTCCCCTTACACACACAGACATACTTTTGATACCTCCAAAAACATTCAGGATCTCTCATTATTCTTAAAGGTAAAGGTTTCCCCTGTACAGTCATGTCTGCTTTTAGGCATTGGTGCTCATTTCTATTTCTTATCTGAGGGAGCCACCATTGTCTGAAAATTCTTCCATAGTTCTGTGGCCAGCATGACTATATGCTGAGGTGCATGGAACGCTGTTACCTTCTTACCGAAGTGATACCTATTTATCTACCCACAGTTGCATGCAAGATGGGCTGGAGGAGGGGTGAGCAGCAGATTTTTAAGTTTTACATTGTAGTCTATGCCTCTATTTCCAATCACAATTAATCAGAACTGATTTTGTTTAGCTTTTCAAGATTAGCCATAATCAGTCTGGTTTTCTTAATTGAAGGTTAAAAAATTAGAATAAATCTGCATTGTTGCTATTTTCAGTTTTTAGAATATCTGTGCCAGGGATGTCAAACTGAAGGCCCACAGGCCAGATCCAGCCCGCTGAGTTCTTAGAACTGACTCAAGGGGCCATCCTAGAAACAGCAAAGTACTGGCCCCATGATGCCAGTGAAAATGGAGGTTGCATGCCTATTTTCAGCCACAGCGGTCTCCTGCAGCCCTCTGCCAGCTAAAACACAATCCGTTTTCTCTGGCAGAGGGTTGCAGGAGACCATTGCAGCTGAAAATGGGTCCAGTGAAAACTTTTCATTTTTGCTGGCAGAGGGCTATCAAAGCAAACTAAAAACAAAAGGAGAAATGTTTCCCCTTTTGCATTTGGGCATGCAAGAAGGAACAATAAAGAGAAAGAGGAAAGAAAAAGAAGGAAAGATGAGAAGAGAGGAAGGAAGCAGAGGTGGTATCAGGTTCCAACCAGTTCTGGAGAACTGGTAGCAGAAATTTTGAGTAGTTTGGAGAACCGGCAAATACCACCTCTGACTGGAGATTTTACAGTATCCTTCCCCTGCCATGCCTACCAAGCCACACCAACAGAACCAGTACTAAAAAAATTTGAATCCCACCACTGGAAGGAATGAAAAATAAGAAGAGGGAAAGGAAGAAGAAAGGGGAATGAAGAAGGTAAGAAAAAGAAGAAAAGGAAGGAAGATTGTAATGAAAGTGAGGGGAGGTCTGAGGGAAGTGCTGCCTTCGCACTTGGCCACCACAGGTGCCCCCGACACAAGTAATGTCAAGCTGGCCATGCTCACATACCCACACCCACCCTGGCCCTCTGAGGTCAAATACAACCCTGATGCGGATCTCAATGAAATCGAGTTTGGCACCCCTGATTTATGCAATCTGGCAAATTTTCTGTCCTATTCTAAAAAAAAAAAAACTTTAATAAGACTAATTGTTCTTAAATGTATCTATTTACTATTTTCTATCTGGCTTCCAATATTGCCAGGAGTTTTGGAAGAGAAAAATTAGCTGGATTATGTTGTGGTTAGTACCTGTCCCACCAAAAGTACACAGAACTGAATGTCCTAATTTTGCTTATTTCTTCTAGGTTTAATCTTATTCTCAACTATTAAACATTATACTTAAATCTTCTGACTAATAAATAAGTCTTAAATGGATACTACTAATTTATCCTATTGATTTTATTTTTTGATCTGTATAGGACAATTATAGCTATATTCAGGTATTTGCTTGAAGACATGAAGTATTAACGCTATATAGTGTCTTTCAATATTGCATACGGCATTGCCTTTTATCTTCACATTTATAATAGTCGACCATCTTTCCAGCCTTATTCCACTGGGCAGCAAGTTCTGAAAAAACATTGGAACTTGAGCAGAAATCTTATTTTTATTAAATTAACAGAAATTTGCATGCAACAATTATAACAAATGCAATTGTTCTCCCAAAGAATTGTATAAAATTTATATAATTTTTTTGGCTTAGATTTTTACTATGATATTTTTATGGATACTTAAGTTATTAATGCTATTAGAATTTAGCCAAATTATATTAGAACTTCTGTGAAAAACACAGAAGTTATTGGGGTTTTTTTTTGTTAGATAAAATACTAGATTATTGAAGATATTATATTTTAATGATTCCAATTAATCATTTCCTAATGATTAATGATTCTCTAATGTCATCTTGCCTGAAACTACTGTATATATGAACTCATAATATAATTATCAATAGAGTTTTCTAAAAGTCCTGATATATTTCCCTATTTAATATATAATAGTGTGTGCACAGCATTAAGTTGACCCATACATCAACTTTGTAGAACCATTACTGCACAATTTGAAGTACTTACTAGAAATCCCACTAGATTCAATGAGATTCCCTTGTCCTATTAATTTTATTGAATCCTGAAATTTTATTTTCTACTTCATGGTTTAACCATATACAGGAGGTGTAAAGATCCTTTTGACTGAGGACATCCAATTTTTACCACACAAACAAGGAGGAAGGCTTAAACGGGAAAGGAAGAAAACAAAGTTGGTCACGACCAAAGTAAAGTCTCTTCAAAATAAAGAAAAGTAATCTCCAGATTTAGCAGAACCTTCAAGTTTACATTAAAATAAAAACCAGCAAGCAGCTTTCCAGAACCTGGCATGAATAAAATGTGCTGGCAAATGTTAGTGGGAACTACACCAAATCTCAGCAGTACAAATAAGTAGCAGGGTTCCTTTTAAAAAACTCAAGTGGCATCCCTAATAAAAATGACTTCTTAAAATGGCTGTTATCTAATTATCTCCCGTATATTTGCAGATTCAAGCAAATATCACAATTGTACAACTTGCTAGTCCTATGTTGACTACCATTCAGTTGAGATCATTTATTAGATCTCCATTTGGCATAAGAGATCAAAGTTAGCTTACAATTCTGTCAGGAAGTAAACCAAACATAGAACACACTGTTATTCTAGAGCAGGGCTGTCAAACTTGATTTCATTGAGGGTTGCATCAGGATTGTGTTTGACCTCAGGGGGCCAGCATGGGCATGTTCAGACTGGGCATGGCCAGCTCAATATCACTTGTGTCAGGGCGCCTATGGTGGCCCACAGTGTTTCTGCCAATGAAAACGGAACTCGGGAAGGCCGCAGGCTCCATTTTCACTGGCAGAATGTTGCAGGAGCCCTTGGCAGCCAAAAATAGAGCTCAGGAGCCCCTTTTCACTGGCAGAAGTACTGCAGAAGTTTCCAAGGAAGCTCCGTGGGCCAGATCTAAGTAGCTCATGGGCTGGATCCAGCACCTAGGCCTTGAGTTTGACACCCGTCCTAGAGAAATCTTGTGCGGAAAGTTAAAGGAACCAAAGCAGTGGTGGGATTCAATTTTTTTTACTACCGGTTCTGTGGGCGTGGCTTGGTGGGCGTGTGGGGAAGAATACTATAAAATCTCCAGTCAGAGGTGGTATTTGCCGGTTCTCTGAACTACTCAAAATTTCTGCTACTGGTTCTTCTGAACTGGTCAGAAATTGCTGAATACCATCTCTGAACCAGAGATATCTGTGAGACAAAAAAAAAGTGGCTGTGCTGTATACAGATAGACCTTAGCAACCACTTGTTCTGCTACTGTTTGGTTACAATGGTGCTGAACAAGGAAATATACAAGCAGTCTTCGAATTTGCAGCTGTCCTCATGGTCAGAGTATACCAGTGTCACATGGTGATGTAATTGCCATTTGTGATCTTCATTACAGTGTAATGAATTTGCAGATAACCTTGGGGAATGAGGGAAAAAGGTTCCTTGAAAAAAAATCAGACAAGAGAGGGAGGAAGTCTCAAGGACTTAATGATCAAAGGAAGATACTTAAGGACCTGCTTGTGTTGATCAGATGGTTAAAAGTGGCAGCGATAGGACTTTTGTATCTTCGGATTTGCAAGATGTTGTTAATATACCCTTATAATAAAACAGTTTTAGATAATCTAGTTATTTTATCTGATTTACCCAGAAACCTGATAGGCAGCTTCTGCCAAGCAATGGGTAAAATGGCAAAATGTTGTACTTGTGGTATGACATCACATTTAACGATCTCAGCCCAAACTGATGGAATTAAAAGTCAGCCCAATCACTATTTTTCATTTTACAGTCACATGGCGACAGAGTTGCCAGTCCCAACCACATTAACCGACTGCTTGTATCTGTTTTACAATCTAAAGAATTAGGCTTACACATTTTTAGTCCCTTCTCGTCCTTATTCATCTTTGCTCGAAATGTGGGTGCTTTGAAATGTACTTTAAAAATAGTTGATGAAACTATTTCCTCAGCAAAAAAAATTTTTTATTGTGAATTAAGGCACATTGAGATAAATTAGATATAATTTTGATTCCACAAAAACTAGAAAATTTAATATATTTCAAGAGACATCACTGAATGTAATAAAATTTGCACTTCTTATATAAAATATATGTAGTCCTTGATTTAAGCCAATTGAGCCCACTGTTGCCAAGTGAGTGTTTAATGAGTTTTGCCCCATTTTGCCACCTTTCTTGCCAGGGTTTATGGGAATAACTGAATAACAGTAACATGGTTGTAAATGAATCTTGCTTCCCCATTGACTTTGCTTGTCAGAAGATTGCATAAGGTGATCACATGATCCCGGGACACTGCAAACATCATATATATGAGCCAGTTGCCTAACATCTCAATTTTGATTATGTGACCAAGAGGATGATGCAACGGTCATGTGAAAAATGGGTAAAGGTCACTATTTTCAGTGCCATTGCAATTTTGGTCACTGAACACTAACCTGTATGTTACCAGAAGCTATGGGGGAAAGTACTATATTGAGTAAAACATTGGTATTATAGTTAATTAAATCAAGATTTAGTATATTCTAAAATTAAAGACTTGCATAAAATAGGACATACTGAGGAAATTAATTTCTATGTTGTTTTTTATTTAGATAAACCAAGGAGAGCATTTTAAGAAAATTGGTTTCAAAAAAATACAGCTCTTGTATCTATGAGTTTCTAATGTAGAATTGATGCACTTTGGTACGTTTATTTCTATTTGATCTGTAGCTAGTTAGATGATTTCTGGATCATATTTTATTTTAGTTAATGCTGCCATGGGAAAAATATTTTTAAGCAGACAGGGACATGTTTTCATAGTAAAGTAAAATTATTCTATACAATATCTCATTTTAAACATTCTTCTATGAAGCCTTTCCAGAGCACATCTACATTTTAAAAATAAACCATGTTTCTTACTTAAGGACTGGCATAAGGAGATATTTACTCCCAGTAATTTTTAAAAACTGCAATATTTTAAATGTAGGAGGTATGAATTGTTTTCGACCTGGGAAGTTTTGTTTGTGCTGTTTGAACTTGCATTCCAATTTATGGGGAGGGGTACCAAGTTGGAGAAACTTGCTACCCACATGGCTTTTTTCCACTTTAACTTGAAATCTGCTAGGCTTTGTCACCCATTATCTTGGAGGGAGATCAGATGATCTGCAATTCTTGCAGAGATTATGGAGGCCCCAACTGAAGTAGAGCCAGCTTTCAGAGGGAACAGCCCATGTTATGCAGATATTGTGTTTTACCACTCGCGGGGGGTGGACGGCAAAGATCCCCCTGCAAACTATTTCCGCCGCGCCTATATTTCTGGGGCTTCGTTTTACCAAGAGGCAAATTCGCCTCCGAAGGCCACTTAAGGACTATCCCGAAAGTAGGCAGCCGTGTGTCAAGGCCGGAGATCCTCCTGCGGCTCTGAGGGAGAACTCCGCTACCCGCTTTTATCCCCCCCTCCCCGGTCGCTTAGGCTGCTTGCTTTCCTCCTTCTGGTTTCCGATCGTGGCGAGTCTCCGGCTCCCTTCCGCTACCCAAGCCACACTGAGGCCTCCTCTGTGGGCTGGACCCGCGGGAGAGGAAAGGACTGGCGGCTTAACCGGGTCGCTGCTGACCAGGAGTCCGGGACAGAGTGCCGCCGCAGCCAGGAAGACAGGCAGAGATCGGCGGTGGGAGGAGAAAACACGAAACGTAACCAGGCCCTCTGGCTCCTCGAAGAACGCCGCTGCTGACGACAGCGGCGAGGCGAGCTTTGCAGAGGGAAGGGAGGTTTCGCTTCCAGCCGTGGCAGCCGCCTAGGTCCCTTTGCTCCTGACGAGAAGGGGAGGGGAAAACCAATCGGTCCGCCGGTCTGCAGCCGCCTCCGCACCTGTTTCGGAGACCCCGCCCTGCGGCTGCCCAGAGGCACCCGCCCGCTCGGAGGAGGAGGGGGGGGGCGACCACGATAACAACGGGGGAGTGGGTGCTGCCGGCGCCGAGCACCTGGCTCTGCCGCCGCCACCCCCACAACCCACGCTCCCTCGTCTCTCGCCTTCCTTAGTCGGCCGCCCCTCAGGGGACTCTGTGTGGCGGGAAGAGCGGGGGCTCTGCGTGTCGAGTAGGAACCACACGCAAGGGCCGGGTCAAGTAGCGGGTGGAGCCGGGGCTCGCTTCGGCGAAAAAGCCCCCTTCAAAGCCGTCGCTGTCTGGCACGGTGCCCGGAGCTTTCTTTCCCTTTGCCTTCCCGTTTATAGCCAGGAGTGAAAACTCAAAACTCTGTGCCGAAAACCCCGGTTGGCCGAAGAGGAGCTGTGGCGTGGGCGGCAGGATGAATCCCAATGTCACCTACGCCAGCCGCAAGCGGCGGAAACCCGTGCAGAAGATGTAAGGGGAATGTTTTGTCTGGGCGCTGAAGGAAGGAAGTCTTGGGGAGGGGGAGGGGGACGGGCGCAATGTTTGGCGTGTCTTCGCCGCGCATCTGGGCTCCGGCCTCACCCCTCCTTTACGAAGTGACACCTCTGACCCACTGCGGTGTCCATTGAAACGTGTGGTCTCTCTCTCTCTTTCTTGGCGTCTTTGGCGGTTCTTTCTTGACTTGCAGCTTTGTGTTTTACTTTATTTCTCTGCCCCTTTTACATGCTTTTAAGGGGATCAGGAGAATTCAGGGTTGGAGGCCTCCCCATCTTTAAAAAGCAACAGAAACCTGGGCCGTGCTTTCTAAAAGCAAGCGACCCTAACCAGCCTCGAAGGGTTTTCGGTGGCCTGAATAAGAGCTTTGCGCAATCTCTGCTCATCTCCTCCTTCCCCCTCCCTCCCCTTCGCAGTCGCTTCTAGTAACTCCTGAGATGTTTGTAAATAATTAGTGAGAGACTGTTTTCGGGCTATATAAAAAGTTTGCTTTTAAGTCAGTGGAACATCGATGATTTTTTTTAAAGAAAAGAATATTGAGGCCCGAGTATTGTTATTTAGATCCATAGGTAAAAGCTAGCATTTTAAACATGCCCAGAGACTTTCTTAAAAATACATGGACTTAGAATACTCTGGTGTTGTATACAGGTTGCTGGACTGAGGATAACAGTTCAAGCCTCAATTCAATGCCCTGATTTTATGTGGCTCTGTTAAAGCCGGTGGCTGATTAAAGTCAGAAAAAGCCTGTCAAGTGGGAAAGGATGAAGTCATATGCTTTTAAATCACTAGGCTGGGTTTCCTAATCAAGAATTTGATATATTTTAAATAATTACTGAAATTATAAATAATTACTGAAAGTCTATGGCTTTTTGCTAAAGTTAGCTCTGGGTCCTGATTTGTAATCTGATTGCAGTAATGCAGAGTGCATTTGGGCCACAGTTTGGTATACATGTGCAGTAATCCAGTTTGTGCAGGCTATAATCTGTACTGCTACTGGGTTTCTCTCTCTGGTCTAAGGAGTAATATTCACTCTACATCAGAATATTTGAAGTTTTCATTTATGTACTTTTTATTTTATTGTTCTACTTTTAAAGTATTGAAAAGCAAATACAAGTACAGGGAGTCCTTGATTTACGATCACAACTGAGCCCAGAATTTATGTTCTAAGTGAGAAATTGTTTTGAGTTTTGTCTCATTTTTATGACTTTTCTTGCCACATTTGTAAAGTGAACCATTGTTGTTGTTAAATTAGTAATAGGGTTATTAAGTGAATATGGCTTCCCCATTGACTTTGTTTTACAGATTGCAAAAGATGGTCACATTATCCCGGGACACTGCAACCGTCATAAATATGAAACAGTTGTCAAACATCCAAATGTAAATCACGTGACCATGGGGATGCTGCAATGGTCATAAGTGAAAAATGACATAAGTCACTTTTTTCAGTACTGTTATAACTTTGAACAATCACCAAATGAACTGTTGTAAGTTGAAGACCACCGATGGACATTTTATATTTGCAAATGGTCAGCTATTGAAATCAGAATGAAAGAAGGGTAATACCTTGGCTTATAACAGTTATAACAGGCCTTGGCTTATAACAGTTCACTTGGTGAGTTTCACCAACTATTCTACTAGCAAATATGGATGACCTAAAGCTCTTTGGGACTTTAAACCTTTTGAAAAGATCTGGATATTTTTTGTCCTCAGATTCAAAGAGATCTACACAGCCCTACATTCATAGTCAAACAATAGCTAGTTCTGTTTCTTTGATCTAATAATATAGATGGTCCTCAAATTACAATAGTTTGTTTAGTAACTGTTCAAAGTTACAATGGCACTGAAAAAAGACTAACTTTTTACTCAAATGTTGCAGCATCCCCATGGTCCCATGATCAGAATCCAGCCTTTTGGCAACTGATTCATTTATGATGGTTGCAAGATCCCTGAGGTCATAGGATCACCTTTTGCAACTTTCTGACAAGTAAGGTCAATGAGGAGTCCAAATTTGTTTAACCACTGTGTTAACTAACTTAACTACAGTCATTCACTTAAATCTATTTTAAAAATTGGCTATTTTAACGTCTGCAAAACTTTTATTGGGGGAGGGTTTCTCAAATCCTAGCAACAGCTTGGATAAGTTCATGCAGTTTTCTTGACAGGATTTCAGAAGTGGTTATTACCTGCGTCTAGGACTGAAAAAGAGTTACTAGCCCAACGTCACCTAGGCAAAATTAGAACTCAGTTTCCTAATTTCTTTTTATGTACATTTGAGAGCATATGCACCAAAACTAATTCCTTTTGTGTCTAATCACACATGGCCAATAAAGAATTCATTCATTCATTCACTCATTCATTCATTCAGATAGTCATCAACTTACAACAATTGGTTTAGTGATCATTCAAAGTTACAGCGGCATTGTAATGACCATTTTTCAAAGTTATAACCTTTGCAGCATCCCTATGATCGATTATGTGATCGAATTTGGATGCTTGGGAACTGGTTCATATTTGTGACTATTGCTGTGTTCTGGGTCATATGATCACCTTTTCTGATCTTCTGATAAGCAAAGTCAGTTGGGAAACCAGATTCACTTAACCAGATTACTAACTTATCAACTGCAGTGATTCACTTAACAATTGTGGCAAGAAAGGTCACAAAATGGAGCAAAACTCACTTAACAAGTATCTCACTTAACATAAATTTTAGGTTCAATTGTGGTCATAAGTCAAGGACTGGCTGTACTAGTCTGACGCATTAATCACTACATTATACTGGATCTCTATGCAATATTTGTATCAGGTTTTAAGAAAGCTCTTTATTTTATGAAATCATAGTTAATCTAGGTATAAATATCAGAAAGTGTATTGAAAAATTACTTAAGACGTAATTAGCTAAATAACATGAATTTCTATATAATTATATATAAAAAGATTGTGGCATTGGGAATTTTTAAAAAATGTTAATGAAAGTATAGATTCTTAAAAAAATACTTCACTAAAATTAGTAAAATTAACTTCATTGTTACTTGATTTGGATTTTAGTCAAGTGCTATGATTATTTTCATTTACTTTAAAATAAGCATAGCACTCGACTTTGTATCTAAATCAAGTCATGCATAAAGTTTATTTTGATGATTTGGTCATCTGATAATGTCAGATATTATAACTCTTTTCAGTATTACTAAATTACTTACATGTTTACTGTCTAAGTAGGACTGCTGATGAAATATTCATTAGCATACCTGCATTGAGTCTATAGATATTTCCCAAAGATTACCCTGAAAAATTATTGGTAATCGTTGTCTTACAACCATTCATTTAATAATATATTGAAGTTATAAAGGCACTGAAAAAAGACAAAACCAGTCCTCGAATTTGGACCACAGCAGTGTCCCCATGACATGATCACAAATGGGCAGTTAGCCACCGGCATGTACTTAGGATGATTGTAGTATACTAGAACATTTGCAACCTTCCTAAGGAACAAGCAGAGTTAGTGGGGTAAGCCAGATTCACTTAACAACTGCTAATTCACTTAACAGCTGCAGTTAAATGTTATATTGTACAGTCACATGATGACTCAATAATCACATCACTTAATGATGGAAATTACAGTGCCAACTGTGTTCATAAGTTAAAGACTGTAAGTTCTTAAATTAGTAGCACAATTATTAAGTGAATGGTTGCCGCATTGACTTTGCTTTTCAGAAGGTCACAAAAAGGGGGTCACGTGACTCCAGGACACTGCAACTGTTATAAATATTTAGTTTAGTTCATTATCATTGCACCTCATACAACAAAATTAAATAGCATCTCCAGTGTACATTATGATTATAAAAATAAACAGAAACACACATTCTTCACATTCTAAACATTGAATTGAAAACCCATGATATTGCATTAATGTGAGTCAGTTGTGATTTACATTGTCAATGTAAATGAACTGCCCATGGGGATGCTGCAACAGTCATAAGTGAAAAATAGCAATAGCAATACCACTTAGACCAGCAGTTGGCCACTGGTGGTCCGCAAGAAAATTTTGGTGGTCTGCAGAGAAATGTCACCCCCATGGCAATTAATCCAGGCTGCACAGGAATACAAAGCTGCGTTGCCCACATGCTGCAGGAACCCTCCCTGCCCACTCACTCTACCTGGCAAACTTGCCTGCTACGTTGCTATTTTTCCTTTTTTCCCCCAGACCATCAGGTGTTCTGCTATGCCGTGAGATTTAGATTAGCTAGAAAGCAGGAAATCATTGGATTTCTAGCTTTCTAGCTAATCTTTAGATCTCCTTAGGACTGAAGCTTTTGTTTCTCACTGCTGACTCAGTTAGCCAATGGCAGATGGATAGATATCTGAATGAATCTGTGATTCTGTGAGCAACTCAATCTGCCTGCCTTCTTTGCCTGATTTTGGGTAAAAGTTGCTCTTTTTAATAAAAAAAATCAATATTTACATACATGGTATGTTGTGAGTTGATTTTGTGAGTTTGCTTGCTAGCAAATATGAGTTTGCTTGCAAGCAAATTTTATGTGACAGACTCAGGTAGCTGATTCCAGAAAAATAGATCTCTGAGTGATTCTGTAAGCAATTCAATCTGCCTGCCTGTTTTGCCTGATTTGGGGTAAAAGTTTCTCTTTTTTTAATAATTCAATATTTACATAAATATTTATTTTATTGTATTTATATTATTTACATACAAGGCATACCCAGCCAGTCACATGCCACATCCACAAATTAGGCCATGCCACAGAACCAGTTGTTAAGAAATTTGAATCCCACCCCTACCTCTGTGTTTGTGTGTATGTATTTGAGAGGGGGAAGTGGGGGGGAGAGGGAGAGAGGGAAAGAGAGAGGTTAGATCAGATCTCTCCCCACCTCCCCCACTCTCTCCCACCAACGTCCACAAGCCACCATCAGTCAAAATGCATATTAGTGGTCCCCGGGATTTAAAATTATGAGTTTGGTGGTCCCTGAGATCCAAAAGGTTGGTGACCCCTGACTTAGACTAATGTACTGCTTCACAGTGCTTTACAGCCCTCTTTACAGAGTCCACATATTCCTCCCAACAATCTGGGTCCTCATTTTACCAACCTTGTAAGGATGGAAGACTGAGTCAACCCTGAGCCTGTTGAGACTCAGAAAATTAGCATGCATCTCTATTCTAACCACTGCGCCAGCATGGTCATAAGTCACTTTTTCCAGTGCCGTTGTAACTTTGAATGGACACTAAATGAATGGTTATAAGTCGAGGACTATCTGTACATTTTTCTAATAGTAGTTGACATATCAGCAGATGGGCCGGGGTCTGTGTCTCTCCACAATCACATAGCATGTTATCTACTAAAGAGTCTCCATTTGAGCATATTGGTTTTACATTTAGGCATTCCAACTCTTCCGACTCTGTTCAGGGTCCCACAAAGTAAGGCAGGTCAGATACTTCAGCTATATCTTCCTTTAATGTTATTCCTTGCTCAATAGTCACCTTCATCCATCTTTTATTCTTATGTACCCTGAAGATTGTTTGTTCTTGCCATAAAGGTGCTCCTAGATCTGTGTCAGTGGGCTTGGGGCACCTGTCTGTTCAGAGGATGTTAAGGATCATTCTCTTGCTTAATTCTCTTACCATCTATTGGTATTCTTTTTAGTCAATTTGGTCTAGTGATCATGGCATCAGACTAGAAAAAGGGAAGCCATGAGTTCTAGTCCTGTCTTAACCATGAAACCAGCTGGGTGACTTTGGCCTAGTCACTGATCTTACAAGGTTGCTGTTCTGGAAAAAAATGGGAGGAGGAATGATTAAGTATGTTCATCACCTTGAGGTATTTATAAAAATAACGAAAGGGATATAATAAATAAATTCTTAAAGTGTTAGCATGAATACACTGAGAACAAATGTTTATCATATTTTAATTGTCCTCTGTAGTGCAAAAATTCATATGCTATTCATTTTTGATATTCAGAATAAGTTTGATCAGTGTGTGACTTTGCAGTATGATAGTCTCTGTGCTTATAAAGCGGCCTTAAGAGGTGAGGTATATTATATACCGATTTCTGGGCTTTATATAAAAGTAGTACACCCCCATAAAATGAATATGTCCTCAGAGTTTCCTTTAGAGGTGACAGTTGTTAGTTATGCAATATTTACTATTAAGCAATACGGTTCGTTCTGTAAATAATAATGGACTCACTGGTATGCAACTAGATTTTAACAAGTTAACTTGTTCCAATATTTTCTGGCATAACATAATTATCTTAAAATAATTACTAAATCACTGTCTTATTTTGCTAGCCATTCAGTTTTTCATATGAAAATGTCCAAACAGAAAGTATTTGCAATAGAGTACTGAAAGGAATAAGATGTTTACAGCCAAGGCAAGCAAATAGATATTTCAATACTTTAATATTAGAAAACTGATTTTGATATAAGGCCATTCAACCAACTCTTTTCTGTACATAGAACTAAAATTGACAGGAACAGGTTCTGATTTTATTAGTGCATTTAGATCAATAAATGCCACCATGCCATATAAACATACAAACAATTCAAAAGAAGGATAAATGATTTTCTTTTCTGCAAATAACATTATTTATATATTGTTAAGCTATTAAAATTGATGTTGGGATTGCTTTTGAAGCGCCTAGAAGTTTTATGCAATACCCTGCCCCCAACTCTGCAGAAAAGTACATTACAAAGTTACTAAAGAATAGTAGAGAATTATGAGTTACGAATAGAAATTCCTTGTTCAATTTTTGTGTTTACTTCCTTGAACTGAAATCCAGCTGTATATTTTAAATATTGATTAGTCTAAATTTAGATAGCTCCCGCAAACTGGAATCTTAAAAACTTACCTGGCAATAAGAGTCCTTAATAGACTTTGTGATATTTGTATGTATAAAATTTTACAAGAAAATATCTTGAATTATGATGCCTAAGTAAACACTATTTGGCCTTTTCTTCTCTCTGTTACTGGAATAGTAAAATACGTTTGCCAACGGAAAGCTGATGCAGTCTTGTCTGCTTCTTTTTCTGTTTATTTAATACGTCTTAAGTGTAATACTTAACAAACAAAGCAGCCCATATAGAAATCAGAATTAAGTAATATGTAATAGCTTACTATACATATCTTAACTATTCTGTTTTGTTTCTTGATCAAAACAGCATAGTTAAGATATGTATAAGCATATTGATCCAGAGAATCATTGAGAAAAGTCATAAAGCTTCTAAGCTTGTGTATGTTGTGCTACTGTTAAGGATGTGAAGTACAGTTTGAGTTTACCAGGTGTTCCTTTTGTATCTTTAGTTTGAATATGTCCATTGTAGACTATAAATTGATATTATGGGCCAAATTTGTCGTATAGAATATTTTAGGGCATAAGGCATCTTTTTAACTGTCATGTTCAACAGTCTATGTTATGAATGAGAAGAAAAGCTATTTGATTTCTATGCTTTGAGCTTTGCCTAAGAAATGTAGCATCTTCTATAGTTCTGATAAACTATATATCCTTTAAAGGCAATGGGACTTGCTGATAATACTGTGATCAAAGAACTATAATTGGCTTATTAGGAAATTTATTGTCTGCAGTAACCTAGTATTTGATGACAAAGACCTGAGAAGGTAATATTGGGTAATGAATGAGGATCTGTGAGGGTCAGGAAATATATTTTTATTTTTCCTCTTTTCTAATTTGCTCAATCTAATTGAGGCAGGCACATCTGGAAATTCTGCTCCTAACTAGTCCTTTATTTTCCATCCAAACTGTTATTTTTGGCAGATTTCCTTGATATAGATTAGAAAATATGTGGTTCCATCTTTATTCCCATATTGATGTTTATGAACGTATTTAACATAGTAATTTTAAGAAAACATTCTATAGCAATAGAATATTTAAATGTTTACTTTAGGAAATAATCATTAAAAAAAAAGATAGCTTTTGTTGTTTAGCTTCAGTTTTTTTGAAGTTTCTCTTTTATTTTTCATTAAGGAACATATGTATGTATGTATATTTGTATTTGATTTATATCCTAACTGTCATTTAGAGTCTCAAGGCTCTATAACTTTAAGAATATCAGCGGCATATAGATAATATCTATATCCTTGCACAGGTGTTAGCCCTGTGAAGTAGTCCAGACAAGAAGCACAACCAGGATTACCAGCTCTATTTTTATTATAGAGCTATTAACAGAATCTTGCACAACTGAAAGCATTTCTTTCCTTCCTTCCTTCCTTCCTTCCTTCCTTCCTTCCTTCCTTCCTTCCTTCCTTCCTTCCTTCCTTCCTTCCTTCCTTCCTTCCTTCCTTCCTTCCTTTCTTTCTTTCTTTCTTTCTTTCTTTCTTTCTTTCTTTCTTTCTTTCTTTCTTTCTTTTTTTCCTAGGGAGAGTCCCTTTAAAATGTTTCCTACACCCTCCTGCTTACATGAGATGAAATATCTTTTACATGCCATTTGATATGTGGTTCCATCTTTAGTCTGTGTCTGTGACTTCTATTTCTTAAGATCATTCCTACATACCATTACAACAATAGAACTCCATCCAGAAGCTTCATACAGTTGTTAATTAGGACTGAAAAGAGGGGAATCTCTAAGGAACCTTACAATGCATGGGCTCAATATTCAACTTCACTCTTTACCAACACCAGCTTGAACTAATCCCAGAGGAAGGAAAAGAACTACTTACAACAGAGGTGTCAAACTCACGGCCCACGGGCTGGATGAGACACATGCCCATCCTGGTTTACCAAAGGGGGAAAAAGTTGTGATATGTCACGTGATGACAATATGACGCCGCGAGTTTGGCATCCCTGTACTACAACACTGTGGTCTCTGTTCTCAAATCTCTAAGCCAGTCCAGAATGATATCATGATCCACTAAGAGATCAAGGAAAGCCAGTATGTATGCATTACTATCATCCTGATCCTACCAGCAATCATCCACAATTACTGCCATCGTAGCACTATACTCAGGTCTCAATTGAAAGAGATGTTTAAGAATGTCATCTTGTGCAAATGACTTTGTACATATAGTCCTCACTTAATGATGGTAATCGGGAATGAAAATTCCATTGTTAAACATTGCAATTGTAAATAAAAGAATTGCATGACTGCTGAGTTACAATGACAATTCTGGCACTTCTAATTGCTGTCATTTAACGAATTACTGTGGTTGTTAAGTGAGGATTTCACATTACCTTGGCTTGGGACATCCTGCTGGTTTCTATATTGACTTTTCTTTGGGGAAGGTGGCAGGGAAGTTTTCATATGTTGATCACATGAGCATAGGGTTACACAATGGCTTTTAATTAGAGGACAGCTCATAAGTCCCTCTTGTTCAGCATCATTGTAACTTCAAATGAACAAATAGTCATTAAGTGTAAATTACCTGTAACTTTAAATTTTTATGCTTGTTGTCTAATAAAACAAAGCTCTCTCTTTCCTATCACAAGACATATAGATAATAGATATATTTTGAAATACTTTGAAATTTAATTTTGTAATATCTATACAAATATTTTGGTAATTCATTAAAACATAATTAATATAAAAATACATAAATTACATATTACAATCTCAGGAATACACATTTAAATTTACTAATCATTATGGCATTTGACCTAAAAAATATTTCTTTTTCTTTTTAATGCTTAATCTTTTGAAAGTAGTGATGGTCAGAATTTAGAACAATGATACCTATAGGTTGTTAATGATAATGTTTTAAACATTTTTAGTACAAATGAAACCTATTAATCTTACTAATCTTTCACATATATGTACTGAATATGTACGTTAAACATATATAGAGTAAAATATTAGGAAATAATAGGAAATATGTAATATTCCCTGTTTGAGAAACAGATCCTGGTTACTATGCAATTTTAAAAAAAGAATCTGGTCATTCCAACTAGGAATAGTATTATAATCTGTACCTAAAAATTATCATGCATGCCATTTTATAATGGAGTCTTCAAATTTAGGGAAATATTTAAGTGTTAAGGAGTGTTAAGGGAAAGTATACTGTATATTTTAGTGGCCAAATGAAATTCACTTATTCTCTCTCTCTCTCCTTCCTTCCCTCCCTCCCTCCCATATAGATAAGATCATTTTGAAATACAATTGTGACTGACTCTCTCCTATAATTGGCTTCTCTATCTTTTTGCATCTCTATCATCTGTTGTGCATTTCTAGGCCTTTTTTTCCTGTAAAAAACCATTGTCAGGAGAATTAAAAAAGCTCCCCTTAAATCCTATCAAGATCCTAAATAAGAATTAATGGCAATTTTCTAAATATATTATTTTATACTCCTGTTAGAGTGTAAACTCTCCATATTTATAGGAAGTTGGTCCTGTAGCATAGATTTATACGTACTATTTGAATGGGTTTAAATATGGTTTTATTGTTTAACTTTGAGGAGTAATTAACAGTGTTAGATGAAAATATAAGGGTAACTAAATGAAGATTTTAATTTATTATCTGGGAAAATTATGTATTTATCAAAGAGACAAATCAATTCATTCATAAAATCAGTGTAGTGTCAGTTTTTCTACTTTGGCTTAAGTTATAGCTTCTACTTCAATAATATTTTTTTTAATCATCATAAATGGCATTTAAATTCTACAAAACCACTTTTATATTTTATAATCACAATTATTAACATAGTTTGTTTTGATTTGTCCAAAAGAATATTCATTAATTTGATTTGTCTTCTAAAAAATAAGAGTAGATTGACAAGCTGTGTCAAAATTTCTGCTTACAACGCTTAGTTTGAGGAAGTAACAAAATACAGGTAATCTTTGACTTACAACAATTCATTTAGTGACCGTCAAAATTACAACTGAAAAAACTGATGACCACACTTATGACCATTGCAGCAATCTCATGGTCATGTGTTTTATATTCAGATGTTTGACAACTGACTCACATTTATGACAGTTGCAGTGTCCCAGGGTCATGTGATCATCTTTTGCAACCTTCTGGTAAGCAAAGTCAATGGGGAAACCAGATTCAGTTAACCACCGTGTTACTAATTTAACAACTGCAGTGATTCACTTAACAAACATGGCAAGAAAAATCATAAAATGGAGCAAAACTCAACAATTTTTTTTGCTTAGCAACCTAAATTTTGGGATCAACTGTGTTGTAAGTAGAGGACTACCTCTCCTTACGTAACTATTATGGAAAATTCTATAATATGACTCAAAATTTTTAAAACAGCCATGCTGTTCCTATTTGTATCTTACATCTTACATTGGACTGTGTCTAAAACCTCTTTGTACACACTGCATCTCAAGACCTATTTCTATGGATTTGATATCCCAGATCCATAGAATATCCCTGATCCCTCAATGTTGTCTTTTAGTCCAGCCTTTTGCAGCCACTGACAGCATTTCCCAGTATCAATAACCTTAAATATTTGTTGATGATGCATCCCATATAAGGTGTCATCTACTGTCTCAGGCATTTTCTTAGTAGCTCCTCTTTATGTACCATTTTATTGATGTATTTCTGGATATTCTGGGTTTTGTGCAGGACAGTTACTTTGACATTCACCAGACTCTGCCTGTCCTCTTTCTGATCAATGTAACATCTCTGGTGTTGGATTTGGGCTGGACATTTCCATATATTATGAGGATCTTTTGGGCTTCACTTCAGCAGCTTGCTAGTCTTCCTTTGGCCAATTCACTACACCTGCAGTGCATCTAATGACTGGCAGGTGTATATGTTGATGGCAAGAATCTTTTTCTTCTCATTGGCCTAGCTCTCGAGGTCTTGGTAGTATTTGGATGCTGATTTTTTTTTCCTTTGCTGCCTCATTATGGTTTCATAATGTGACTGTGGGATACCAAGGTACTCATAGTTGGTCAATATGTGGCCTGCTGTAGTTCTTATCAGTTCCAACTACTTTCCCTCTCTTCACTTTCATCTGGCCACACTTCCTGATGTCATTAGATCTATATCAAGTTGTTCCATTCACTCGTAGCATACTGCTTTTTGTCATCCAGGTAGAAGAGGTGGCTGGTAGTAGTTCCACTCTTGTTCTATCCATTTCTAGTCTTTGTGATTATATTGCTGGGGGGTTCTAAACTATGCGGAATAGCAGCAGGGACAGTGCATTACCTTAATATATGCCACATAGTATAGTATATGGCACAGGAAAGTCCATAGTGCCCTGTTAACTTTGTATAGTGTCAGACCCATATGTATGTCATTGAAATGTAATTTCCTGTAATCAATTCAGGCTATGGTTAGATTGGTCTGTCTAAACTAGGGGTGTCAAACTCAAGGCCCGGGAGCCAGATCTGGCCAGCGGGGTGCTTAGAACTGGGCCATGGGGCTTCCCTGTAAATAGCAAAGGACCAGCCCACAGTGCCTCTGCCAGCAAAAATGGAGCTCAGGGAGGCCCCCCTGGGCTCCATTTTTGGCCACAACGGTCTCCTGCAGTCCTAAGCGAGCGAAAACGGAGGCCCAGGGTGACCGCACACTCCATTTTTGTTGGCAGAGAGCTGCAGGATGATATCATGGTTGAAAACAGAGCCTCGACAACTGACACTGAATTAACTACGCACCATCTCAAATCCTGATGCAGTCCTCAATGAAATAGAGTTTGACACATCTGGTCTAGACCTTGAGTCTTGGGTGACTGCATTATCTATCTGTGTAATTATCCATATGGTCTTGTAGTACAGTGGCTATGATGCATGATAGAATTTTCTTTGTTGTAGAGTGAGAAGTTATTGGCCTATAATTAGATGGTGCTGTTCCCTTGTGAGGGTTTTACCTAAACATCACTGTTCTTCCTTGTGTTAGTCAGATTGGTGAGAGCCTGCTCCTAGCAGCTGGTTCATTTGTGCTACTCTTGGTGGTAGCATGTTGCTGACAGCTGTTCATCTATGCTGCTAGCGTTCACGCTAATGCTAATTCTTAGCCAGTAGATATGGATCATATCTGGGCCAGGTGTCGTCCAGCTCTTCATTTCTTGGCCTGCTTTTGAATGTCTGCTGGTGTGCCCGTGATTAGTTCCTGTTCTGGGAGATTGCTGGGTGATACGCTCTTGGGTCCTGCAAGTGCTTTGCATTTGGGATTATAGGTCTTCTTTTTCTCCTGTATTTTTGCTGTTGGTGGTTCTGCTATTACTGTTTTGTATTCAGGATACTTTGGATAGTTCAAATAGGGCATTTATCTTCTTGGCCTGCTAGCCGTGCTTTGAGCCTTTGTTTAGCAGGCTTTAGGACTTCAGATGGAGTCAAGCCACTGTATTTTTTTCAATAACTGAATTTTATCCTTAATCTTCATATCCTTCTGTACTTCCACCAGCTGGCTAACTTTTGTATAAGTTGCTGAGTATATGCATATGTTCCGAAAAAGTATATGTATGTATGCATGCATGCGTGTATGTATATGAACATGGATTTCGATAGTATATGTTGCAGAGATTAGGCATAGCAGTTGTAAATGCAAACATCCTACTAAATCAGGGGTCACCAACCTTTTGGACCTCAGGGACCACCGAACTCATACTTTTAAATCCCGAGGACCACTAATACAATTTTTTTTTAAATATATTTAATATAAAAATTTTATTTTTTATATTAAATATAAATTTAATTAGACATACATACATATATATAATTATAACAAAATCATAAATGCTTAATCATAATTGTGGGGCAGATCAAAGGAAAAAGAGGTGCCTTTCTCATCCTTTGGGAAGAAAGAGGGGCCTGGAGGCTGGGAAGATATGGACGGGGAGGAACCGGCTCCAAACGGAAGGAATAGTCTCCTGTCATTTCATATCTCCCCCAAGTCAGAGGAAATCTCTCCTTTGCCAGGTGTGGCTGCCTGGAGTTGGGGGAGGGAAGGAGGGCCAGCTGGAAGTGCTGAGGAAGACGAGCTCCTAATAACTAGGCAACACCTCCCCTTCCTCCTCCACACAAGAAGACTCCCCTCCTCAGACTAAGCTACAGGTTTCTCCCACTGCTTCCAAGCAGAGAAGGGTCCGGCCCTATGTGGAGGCTGAAGGGGGGGGTGGAGCCCAGAAAAGCTCTTGCCTGCATAAATAGGCTGGTTATTAGGAGCCCGTCTTCCTCAGCACTCGTTTGGTCTCCCCCCCACCCCATGCCAAAGGAAAACCAGCCAGGCTTCCCCTTCCCTCCTACCCTTCTCCCTGCTCCCTTCCTCCCACTCAGTCCTACTTCAGGATAGAGGAGAGCGCACTGGAAATGTGTGTTGGCATTTCCAACACACATTTCTCTGGCACTCGCCCACAATTCTTTGCGTTCCTCCAGGCCTGGCTTGCTGAGGGGGATAGCAGCCCTGACGTCTCTGCTGCCCCCTCATGGCCCCATCCAGTGCTGCCTAGAAAAGAAAGGAAAAGAAAGCGAGCAGAAACATAGCTCTCGCTGGGGTGAAAGAGCGGAGATCAGAAGGCACAGGCAACAGAAAGCGGCAGTTTCTGCCTTTCAAAGGTGGCAGCTTCTGTCTTCTCTTGCCTGTGCCTTCTTTGATTTCCACTCTTTCGCCCCAGCAAGAGCTATGTTTCTGCTCACTTTTCCTGTGTTTTACCCAGGCAGCGATGGCTGGTGCTGTGGAGAGGGCGGCAGCAGACCAGAGCGCCGAGAGGGACGAGAAAACTGACGTTGCCGATACCGCCCTATTCTGGACCTCTGAACTGGGTGGTGAGTGCAGACTTGCCCACTCCGCCCTCTCCCACCACCATCACCAGCTGGTACTTTCCCTGCCCTGGGCTGTCCCTATAGCCCACGGCCATCGAGGAGGAACCCAGGCCAGGAGAGGCGAACTGGAAGGTGCGGGATTGCTGCGAAAATGCAAGTAGCGTGGCGTTCCTGCACCTTCCGGCCATCTCCATTGCCACTTCAGCCCGCCTGTGCCTCCAGCCCCCCCCCCCCTTGCTGCAACAGCACCATCACCTCGTCCTGGCTGGTGAGGGCTGCACTGCTTTTTGCAGGGTGGGGGCCAGTGGGTAGGTGGGCCATGAGGGCAGGCCAGTGACTCTTAGAATCAATGGTCCCCAATGAACTTTGAAGGTAATGTTTTTTGAAAAAAATTGAAAGCAATGGCTAGTTTGGTTTTGGCTTTATGATCAGAATGAACCATTTAATTTATAGTGAACATTCAAGACCTGTTCCATTGTATGATTCCCTCTTTTAAAAGCCTCTTTAAAAATCTAGACATTTATTGACTCTTACAATTGAGTTTTTGTGAGCATAAAGACATAGTTATTGTAGAAGTTATTCATGATGAAATATTTCAATTTTATCTGGAACAGAATATACCTGATCTGGAACTCAACAGATAGATAAATTAATCTGCAATTAAATAAATTTATTTGTCAACAAAATATGTTTTCAAAAAATTAGGAATGCCAACTACTGGTTACATGACCCAATTCACACATTAACCTTGTTGTGTGGGCGGATGTTTGAAAAGTAACTATGTGCATATTATCTGTTTCATAAGCTATTTATGTAACTCTGTAATTCTGGGGACTCAGCTGCGCAGTTGCAAATGAAAAATATATTTCAACAACATAGAGACACATGCATAAGTAAGCTTGCAGTTTAAGGTTCCAATAGTTTTTACATGACAGTGTAACCTCTGAGGAGAATAGCAACTGAGTCTGATTATTTCACCTTATATAAATATATTTTCAATTCTTGGTAAATGTATTTGTATTCTCTAGTCTAGAATTTAAATATTATAGCTCTGATAGTTTCAGTAGATATAAAAAGTCTGAACACCTGTGCTATAATGTCAGATTTTTCAGATGTAAAAAAACCAAACCAAGATAAATCACTTTAGAAATTTTTTATATAACAAATTAATTGTATCATTTAATTGAAAAACAAAGTTAAATCTTTTAGGTTGACAAAATAACAATAAAAAGCATACAGTAGTGTGGTTGAATAAGTGTTTACACCTTTAAACTAATACATCATCAAAGAAGCTTTTAATTTTATTAGTCCTTTGGAGCCTATCACATGGCACATATTGCCTTGGGAATCTTTGCCCACTTTTCTTTGCAAAAACACTCTAGATCTGTCAGATTACACAGGTCTCTTCTGGTCACTTTAAATATCTTGGTTTGACTTTTTTTTTATATATCTCAAAACTGGTATTTTAACAATTTTATATCTACCGTATATGACTGTTTGTTTTTATAGTGCGTGGGTTTTATAGTGCGTATGAACTATCCTGAAGATTTCTGGAAGTGTGGTATATCAATTTTATAAACATATGTGTACTATTTGAGATCTGATATTGTATAGTGGGTAAAATGCTGGATTAGGAACAGAGAAGCCCAGGTTGTAGTCCTTTTTAGGCACAGTAAACTAGGCATCTTTGGACCAGTCACTGTCTAGCTGGCAATTCAAAAAATTATCTAACTGCACTGGATCAGCATACTTGATTATAGTTAATTGCTGTCAGTAATAATAATGTGTAACATTTTTTTTTAAAAAAAGATAAAATAACTAAAAAACTTAAATATAAAGTTTTTCTGTTAGTTATAGATGGTACATACTGATAAAACAGTTGCAAGATATTATCATTTTAAACCCAAAGTATGATCAGAATATCTTTCAGCTCTTCTTCTGCCCTTACCCTGCTTGGTCACTTCCTAACAGTTTTCATTTTAATGGATACCTTTGAAAACAAAAATACATTCACTGAAACTCATAGGACCAGTAAGAAATTGTATATATTATTTTGGGATACTTCTGAATGATACTTGTTATAGGTGAAAATACACATGTTTCAAATGTGATCTCACTATGTCCTATTATTATGGCAGAGTAAAACCTTCCCCTCCTGAAGGAGTGAAGTCAAATCCATCGAAAAGGCATAGAGATCGATTGAATGCTGAGCTGGATCGTCTGGCTGGTCTTCTGCCATTCCCTCAGGATGTTATTGCCAAATTGGATAAACTTTCTGTACTTAGACTGAGCGTGAGTTACCTGAGAGCCAAAAGTTTCTTTGATGGTAAGAAATTTGAATTTGTTTTCCTGACCGATATAATGTTACTATTCTCTTAAGTTATCCCCCCTTTTTAGTCCTCTTTTTTAAAGCTGAAACTGAGAAGAATTTGGCTCTCAATGTTTAAAAAAATTAAAAGTTGTATTCCTTTTAAAAGTTGTGTTCCTTTTAAGCGTATATACCGTATTTGCCGGCGTATAAGATGACTTTTTTGCCCTGAAAAACATGCCTCCAATTGGGGGGGTCGTCTTATACGCCGGGTCATCTTTATACGCCGGCAAATAGTAATTGGGAAGCACTGCGGCTGCCATGGCTGAGGCATTTTTGCGCACCGTGGAAGCGATCCCGTGAAGCCGAAAGAGCAGCCAGCCTTCTCCCAGCTCCCAAGGAAAGCGAGGCTCGCACCGCCCGAGCTCCGCTGAGGTATCCAGCTGGGGCTGTCAGGAGTTGTTACCGCTGGCGCAGCTCGCGCAGCTCCAGTCCGCGTTGCCTCGAGAGGGAAAGGCAAAAGGAAGAGCCGCTGCTGCCATTGCAAAGCGCCGCGGCGGCTCTTCCTTTTTGCCTTTCCCCTTCTCGAGGCAACGCGGGACTGGAGCTGCGCGGAGCTGCGCCAGCGGTAACAACTCCTGACAGCCCCAGCCGGATACCTCAGCGGAGCTCGGGCGGTGCGAGCCTCGCTTCCTTGGGAGCTGGGAGAAGGCTGGCTGTCTCTTCGCTTCACGGGATTCGCTTTCCACGGTGCACAAAAGTGCCTCAAAAAAAAAAAAGTGCAAAAGTGGAAGGCGTGCGGAAGAGGGGCGAGTATATAACAAACTATATTTTGAGTGGAAATGTTGGGGGTCGTCTTATACGCCGGGTCGCCTTATACGCGGCATATACGGTAAGTGTACATTTAGTGTACATTATATATACATTAACTGTAGATTTAAGTGCTACAATGGAGAAACGGGCAACGGAGCAGCCAGCACGAGGGAAGGAGAAGGCCGCTTTCTCTCTTTCTTCCTCCTTCCCTCCTGTCAGTCGTTCTGTTGCCCGTTTCACCATTGCAGTGCAGCGTCCAGAATCCACTTTGATGGGGGGGGAGGTAATTTAACAACCAGTGCCCAGGGTCAGGTTGGCCATCGCGGGAGGCTCGCCCCGCATGTGCAGCAGAGCTGAAGAACGGGGATGGACCACGCCTCCCATGACAGCCAACTGGTTGTTAAATTCTTTGAATCCCACCACTCTGTGTGTGTGTGTGTGTCTTTCTCAGAGTTAGAAAACTGACTGAGGAGGAGTTGTGTGTGTACAATATTAGCGATTGTACTTTGTATAGTTGCAATTGTACTTTATATCAATGTGATATGGAATTGTGCAAGAGATTAGAAAGGGCATATATTGTCTCTCATTATCAAATTGAATTATATACTTAGAAGGGTTACAATAGAACACAATCATCCCTGTAGAAACAATGTTCAAAATCTGAAAGAATTCTTTACCTGATTAGATTTAAGAACTTTTTCAAGATCCACTGCAGGTTTGGGCTGGACAAAATGTTTCTGGCCCTTCTCCACCCCTACTCTCAGTGCATAATTTTACAAAATGTACAGGAAAATAAGTATGGATACCTCTTAAAAACAGTCACAGAAATTAATCTATAGCTTTGTTAAATTTTGATCCTGTGAGTTGGGTTATCAGTGTAACTTATTAGAATATATACTCTCTTGGAAACAAATCCAAAGCAGAACTTGCATGCTACATCAATTTAGTAATGTGAGAATGTTTGGCTTTTGGTAATTCTGGAGAATTTAATTGAGTAGAATATGCTTTATAGTAGATGAATGTTGGGTGATTGTGAAATGCTAAGCTTCTCCTGTCTTATTAATTTCTTCTGAGTGTTTGGGACAGTTTCTTACCAATGATCTTTCTCTACTTATACCTCATCACTGCACATACATGCCCAAGATACTCCCCCTTTTTTTGTTCTTATATATCCATATGATGCTTTCTGTCTGATCACGTGTGAGACATCTTAAATCATTCTTTGCGGTTCTTATGCTAAAGTGTTGCTTTTCTCCCTTGAGCAAACAGCAACAGGTACCAGTTTCAAGATGTGTTAAAATACCAGAAGAATAGTTGAGTGATTAGTGAATGGTGAGATCAATTTGGTATTGATATTTTAGTACAGCCAATTAGATTGGTCATGGAATATCTTCATCCTGGGCCCAGGCAAAGTTCTCTACTCCCATTTTCCTTTTTGTCTCAAGAGTGCTTGAAAATCTGCCAACCAGCCCGCAAACAGGCTTGTAACCTTGAAATACAGTTAGATATCAGCAGAATGGTGAGGTTGTGCAGACAAAGCCTTGGTGCTTTTTCATATTGACAATTTTTGCACGTTTGCATTTTTTTCTTTTCTCATTAAGCCTATTTATCAACCTGTTCTGTGAGTTTATGAAGCAAAGAAAAATAAATTGAAGATAAGAATTAGGACTCACTCTACTGTATTTCAGCTATATTGGACAATCCCTTTACCCTGAAACAATGTGCAAAAATAAATGAGTGGCTAATAAGAGCACAAAATATGGATTTTGGATATCTGTTCTCATATATGAGTTTGGGGGAAAATAGAGAGCTGTCAGGATATAGCAATAACACTAGCAATAGTATTTAGACTTATATATCCCTTCATAGTGCTTTACAGCCCTCTCTAATGGCTTACAGAGTCAGCCTACTGCTCCCAACAATCTGGGTCCTCATTTTACTGATGTTGGAAGGATGGAAGTCTGAGTCAACCTTGAACTGGTCAGGATGAAACTCCTAACAGTGGGCAAGTTTGCCTGCAATACTGTATTTTAACCACTGTATTACCACAGCATCTAATGTTGTTAGGAGAGTCAATTTGGTGTAGTGGTTAAGACATCAGGCTAGAAACTGGGAGGCTGATCCCACTTTAGGTACAAAGCCTAAATGATCTTGGGCCAGTCACTTTCTTTCACCCTGGGAAGGAGACAATGGTGAGCCATTTTTAAAAAATCTTTCCAAGAAAACTTTTTTAGGCAGTCTTTGAGAATTGGACATGATTGAACAGAAATAATAATAAAAAGAGCATATTAAAATAATGGATGTTCTCTAGTTCTATTTGAACCATTGATATCAGTGAATCTGTTTTAGAAATATTATAGTCTAGATCAAGGCAAAGCTTTATATTAGTTGGTTAAGCAACATACATTTTCCATTCCTGCTCTATAAAGTCTTCAGTGTTAACAGAGATTTAGATTTAGAAATACCTGTAAGGTGATTTCAAAACAAATATATGATGTATTGTTGCACGTTCACCTTCTGAATACATCCCCACCCCATGCAGATATGACTTCATCTGTTTGTAGCATGCCAGGCTTATGTAGCCTGCAGTATAGTAATAGTTTTTTTATGGAAGCAATACCCAGTAAAGTTAGGAAGCTGTTGTTGGCTGGCAACCATATACATGCTTCTCTTGCTTGTTGGCCTCCTTTGCTATAGTTAATCATGGAGTTACATGAAAGAGAGGATAATTAGTGGAAAGATGTAAAAATACAGTTTTACACATGAAGCAGGTTCTAACACATAAGTATTAGTATTGAATTATAACATGTCTTGTAAATGTAAAAGTTCTCTTTTGCTTATGGATTTTTGTTAAGTCTGTTGAAGCAAAAGGGAAATGCTAAATGAATAACAGGATACAAATGAGGGGTGTGTGAATTCCTGAGGAAAGTTAAAATATAAACCTGCAATCATATGATCACGTTTAAAAGGAAACCCAAGCGTTATCTGAAACAATAGATTTTTCTTCCCCAAAGAAAACACTTGCCTTTTTCTAGATTTAAACAATCCAGTTAGGAAGTTGGTTAATCCAGGACCAGAACAGGCTTACTTGTGAGAATATTTTATGAAACAGTACGCCTTAAGCAATATGTTATTTTTTTAAAGTGGTCAAATGGCAGTGTTAAAATATTTGCTATTCTTGACATTCAAGTATTATTTCACTCCTTATTCCAGGAGTGAGCAATACATTTTCCCAAAGGGCCATGTGAGAAACTGGGACTGTTGTGGAGGGCTGCTACTATCCATGCAGCTACCCCACCCACTGAATGCTGCCCTTCAAACATTCTGTTCTCCCCTGATACTGCATCCCTGGCAACACTACCCTCTCCCTCCTGCTGCTCACACCTGCCATTGATGCTGCTGATCTTGGGAGCCAGACAAGGTGAGCCAAAGGGGCCATATGAGGCCCATGGGCAGTAAAATGCAAGGTCTGCTTTATTCCAGTTGAAAGAAGCAAGTTTGCATGCACTATTCTCTGATATTCTATAATGTTGACTTTTCTGTCAAGCATAAGGAATTGGGAGCCAGAGCGGTTCAAATGAATATAGGCTTATTGCATGCTAACACTCTCTACAACAAGTTTGTGAAACTGGCAGCCCACGGGCCAGATGTGTCACCTGTAGGCCATGCCCACTCCGGCTCAGCAAAAAGAACCTGAACTATTAACAGTCCAAACAAAATAGTGGTAGTTAAGAATCAACGGAATTCAAGGTGGCTGGACTCTTGTGGGCATGAAAAGATGAAGACTAATGATGCACTTGACCCCTCCTTCAGGCTCAACCTGGTCATCTCTTACATTTTCACTTTTTATATCTTTCTTTCTACTTTTGTATAAACAATGTTTAAATTAAGCCAGGCAAGACATGCTGAGTATGGTTTCTAGAATAATTGCTTTCACTGTTTTCACCAACAGTGACCATAAAAAGCATATGTACTTTGTATAACAAAGTAAAATATCTACACATTGGGGAGTTTGTTGATGCTCTTACCTCATGAAATATCTGTGCAGATTTGTGTACACTTGAAGGTATGGAATGTGTTTTATATATTTCATTTTGAATTATATGACCAGAGGAGAACAAGAAAAAGAAGGTACTTTCACTTGCATACTAAGTTATTGCTTAACTGCCCACCCTGTAGGAATACATCAGGAGATGTATTTTTCTCTGTCACTCATTACCTTATCCAGCCAATTTTCAAACCTGATCTTACTTTCAAAGACTTCTGAACTTATTGGTCCTACTACATTCATTTCAACTTTTCAATATTTTACTACCCCACCCACTGAATGCTGTTTGGAAAAATTAAAAATTAGTATAGACTATATATTATTCTATTGCTCATAGGAAAATAGATTTTTGATGGTACAATACTTAGCCCATATTTTTAAATTTATTTTCAGAATATTTCTCTGTACTCAAAGAACAAGCATTCTGGGACATGAACACCTAAGGGAATTTAAGAAAATGTGTACTTCAGTAGCACTTTCTTGGTGTAATCCGAGTTTAATTCCATAAGCAGATCATACACAAACTAGCATGTTTCCTGACAAAACATAAGGAAATATAATTGGAAATGCTTATTGTAGAAAAGGAAATCCCTTAGAAAATACAAGAAAATAATAGAGATTAATTTAAATTATTTTCAGAACAGAATTTTATTGAAACAAATCTTATGAAACACAAGTTAAATAATTAATTTGGAACCTTCTTAAAAGTTTTTAAAAAGCAGTTCTGTAGATTAATGTAAAAAATAGTATGGCTATGTGAAATGACTTTTGCCTTTGGAAGAATAGTAAGAGGAAAGTAAAAAACAGCTAAGAAAAGATTGTGATTTCTTTCATATTATTATGATTGGACTTTAGAGGATGTTGTGATGATTCTAGGACAGGGATGTCAAACTCCAACCTGCGGGCCAAATGCATCACATGCTGACCTGATGTGCCACATGACGCGACCGTGACATCGTGAGTTTGACACCCCTGTTCTAGGATGTAGACTTGGCATCAGTAGAGAATGTATGTTCAGTATTAAAGAGATCTCAGAAATATACAAGCTAGGGAAGGAGAAATTGAAAAGGAATGAAGTTAATCTGGAAGGGAAATTTACAGATGATTTTCTGTGCTATTCTAATAAAATAACAAATAATAGAACAACAGAGTTGGAAGGGACCTTGGAAGTCTTCCTGCTTCTTAGTCCAACCTGCTTCTTAGGCAGGAAACTGTACCATTTCAGGCAAAAGGATGTCTAGTCTCTATGCACGCCCCCTAGAGACCTCTCTTAGGAAAGGGGTGAGGTCAATAGTAGACAGTCTAAGGTTAAAGTTTTTGGGGTTTGGGGAAAAAAGCCACAGAGTCAGGTAGAGTATTCCAGACATTGACCACTCTGTTGCTGAAGTCGTATTTCCTGCAATCAGGAAATACGACGATTAACCTTGGTGTGATTAACCTTGAGTTTGTATCTATTGTTTGCTCTAGTGTTGTTATGGTTGAAGCTGAAGTATTCATTGACAGGTAGGACATTGCAATGTATAATTTTATATACTATACTTAGATCGGACCGAAGGCGGCGTAGTTGTAGGTTTCCTAGGTCTTGAATTTCAAGTCTGGTGGCATAAGGTATTCTGCAACGAGTAGAGGAGTGGAGAACTCTTCTTGTGAAATATTTCTGGACTTTCTCAACTGTGTTAATATCAGATACGTAATGTGGGTTCCAGACTGATGAGCTGTATTCGAGTATTGGTCTAGCAAATGTTTTGTATGCTCTAGTTATTAGTGTAATATTACCAGAGAAAAAGCTATGTAAGATTAGGTTAACAACTCTTAATGTCTTTTTGGCTATGTAGTTACAGTGGGCTCTAGCACTTAGGTCATTTGAGATGAGTACTGCAAGGTCCTTGACAGAGTTGGATCATCAACAAGGTCTTGACTATTCAGCCTGTATTTTATTTTCTGATTTTTTTTTGCTAATATGTAGGACGGAGCATTTATTTGTTGAAATTTGAAGTTGCCATTTGTTTGACCGTTCTGATACATAGTCAAGGTCTTTTTGAAGGGTAGCAGTATGGTCTATGGTGTTGAATAGCTTTACATTATCAGCAAAGAGAACACAGTTGCTCTTGATATGATCACAGAGGTCATTTATGTAGAGTATTAAAAGAGTTGATCCTAGAACACTGCCTTGGGGGACACCACTGTTGACAGGTACAGAGTTTGATAGGATGCTCCCAATTTTGACCATTTGTTGTCTGTTAGACAGAATGCTTCTATCCAGTAATGCAGGTGTCCAGAGATACTGTAAGATTTTAGTTTTAGGAGTAGTTTGTCATGTACCATACCTGTGCATTTGGTTTTTCTTACATTTATTGCGTAAATATAGAACTTTTCTCACCATTGAATTTCATTTTGTATTAGAACAGGAAAAACTGTAAGTTTACAAACTTGAGAGATTCCACTTACTTGAACAGTGGGCAGGATATTTCCTTTGTGTCAATAAAGCTTTGCAGCACTTATATGGAGTGGAATTTTTCTGTGTGGAAATTTTGATTATAAACTTGGATTAATGATATTACCATAATTTGGTGTACTATTATAACATTAGTACTGTAACATTGGGAAAAGCTGTTTCTGCTATCAATATAATGATATTTTTAATTGGGCTTGTAAGTTGCATATTTTTTAAAAAAAAATCTGTCTAAAATTGAGATTTTTCTCTGCAATGATCCATTCAAGAAATTTGCATGTAGAAGGTAGGAATAGGGACAAAAATATTGCTTTGTCATGATTCCATAATGCCTTGCAATAAATAATGGTGTACAAATACTAGTTTGTTATAGATTTTTAATCAAATCGTATGGAGCTTTTGAGATATCATCTAGATTTAAAATATTAAGCGAACAGATACTTTTTATGAACCATGCAGTTGCATTTTACTTTGATGCATAATTATATCAGATGTCCTACAGCAAAGGATAGGCATATAAAATGTATTAAAAACAGAGGTTAAACTTGTCTTATCCTGTTAATTTAGTTGATATATTAAAACAAAGATAAATATGGGAGAAAAATATGGTTATTCGGGAATCTTTGTATTGAAGATTGCAGAGTATTATGTTCCCTTTCACCAAGTTTTCCTTTTCAAGTAGTTTCCTTTTTATAAGCATCTAAGTGGACTTTTCACATTATGTGATGATTTGTTAATAGAGTTAATTAATTATTACATAGTTAATATTAGTACCAGTAGTCAGCAAATGCAAACCACCATAGCTATAAATCATACCAAATAATCTCATGTGTTTATAGCTGCTAGGATTACTGGTTACTGCCAGATATTGGTATGATTTGAATAGTTAACTATTAACAACTTGTTTGAAAAACTTTGGCAAATTACAGCAATGGAAATATTTCCAAAATATCTGTACTTAATACTAGGTAGAATAATCTTGTTTCATTTGTTAATATAAGTTTAATAAGATTACATACATTGTATCTCAGTTCATATAAACTGTAGATATTATGTTTAATATTGAATTTCTTTTTATTGGTTTAATGAAATAGCAATAGCACTTAGACTTTTCTAATACTTGATAGTGCTTTACAGCCCTCTATAAGTGGTTTTACAGAGTCAGCATATTGCACCCAACAATTTGGGTCCTCATTTTACCTACCTTAGAAGGATAGAAAGCTGAGTCAACCTTGAGCCTATTGGGATTTGAACTGCCAAATTGCAGGCAGTCAGTAGTTAGCAGAAGTGGCCTGCAATACAGCACTCTAACAACTGCGTTACCGAGGCTCTGTAATGCAATTTGTATAATGCTTAAAAATTAACTAAAATAATACCTACCAAAGATAAAGCAGAAACCATTTTTGTGGAGCTTCTTTTGTTACTTATATTTTGCATATCCGTTCTTAAAATAATTCAGTTAAAAATTTATTGCCAATTAATTACTCAATCTGACAAACTGAACTCTGTAACCTGCAAACTGGCTTATATAAAATTAAACTCATCCTACACTAAATGCCATGTATACCAGGAATTGTACTCTCAGTATAAAATATAAGTATACTGTTGTAGTTTTTATGTTACCTATTTATAGCTTTTAAAAATGTGCTTCATTGATTTTTTGGTTCTGAAGGTTATTTTTAAATGAATTTTTAAAGTGCTCCTCAGAAAGTATTTATTTAAACAGCCTCTTGTTTGAGGATAAGAGATTAACATAGTTCAGTAATATAATTTGTTATCTCATCCATTTATATAGAAAAGCATGTGAAAAAAAATGAATAAACATAACAGCACAAGTGTATATGTATGTATGTTTTGTGAAAATTAAGTAATAAACCCTAGTGGGTTTAATTCAGGTAAGTATAAGTAGTATCACAATTTAAGTATATCAATAGAACTGGGTGGATTTCAATTTAGCAGCCAGTGATTAAAATTTAGTTTTCTTAAAATGCTGACGTACCAGATCCTTAACTCCATATTCAGCAAACTTGCTTACAATACAATTTTCACAAACAAACTATAACTATTTAAATTCTGAACCTTTTTCATGACTTTGAATTAACACACTTCCAGTCATTCTTTTTCTGGACTTGAGACATCTGTTTCGTGGACTCTGTAACAGTTATGTCTGGCACGAGTAGTGTCACCTAGCTGTCCAAGCACAAACATCAGTAACATAAATTACAATTAGCTAAAACACATTGTACAATGATTACAAGTCAACAAATAAAGGTCAATAGATATATCAAGTTCTCTTTAAGAAAACATTAAAACTATGAAGGTAGGATCTAGATAATTCTCATTAAAAATATGGTTCAAATTTGGTAGTACAGAAATGACCAGGTCTGAAAATCTTGAAATGCAAGCCAACCTTATAGGAAAAATTGTTCCTCTTATTTAACTACCCTTCATGTAAGTGTTTAAACTATAGATATAAGTAGAACAACAATGAAGGTAATTAATTGCATAATGGACATTCACATATTTCCTATCAATACTTTGACTTGGTGCCAAAGTAAAAAAATTAATCACTGTTTGTTGGGGTTTGGAGATTAACCCCTAGCAGAGTATTGCAACAGTAGTCAAGCCAGGCAGCCAAACGAGAGCGGAAGGGCCCCAGAGTATACACACACTGAACACAAACACTGTTTGTAGTTTAAATAGTTTTTAATCCAGTTAGAGTTTAAGCATTGTCATTCAGTCCATTAAGTCATTCACAGTATTTCCATCCAGTAAGACTCACTAGTATAGTCCAAGTTAAGAGTCCTTGCAATATCTTTATCAGCCGATAAAGATATCTTCTCCTCCTCCGGTTTCACTCTCCAGAGAAACAAACGCTGGATATTCAGCAAACAGTAGCAAACAAAAACAGTTCAGTCACAGGCACTCACAGTCAGTAATCACAGTTAGTCGTAGCAGCACACAGTAACAGTTACAGCCAGACAGATCACAGCCAGACAGCGTCACAGCCAGACAGTCAGCTCACAGTAAGCTTTCCAGCTTCTAATGCTTCCTTATATTGTAACTTCTAACCGCACCCTTAATCGGCTAATTGCCTGCTGCATTGTGCTTAAAGTGATAAGCACTTAAACCATGATATCTAAGTTTTATATATTTATTCACCCAAACCATATTTGGTATCAATGTTATACCTAACATACTCCCCTTTTGGGTGAAATAAATATATAATACCTTTACAATCTTATCCCATATTTTTCACAACTCTCCTGGTGCTTACTGGCACCTTGGGCTTTAGTAAAATTATCAGCTAAATTGTCCTCCGACATACAGTACTCTAGCTGAATCATCTTACTTCTTATAGATTGTCTCACGTTTAGATATCTTAGATCTGTATGCTTGCTCCTTGTTTTTACTCCAATATTTGTGGCCATTTGAATTGCTGCCTGATTATCTTCATGTATAATTATAGGATAATCTACTGTTATACCTATATCAATTAACATTTGTTTATACATTATTAATTCTGTACATAACAATGATAAACAGGAGAATTCTGCCTCCATAGTAGACAAACTTATATGCTGTTGTCTAATTGACTTCCAGCCTATTAATGTATTACCCAGCATTATGGCTGTTCCTGAAGTCGACTTTCTAGTGTCTCTTTCTGATGCAAAGCTAGCATCTGCATAAGCACTTAGAATTAAATCACCCTTTGGTTCTAAATACAATGAATAATTCATTGTCTTTTTAAGATATCTTAATATCCTCTTAGCTGCTATCCAGTGTCTTTCACATGGTGCAGAATTGAATCTAGCCAACTGATTCACGCAGTACGAAATATCTGGTCTAGACCAATTACTAATATAACTCAAACTACCAATTAAAGATTGATAAATCACCTTATCAAACTCAGGGCTTTGTACATCAGTGTTGCTAAACTCCTGACTCATTGGAGTCTTAGCTGGCTTACAAAGCTCCATCTTGTAATCTTTTAGCAATTTGCTTATCTTATCTTCCTGAGATATCTTATAACCTTTCCTTGTTTTCTTTATATTCAAACCGAGATACTTCTTTATCTCCCCTAATTGCTTGATCTTTATTCTCTTTCCTAATGATGCTATTATTTTATTTGCTTCATCATTAGTTTCAGTTATCAAAGCAATATCATCTGTGAACAGTAATAATAATGATACTTTCCCATTTGTATCCCTCTTAAACAGACATGGATCGGCTAAACCAGCTTTAAATCCTATATTGTCTAGTTCCTTTACAATATACTGGTTCCATTCATAGCCTGATTGTTTAAGACCATAGAGACTTTTCTTTAACAACCAACAATCATTATTATCCTTACTTTCACTTTTAATACCAACAGGTTTTTTCATATAAATAATATGTTTTAATGGGGCGTGCAAGTAAGCAGTTTCCACATCTAAATGGTTAACTATATAGTTTTTACTAGCTGCCCACACTAAAGCTGCCCTCAAGGTTGCTGCCTTAAGACTAGGTGCAAACACCTCATCGTAGTCATTAGCATTCTGCCTAAAACCTTGGGCTACTAACCTTGCCTTATGGATTAAATTACCATCCTTATCTATTTTTACCTTAAATATCCATTTGCAGCCAATGGATTTCTTTCCTACAGGTAATTTGGCATTTTCATACACCTTCATATCACTTAATGAATTCAGTTCCTTATTCATTGCTGCATACCATTTTTCTTTTTCCTTATTAGGATACTTTTTAATTTCTTCTACAGAATTAGGAACTTGATTAATCTGGCACACTGTGTTAGCCTGGTACCTATCAGGCGGTCTAGATATACGTGTAGTTCTTCTGGGAATTACAGGGCTTACAGGAGGACTTTGTTGAACTACTACCTGTTCATCTTCCTCATCCTGTTCAGCTATTGAATCTGTTTCTTCCTTTATGGGCACTATTTCATCCTGTATTTTTCTCTTTACTTTATTTTTAAAGTTACAGGGATAACTAATGGGATTTCTATAGGATTCAATAATTACATCTTTATTGGCATCCTGTTCTAATTTCTCCCATCCTTCATGTTCTAGAAATTGGGCACTAGCACTACATAACACTTTAGATGTGCCTTTCTCCCAAAATCTATATGCCCTATGGTTTGCCTGATAACCAACGAAGAAAAATCTTTTAGCTCTATGTTGCCCTTTTTTTCTGAGTTGTGCAGGAATATGCACCCATGCTGGTGCACCAAATGTGTGCAAGTAACTTAGATCAGGTTTCCTGCCATGCCACCTGGTGAATGGAATTTCACCTGTTGTTGTATTAACAACGTTGTTCAATATGTTATTAGCACACATTGTAGCCTCCCCCCACAAAGAATCAGGTAACCCAGAATCATTTAACATTGTTCTAACCATTGCCTGTAGTGTTTGGCCTCTTCTTTCAATAAAAGCATTATGTTCTGGCCTGTATGGAGCAGACTTCTTATGCTCTATTCCAGCTACCTTAAGTCTGTTCTGGAATTTGTTATTAATAAATTCCGTGCCATTATCTGTCACCAGGGTTATCAGTTGTCGTTTAGACTTTCTTTCAGCAAACCTAAGCCAATTGAAAAAATGTTGATATGTTTCAGTTTTGCTTTTCATTAAATAGCAAAACCCATATCTAGAATAATGATCCATAATGCTCAGTATATATCTAGCACCCCCATACTGGGTTTCTTTGGACCTATTATGTCTGCAAATACTACTTCTAAAGGTTCTTTTGTTTTGAAACCATTTAGCCTATTTGCAGGCAATACTTTGCTCTTATCTTCACAGCAAACATTACAACGTAAATATTTATCACAAGATTTTAACCTTATTCCTTCAGATAACTCAACTGTACGTTTTAGCATTTTAAAATTTACATGCCCCAAACGCCTATGCAATAAATGGATACATTCTTCATGAGGCTTTATATTATTAAATACAGTTTGTGCCTCCCCTTTCTTACTATTATCTAATACATATAATGTTCCATTTAAAGCTGCAGTTACCCTTTTGTTATCTTTTTCAATTATGCAATTATTATCCTTAAAAGTAATTACATAACCTAATTTATCTAATACCCTTACTGAAAGCAAATTAAACTTTAGTTGCGGTACATACAACATTTTTATATCCTGGTTTATGTACGGACAACGTGCAAAACCTTGACCTTTAGCTTTCAGTTTCCAGCCGTTAGCAAGAGATATATGTTGAGAACTTGTAGACATTTTTATAAATTTTGTCTTATCTCTTGTGATGCAGTGGGATGCGCCACTGTCAACCACCCATAAATTATTATTCACATCAGAGTTGCTAAACGTGGCTAGTTCAAATGCTTTCTTTGGCTTTTTTACATTCTGGCTTTTTCTCTTTTTGCAGAATCTTGCCAAATGTCCTCTGCCTCCACAATTAAAACACTTTTTAATTGTGTATGCCGTTGAAGATAAATTCTCTTCTTCCAGGTGCTTTACTTTGCTTAGCTGGTTTCTTTCAAGCTTTGAAGATAATTTCTCTTCTTTCTTATCTTCTCTCAGCTCGTCACGCTCACGCCTTCTTCTGGCTTCTTCTAGTAGCCTGCCTGTAATCTCGGTTAATGAGAGGCTTTCTTTTGGCAATACCTCTAACGAAGTCACATAGTCATCATAGCTTTGATCTAATGAAGATAATATTATGTAGACTTGTTGCAGTTCATTAAATATAAGCTCTTTTTCTTGCAAATCTTGAAAAATGCTTTTCATACAATTTAAATGAACTAACATATCTCCATTCCTCTGAAGATGCGTTCGAAAAAGCTTCCGTGTAAGATTTATATGTGCTCCTACACTGTCCCGAACATAAATCTTCCTGAGGTTCTCCCAGCAGTTTGCAGCATTTTCTTCTCCACGAATATGGACAAGCTGCTGATCACAGAGAGTCAGTCCTATGATGCATAAAGCCTGCTCATTCTTCAGTTTAAAGTCTTGTAACTTTTCTTTATCATCATCATTAGCAGGATCCCAGCTACTCACATCTGGTGGGTTTGCTATAATGTCCCACAATCCTTCTCTGCGTAGAAGTAAACTACATTTCATTGACCATGAAACATAGTTTGTTCCATCCAGCCTGGATATCATGGACAGTTGTGACAAATTTACTTGTGCTATTACTCTTCAGATATTTTAACTATTTTAAACTAATTAAAACAGTTTGTTTTTACAGTAATGTGCAACTCACACCAACTCTCTCTGCTATATCCTGGTTAGTTAGACTATGCTGCTGGGCCCATAACCAATGTTAGGGTTTGGAGATTAACCCCTAGCAGAGTATTGCAACAGTAGTCAAGCCAGGCAGCCAAACGAGAGCGGAAGGGCCCCAGAGTATACACACACTGAACACAAACACTGTTTGTAGTTTAAATAGTTTTTAATCCAGTTAGAGTTTAAGCATTGTCATTCAGTCCATTAAGTCATTCACAGTATTTCCATCCAGTAAGACTCACTAGTATAGTCCAAGTTAAGAGTCCTTGCAATATCTTTATCAGCCGATAAAGATATCTTCTCCTCCTCCGGTTTCACTCTCCAGAGAAACAAACGCTGGATATTCAGCAAACAGTAGCAAACAAAAACAGTTCAGTCACAGGCACTCACAGTCAGTAATCACAGTTAGTCGTAGCAGCACACAGTAACAGTTACAGCCAGACAGATCACAGCCAGACAGCGTCACAGCCAGACAGTCAGCTCACAGTAAGCTTTCCAGCTTCTAATGCTTCCTTATATTGTAACTTCTAACCGCACCCTTAATCGGCTAATTGCCTGCTGCATTGTGCTTAAAGTGATAAGCACTTAAACCATGATATCTAAGTTTTATATATTTATTCACCCAAACCATATTTGGTATCAATGTTATACCTAACACTGTTTACAGGTTATTTAGATATAACATGTTTCAGTAGTCCAAACAAGAAGAGCCTAAGTCATGTAACAATGGTCTTCTCTGACTTTTCAGTATTGAGTACCCTAGACTTTGCTATAGAGAAGCACTGCTGACTACTAATAAATCTGGATATTCAAATTGAAAGCTGAATCTAAGAATTAGTATGTTTATATTTGAAACAATGTTGCATAGTTGTACAGATGAATTTCTTTTCTTTCTGTAGTTAGCAAGTTGAATTCTACTCTGAAGATGTAGGTTTAATTTTTTTTCATTTAGCAATTAGTCTTTCTAATTTTTGCTTAAACCTGAGAATTCTAGCAGTAACTTGAAAAGTCCATTCAAATGATATGCTAGAAAAAGCAAAAAATAAAATAAAAAGGCAAGGGGACTGTCGGGATTAAAAAATGGTTACTACTAGTAGTATGAATATCCTGCATGTTTTGATACGATCACAACATCAACATTTGCTCTTTCATTTATTTGCTGTACTGTTTACATTCTATATATTTGTCTATTTTATCAACAAGTATAAGAAGTTGATTATGAAATTATCCGGTAATGATCTCCTTCGTAGCAGCTATTACAGTTTGGTTTTAATCAATATATGGTAAACTTATTTTTTAAAAAATTAGAATTACATTAATAGGAATTCTTATCCCTATTGCTCCACTTTTTATTTCTCTCCTCTATTCCTTGTATTTGTATCCAGATCTATTCTGGGTAAAGTCCTCAGACAGGTTCCACCTCATAGTCTCTTCTGGTTGACCTTTTCTATATTGATACTTTCGAAGTCTGTTATTTCCCATACCCATGTTAGCAAATATGGAGAGTATGTGAAGTCAGGATTATATATTTGGGTTATCTTATTTTTTTGTGAAGTTAAAGTTTTAATTTGATTTATATTTTATAAATCCAGATTAAAATAAAAAATGGTAACTCTCTTTCCATAAATTTGTATTTTAAATAAATTAAAGTTTTTTAAAAAAATATCTAAATAAAAATTTAATACAATTTACTTCTTAAAGTAAGAAGAGAAATCTGTATTTTTCTGTAATCTTAGAATTCAAATTGAATTTAAAATCTGGTAACATTAAAAGAAATGAAAAACATATTTTCATATCATTAATAATTTATTGTTGTCAACTAAAGAACACCTGTTCAATTGGAACTTACCATATTATTTCAGCTTTTAAAGGACATCTGTGCAAAAAATAAAGTAAAAATATCCATCCAGCAAAGAAGATGTTTGCAAATTATCACAGTCTATTCAAAAGTAACCTATTACAGAACTTAAAAATGTATACAGAAAAAAGATAGTAATAATCATGAGAAATGACATTAATTTGTAAAATATCATGTCTTTTTAAATAGTAACACTTATTCCAATTAGTTATCTAGGTTATAAACATTACACTTTTATGTGAAATGTCCTTTACGTTAAGTGAGGTAATTAGCTGTTTTCTAGTTTGCCAGAAAACATAATGTTTTAGATATAGAATTCTGGTTATATACAAATCATTTATGAATTAATCTTGAAATTATCAACAGTATCTCTAAACATATCAACTTACTTTAAAAAAAACCACAACTCAATTCCAATACAGATATTTATTTTTTAAAAAGGCAAATTGAAACAACACATTAAGATTTTTAATGATTTTTTAAAAAATCCTACATTATAAAGGAGTAATTCTGTTATGAATGCCAACACAAGACAGCTATATGTAAAAATGTGTTCCTGGTTTCAGATGTTTGAACAAAAAGATGCATAAGGCAATTTAGGCATAGGACAATCCCTTTCATATCCTTATAATAAATAATTTTAACCTTAAAATTTATTATCTCATAAAATGGTACACAGTAAAATCCTTGCACCAGTTTCATCATGGGAATGTCTTAACAATTAATTTGCATTATATGACAATTCAAATCATATACTTCAAAGGGTGACACATGTATGACTCTTATAAATATGGTATAGCTCAAATACAAGTTTCTAAAATTCTAATTTGATTCACCTTCTATTAGCCGACAGTATGATAATGAAGAACCTTGTCTTTTAAGGATCAGTGAAAAAGTCCCTCCACCACCAGAAAAATATTCAGAAAAATTGAAATGAGAAAAGGAAAATACAGTGGAGCTTTGGGTCGTGACCGTAATCCATTCCTAGACTCCGGCTGCAACCCGATTTGATAGTGTCCGGAAGCACGACTGACTGTGCATGTGCACAGTCAAAAAAATGGCGCTGAAGGGAAAATTGGCACGGAAAGGAATCTTTCTGCACCGATTTTATTCTCCACCCAATTTTTGAATCATGACACGATTCAAAAATTGGCGAACAGGAGCGTTTGTGACCCGAGGTTCCACTGTATATCAAAGTCACATGCATGCATTCTGTATTTTCCTCTTTTGGATTTTTTGAAATTTTGCATATCTTTTATCATGCATGTGATCAGGATGTTGATTTTTGTTTGGTATTTATTTCACCAATCTACATGCAGTGTTCTGGTGTAAAAAATGTATCTCTCTTAGTTCTACTATATTAAAACTAGAGAAGTTGTGTCAGGACTAAATTAAACAACCAGACTTTATTTTGGGCCAGACCTGTTCTATATAAATTTCACATACTGTGGCTTCCTCATTACAAAGAAATATTATGTTATTATATTACAGATCTTGATGAAAAGAAACAATAAAAAGTATAAGTGTTTATGCTCTCCAACTCTCAGTAATTTTGAGATTTTTTTTTAAACTTCATAAAAAAGTAATTGATACCTCTCATCAGTCTAGAAACAGTTACAAAACCATTCTTAACTCTTCACGGATCTACTCTTAGAGATATAGTCTCAAAACTGAAAATGTTTGACAATATTAAATCTTTCTAAGAGTGGTTGTCCTGCTAAAGCCTTCCATGAGCATATCATGAAACCATCTGTGAAAACCTAGAAAAATCTAGAATCTAGGAATCTATATGTTTAGTATATAAGTCTAGGAATCTATAGGGTTTTCCCCCCTTTATTAATCAATAATCATGGATCCATGATCAGAAAAAAAACTGGATAAAAATGTATTTATGAAAAGAATATTGATGTTTATCTTAAATTTGCAAAATTAAATAAAATCTGAGTGATGCCCCAGTTTTATCGAGAAATGTTTTGTTTCATCTCAGAGAATTATTTAGAAAAATATCATATCCGTTATCCATCAGCTGAAGTTAAAGCACAATTAGGTCATGCAGCAAAGCAGTGAGATAGACAAACAACTGCAAAAGATTTTTTTTTAAGTATTTTGCAATGATTACATCATGATCCAGACTTGGTAAAAGAATAATAATAGTTTTATTGTGTAAGCAAAAGTATTCCTGGCAATCTGTTGAAAATGAAATTTTTTCCAACTTCAAATAATGCACAATTATGATGATAACTTAGAGATGAAAAATGTTACTAGTATACTTTGTAGTTCATACCATTCTTGTTTATTTCCATTTTCATACAGAGCACAATGTTCAGTGAGGTGTACAGTTCCAAATATTGCCAAATTAATTGTAGAAATCAATTGTAGCTATTGGCAATATTTAGCAAAATGAAATAAAATAAAAATATTTGCCATTATGCTTTTTCTTTCATTTATCAAGCCATCCCCATTTGAAAAGATTTTGTTGTATTCTATTAAAAAACTATGTAATGAGTGCCATTCAGAACTAAATGTGAGCACTTAAACTAGCCATATTCAGAAAATAAACTATATATAATAAAGAGATAACAATATAAAAGCAATGACAGATGATCAGCCAGAATGACTGAAAGTGACAAATTGCCAATGTAGCTGATCACCACTCCTTATCTATTGCTATGTCCTACAAGCCATTATACAAAATTATACAAAATTCCCAGTGCACTGTGATATAAGAGATTCTTGGAGATGATAGATCTGCAATCATTGTTTTATTTCACATTACTTAATTCTATGTTTATCCTAAAATAACTTTCAATTGATGCCATTGTAATATGTTTGACAGAGTCAACATATTTTATGATAAAAACATTCAAAGACAATTGATATATCTTACCATCATGTGTTTCTCTAGTCTTCAAGCTACTTCAATTTTATATTGCAGTCTTTTAGTTCTTACATTCATCAAAGGTCACCTTCAAAGAAGATGATTTAAATAAGATTTCATCTTAACTTTACATATATTAAACACTGCACATAACAAAGTGTGCCTTTCTCTTCTAGAGCTATATTTATGTAAACATATAAATACATGTTTATATCTGTTATTGGCAGCATGATTTAAAATTGGGTTTGTGTGAGGTATAACTTCTTCCTTTATAACTATTATCTTAGCTAATATAAAGCTTTCTTAATATTATTTATGCTGGATATTTATTATTTATTTGTTAAATTTATTAGCTGCCTATCTTGCCATGAGGTACTCTATAAAATTATGTATATTATTACAATAATAAAAAGAAAAAGAATATAAACAGAACAGAAATAAAATAATAGAACCCATAAATAAACAATGAAAAATGAGCACAATGAGAACAAGCTCATCATGCTGGCAAGAAGAAATGTGTAGGGCATTGAAGATGGGTCTTGAGCATTAGCAGAGTTGTAGGAAGAGACAGAGAAGACTAGCTTCTTGTGCATGATGCCCATATTTAAAAGAGCACTTCATGGCACAGCCTATTAACATTCCATAACTTTAGGATTAGATCAAGTTAAATCAATATTAAGGCAAAGGATTTCTCAACACATTTTCGAATCAAATTTCACCTTCTATATCAGCCTCATATTTTGTAACATCACAGTTACAAAATTTAGGACAGCTTCAAGTTTAGTTCAATTTAATATTGTCCTTTTTTCATTGCTGTTTTGAAAGGGAACTAAAGGAAAACTCCTTATGAAACACAAAATTGGCCCTGTGATATGATACTATAGAAAGAACAGCCCCCATTCTTTTTACTATCAGTTCAATAGGAACATTTGCCACCAGCTGATTATCCCATTTTTATTTAAATTTCTCAGGTACTCTGATAATTTTTGTTTGCAATATTTGTTAGCTAATGTTAAATAAAGACAGTAAAAGAGAATATAATGTATGTTGGAATAAAGAGGCCTAAAACAACTAGAGTGAAATAATTTATTAATCAAGTATAGAAACAAATTTTATGCCAAGAAATAGTACATTGCCAGAATTCTTTTAATCCCATCCCCCTTTTTCATAATCATACTTAGGAGAATTTGATATGCTTTGAATAGGAACTACTTTTAGTTTCAAACACAGGCCAAGAGTATTACATTATTTTGGCAACTTTTTATTCCATCTACACAGTAGGTAATTCTATTTTATTTTATTTATTTATTTGATTTGCCAATTGTTTACAAGATAATAAGTATAAGCGTATACATAGTTGTGAATACATGAAATGGGTACATATAAGAAAAATAAAAGAATAAGAGAAACAATAGGACAGGGACGGTAGGCACGTTGGTGCGCTTAGACACAGACTTTGGTAATCAACTCTTGTCGATCATGGTTGAACTGCTTTACTCCAGAACAAAATCAGGAGGTCAGTGCCAGACAATATGCAGATAAATCAGTTGGCTCAAGCAATTATCCAGATGATACCATAGCTAGTAGAGAGAGACAACAAGCAGCTGAAGTTAGCTGCTGCTACACACCCCACTGTTCCAGTTTCTCCAGAAAGGCTGCTCTGCTTTCCAGGTTTCAGAGAGAGGATTGATATAATGGTTCCAGAATAATGAGGATTGATAAGTATTCAGGACACTGTATAGCTTTTTAGAAGCTCCTTTGTTGTCGTTGAAGAGACCTGCTAATTCCCAGAAAGATGGTTATAAGGCAGAGGTGGGAAACTATGGCCCTTTACGACTTGTGCACTTCAACTCCCAGAATTCCTGAGCCAGGAAAGGACCATGGTTCCCAATCCTATAATACAAAGGTGTCAAACTCAAGGCCTGCAGGCCAGATTCGGCCTGCAATGTGGTCAGATCCGGCCCACGGGCCATCCTGATCTACCCAATGCAAACTGGAAAGATCAGGCGAGTGTGGCTTCGGCCCGATCTACCCAATGTAAAGAGGAAAGATCAGGTCAGTGTGACTTCGGCCCGGTCTTCCCTTTTCAAAGAGGAAACATCATGCTGGTGTGGCTTTGGGTACACCAGCATGCAAAGAGAAAAGATCAGGCCAGCATGGCTTCAGCTTGCTCTACCTCATGCAAAGAAGAGAGATCGGCCAGCCTGTTTTCAGTCCAGTGTACTCAACGTGAAGAGGAAAGATCAGGCAAGCATGGCTTCGGCTTGCTCTACCCCAGGCAAAAAGGAAAGTTTGGGTCAGCCTGGCTTTGGCCCGGTCTACCCTATGCAAAGAGGAAAAATCAGGCCAGCATGTTTTTGGCCTGGTCTACCTAATGCAAAGAGGAAAGATTAGGCCAGCCTGGCTTCGGCCTGGTCTACCCAATGCGAAGTGGAAAGGTCAGGCCAGCGTGACTTTGGCCCAGTTTTCCCCATGCAAAGAGGAAAGATCAGGACAGCATAACTTCAGCCCAGTCTATCCAATGCGAAGAGGAAAGATCAGGACAGCATGGCTTTGACTTGCTCTACCTCATGCAAAGAGGAGAGATCGGCCAGCATGACTTCGGCCCGGTCTTCCCCATGGGAAGAGGAAAGATCAGCCAGCCTGGCTTTGGCCCGGTCTACCCCATGCTGGTGTGGCTTTGGCCCAGTCTACCCAATGTGAAGAGGAAACATGCCAGCAGTTTGGGGAGTGGTGTCAAGTTGGCAGTGCTCACCCAGTTGGCCATACCTGCCTGGCCCCCCGAGATCACCACAGGCCTGATGCGGCCCTCAATGAAGTTGACTTTGGCACCCCTGCTATAATATAAAGGAGATGAAGACAGATCCTTTGTAATGAATGCTATGAATACAGTTGTTGGAAATTGGAAAATAGTTGCCAAAATTCTTATAGCCGCATATTTCCTCTTAGTATATGTTGCTACAGATATTGTGAAAAATTGTGCTTGAAAAAGGAGCAAGAAGCACCAGATGCTAGGTGTTGCCATAACAGTGAAAAATAGCATAGAGTTAATATAAGAAGTAGTAGACTAAGACAATATGAGGGTCAGTTTAGTATAGTGGTTAAGACTATAGGTTAAAAATTGGGAGACCATGAGTTCTAATCCCACCTTAGGGACAAAGCTATCTGAATGATATTTGGCCAGACACACTTTCTCAGACCTAGGAGGCAGACAATGGAAAGCACTTTGGAAATCTTACAAAAAAAAACCTACGGTGACTAGTTTCAGGATTATTATTTTTAATGGCACAATATAATATAAGATAATGTTAAAGGTAGAAAGAAATTGAACTAGAAAACGTCCAAGGTCCCTTTCAACTCTGTTATTCTGTTACATTTATAGAAAAGAACTAATAAGACATAAACAGTATACAAAGACTATATCGAGGAGAATTTATTTATAGAATCATATGGACTTGTGCAACTTCTAATAAATACCTCATGACTTTTATTTTGCTTTATAATGAAGAACCCTGATTGAATGTACAGCATACTGTATGCCTCATAATCAGTTAGTGATCGATGTAAATCTTTCAGTATCAAAAAGAGATAATCTCTGTATTTTGCACTATTCTACAGCAGGGGTCCCCAACCACCAGTCCGTGGACCGGCACCGTCCGTGGAACAAATCCTACCGGGTCGCTGGCTTGTTGGCGCCGCTATCTTGTTTTGATGAAAAAGTGCTTCCGGTGAGCTTTTCCGGTAGAAAGCTCACCGGAAGCACTTTTTCATCAAAACAAGATGGCGGCGCCCAGCTGATGTCGGTACTGGGCCGCGCCATAAAAAGGTTGGGGATACCGGGCCGCGGCGTAAAAAAGGTTGGGGATCACTGTTCTACAGGACAGCTATTGCATTTTGTACCACTTGCATCTTCTGGATACTTTTTAAATGTAATTCCAACAGAATGAGTTGTACTAATCAAGCAGAATGAAACCAAACATTATTCTCCTTCTGTTATGAAGAGCTGAGCCTACTGAGTGTTGGAGTAACTTTTCCCTTGAATCACTTTTCATTCATTGAAGAGGTCTGTGAGTTATAAAATATTTTGCTAAAGATGAAAAAATTTCTATGAGAAAGAAGAAATCATTCTGCCTGAATAATGTGGATTACGATGCAATAATTTCCGTGATCTTTTAAGATCATATGTAACTAATGTGCTTTTATAATATTAGTTTTATTTGTTTTATTAAGCATTCCAGAATTAGAGGTTGTTGGTCTAGTGAACCATACACAGAGGATCACTAGTTTTCCTCTTCTAAACAGAAATCTTTTTCAGGTGTTCATTTTGCATTCAAAAAGAATGTTACATGTGACCTTCCTTTTGGAATTTCACTGGATAAGGAACAAATTTGAGTGAACATGGGTTAGAGCTGCTATTACCAAACCTACCTCCTGATTGTAAGGGCAGCGAAGGACAATACTTCAACAGAAAAACACATTTGGAAGGGACCTTGGGGGTCATCTAGCCCAATACCCAGCTAAAGCATGAGATCCTGTATTATTTCAGGCAAATGATTGTCCAATCTCTTATAAATTTCCAGGGGGGGGAGGGACACACAACTTCTAGAAGCAAGTTGTTCCACTGATTAATTGTTCTGTCAGGAAATTTCCCCTTAGTTCTAGGCTACCTCTCTCCTTGATTAGTTTCCATCCAATGCTTGGTATCCTGCTTTCAGCTGTTTTGGCCAATAGTTGACCCCCCTCTTCTTTGTGGCAGCCCCTTAGATATTGGAACAGTATCTTGTCATTCCTAGTCCTTCTTTTCATTAAACTAGGCATGCCTATTCATGTGTTTTAACTTCCAGTCCTCTGATCATTTTGTTGTTTTCCTCTGCGCTCTTTCTAGAGTCTCAACATCTTTTTTATATTATGGTGAGAAAAACTGGATGCAGTATTCCAAATGTGGTCTTACCAAGGCATTTTAAAGTGGTACTAACACTTCATATGTTCTTAATGCAGCCTAGGACTGAGTTAGTGTTTTGGGAAGCTGCAGCACACTTATACTTCATATGATTGTCCACTAGGATTCTAAGAACTCTTTCTGATTGAGCCAGGTGCCACCTATTCTATAACTCTACATTTAGTTTTTCTTGCCTAAATATAGAACCTTACTTTTCTCAACACTGGGTTTCATTTTGTTACGTAGGGCCAGTGTTCAAGTGTGTCAAGATGATTCTGTTGGTTGAACCTATCTTCTGGAGTATTGGCTATTCCTACCAGCTTGGTGTCTTGCAAATTAGATAAGTTTTTACTGTTACTGCATCTACCAATAGCTATCCTGCAGTCTTGTTCAGGTAACATATGCCCTCTTGATGGGGTCAAGCACCTTGTAGGAATTCTTCTACAAGGCCATGCAGAACTGTTGGCCAGCATTTATCAGATAAAATCAGTCAGATTTGTTTTCTATTGAATGTTGGCCTTGCTACAGATCTTAGATAGATGCCCAAGGCAGATTCTTGCTATTTTAAATGGTATCAGTTTGAACATGTTGAATCTGAAGACAAGATCATTTTTCATTTGTAATGATCTCTGATGTTGCTGGGTTAGAGATTGTGCATCCATCCTTGTTCTTCTTGGCCTTCAGTACCATTGATCATGGTTTCCTTCTGGATCAGGTCTAGGAGTTGGTTGGGGAAATCAGCTCTTAGAGATGGGTGACACTTTGTTTTGCTGGTTCTCCTTTTTTCAGCTTCATGGGTGTTCATGGTGGCTGGGAAGAAGAGATCCTGTTCTCTTTCTCTTCTTTGTGGGGTTGCACATGGTTCTGCACTCTCTTTTTCTTCTTCATTACTTACCTGAAGTGGTTACAAACTATGGTATCATCAGTCTGCAAATGTGCATTTACAGCACATTTTTATTAAGTAATACTTGTTCTTAAATGCCCATGAAAGGGAATTTTCCAGTTCTTAACATTGGCTTGGCCAGGAGTTTTATTCATTTTATGATTGGATGAAGGAAATGATCATCTTTACTTGAGTACCACTTGCAAATATAACAGTGTTGAACATTCCCTATGATGCCAATTTTCATCTATAACTTAGAAGATTATATATTTTGATACACAATACACATCTTTGTGGTATTGTGTTTTCTACATAGCATTCGTTAACTTCCAGAATGCTATATTTCTTAGAGCTAAGGTGAATGTGAAAAACATTTTCAGGGAGAAAATAAATTTTGGAAGCCTAACATTTTTCCCAATACATTTTTTTTAAGTTAGCTTTCTTTCTTTTAGAGACTTACAGTCTTTCAATCAACTGTTTTTGTTTTGACCTAAAACTCATTAAAATAAGGTTAGATATATTTTGAAAGTAAAGACAATATCTTTTGGAAATTATTATTGTTTAGATGTCTGTCAGCATTATTAAAAATTTTTACACAGCAAGTCAGCCTAAATTAAGCGGTAGTTAAAATTAGATGCAGATTGGATCAAGATGGGCAGAAAAGAAGAAATTGGCTTGGGTATAAATGTTTGGAAGCTGATCCATTAGGGCTGGACTGTCAAACTCCTAGCCCGTGGGCTGGATGCGTCATGTGTTGGCCATACCATGCCTGGTTTAGCAAAGGGGGAAAAGTCCCAATACGTCACATGACAATGACATGAGTTTGACACCTGTGTATTAGAGCTAGACCAGGTTCATCTACTTGCTGTCAGGCTACTCCTAACTTTCTATTTCTTTATAATTAACTCAGTTTGATAATTGGTTATCAATCTTCTCCTTTGTCAAGTTATCAGTGTCATATTTTTGGAATTCTCTCTGCAAAGATGCATACATTTGCTCTGCAAAGATACATACATTTGCTTCTTAAAGGAGAATGAAGGTCAGTGCTCACCTGTGCTTGTGAAAAAGAAATGGAGTAATAAGGGCAGAGATATTGTCAGGCTTGATCAGTAATTTTTAGTAAAAATCAGGTTTTCACAGCAGCTTTCAAGATACTTATATTGTTCCTATCTTCCCATCATTTAAAAAGTAGTTAAACATATGTTCATTGCTTTACTCCTTGGGTAAGGATGGCGAATTGATACAGGTATCTTCAGGTATGGTTGTATAATTACAACCATTCATTTAGCGACCATTTGAAATTACAATGCCACTGAAAAAGGTGAGTTACAACTTACACTTAGGACTGTTACAGTATCCCCATGGTCATGTCATCACCATTTACTAACTTTCTAACCATGCTTCTGACAAGCACAGTTAATGGGGAAAGCCAGATTGCTTAACAGCTGCATGGTTCATTAAATAACTGCAGTGATTTTCTTTAACATCATGGCAAAAAATGGATACAACTCAATAACTGTCTTGCTTAGCAATGGAAATTCTGGTCTCATAAAATTATGGACTCTATGTAGTAGTTTTTTTTCCTATTCAGTTATAGTTATAAACATGTTTCTGGTCTGTTTTCTGTTTGGATTAGAGCGTTTTTTTAAAAATCTTTATTGCTATAAGCTATCGGGTCAACCTTATAACCTTGATAATCAAGGATGTCAGTTGTTGGGAAATCTAGCATCCAACTATGATATTACAAGTTTCTGACTTGTCTCATTCCTGATTGCAAGATGAAGGTTTTATACATACTGATAATGAAGGAAAAGTTCAACGTCTCTTACAGCAGCTTCTCTTTCTCCAAACATTTTCAGCTGGCCAGGCTGGGAACAGTTTTCATGAAATAACTGTTTTAGTTGTTTAATAATTTTATTAAATTTTATAAACTATACACTAAATGTACTAAATGTATTTATGTACTAAAACATAAACTAATATTAATTTGTAATCATATAATTTCTGAAGTTGCTTATTTTTGCATCGTAAGGCTATGCAAGACATTTGGAAAAAAAACTCTACAAAAGATACTACCAAACTAAGTTTTCTCAAAACTTCACAGTAGATACACTATTTGGAAGAAGTGCAAGGTTGAAGGCTGCCCCTAGCGATGATGCACAGCTGCTTCACCGGCACTTTTAGAAAAACAATGGGGGACATGTCTTTGAAACAGACATAACATTTCTTTAAAACGTAGCTGGCTTAATATTTCAAGGACTGCTGCTTGATTGGCTTGGCTTCCTTTGTAGATATCCAATCATCAAGAACTTACTTTTTTTTCTTTTCAAAATGGAGAAGTGGGAGGATGCCTAAACGCATCAGCAAAGCAATCTGCCAATTGCAATATTGCTGTATTGGGAAGTTGGTTCTCCATTGGCTGGTGGTAGAGGGAGGATCAAGCAAAGCCGGAGGGTTTGCTTAGTATTTCTTGCACACCCAGAATCAGAATACCACCATTTGCTGGCAAAGCAGAATAGAGGTAGGTTAAGAATTTATGCATTTTACACCAATATAACTGTTTGCCTATGTTGACCAGATAGAATTTCTGTGTTGCTGTATTGCTTTTATTTTCCTTTATATTTTAAATTGTCTATACACAGTGGTAAATCATGCATTTTATTAATATTATTTTCAGAATTACATTTTGATTGGGTACTTTTATCCAATTAACTTCTGTGAAATGCTTATAATATTTTTTGACTATTTCATTTTTTCCCTACAGTTGCATTGAAGTCAAGGAGCTTAGCAAAACCTGAAACAAATAGCATGCAGGACAGCAATAGCACCTTGCAGACCAGAGGGAGAATGCATATGCTAGAAGGTGAACTTTTGTTGCAGGTAATTATCAGAATTACTATGAATATTTCAAAGGAATTCCTTGCAGCAATATACAAAAGAACTTCATCGTATAAAATGTCTTGGGTCTGCCCAGTTATTATTATTCTTAATACAGTTTTAGAAGTGTCCTTGGAGGTTTTCTTCTTCTTTTGTTGTTTCTTTTTTTTTTTTTTACCTTTCCTTTGTTTTCCTACTTCAGTCAAAGGAATCATTTCACCAGTTTCATGGACTTCTGAATTACTAATCTCTTAACAAATTTCTTGCTATTTGAGGAATTATTCTCAATTGTCCAGATCATTAATGTCCCAAAGGTGCTTTTCCAAAAGGAAACTGGACTTAACTTTTTTTCTTTCAAAACTTTTCACTTCTCTTCCAAGAAACTTTTTTTGTTCTTTAGAATAGAAGAAACTTCTTGGATGAGAAGCGGAAATGCTTTCAAAGAAACCTCCCCCACCTTCTCCAAGAAAGTCCAGTTGCCTTTTGGAAAAGCACTTTTGGGAATCATAATTCATTTCTCCACTGATTTAACAGGACCACATTCTCTTTCTCAGCCCAGATTGTAGTAGTAGATGATTTATAAATAAATACATTTTGCTTGGCAATTAAACAAATGTTGTATAATAGTTTGGTTACAATTCTTCTAGCAACAAATTGCAGTTGTTTCCTTAATAGATCAAACTAAGGGACATTATGCTTGCTTGATTCTTATTTTGTGCAATATATGAATCTACCCACTGTTAATTTTTATGTATGATTTTCTGAAAATTCATGATTGAAAAATCTCACTTTAGTGCCATTTAGCCACTGTATGTCAATACTCTAAAAACTACATTTAAAAAAACCCCTCAGTCTCTCCTTGAATCCTTCTGGTCGCCTATCAGGTTTTGCATTTATATTTAACTCTTATGCCTGTGTTAAAAATAAAAAGCCTCCCAAAACTTAAAATGTTTTTTTCCAGATTTTTTTCAATTTCATCCCCTTGGTCCGTTAAACAACTATTCATAAAAACCAGTGTGCTTTGTAAAGTATTACTTTAAAGTAAGAGGCTAGAATTGGAAAGATAATTCTGCTGCTTTGTTGGGTGTGTTCACAAAGTGCTGTTAAATATATCACACTATGGCTATTTTGTGTACTTGTAAATTGTTCATGCATGATTTTTTTTTTAAATCATATTGCTGTTGTCTTCAGGCATTAAATGGCTTTGTGCTAGTGGTCACATCAGATGCCCACATATTTTATGTGTCTTCTACAATCCAGGATTATTTGGGTTTCCAGCAGGTATGCACTTTAATTATACATTTTAAAAAAAAAAATCATATTATTACTATGTTGTTGTTATTTAATGAAATGCAACTTTTTTTAACATCACTTCCTTGGTTCACTGAAAAAATAGTGCAGTGTATAAACAATCCAGAAAGTTGTGTCATTTCTATTCACTTTCACTATTCATTTTTCTCTTTGTTCAAAATGTTTTTTCCAGACCTGTTAACTTCTCAGAGTAAGTTAGTGAGTTAAATTGTCCTCAGTAAATGTCCCTGCCTAATGACATCTACTGCTTGCACAGATAACAAGCATTCAATTTTAATATAGGAGGCCTTAAAATTAGGAAATGTTATTAAAAAGGCAACATGGTGGCTTAAAGATATGTTAAAAGTTTTTAAACTATTAAATAATGTAAGTTTTGATTCCAAATTATATCCTATAATCCTCTTCTGTGGATGAATGGGCTAACAATAGATTCATTTTCATGTTCACATCTGTTCTAAAGAAACCCCTTTAAGATTTCTTTCTTTTCCACATACTTCTAATTATCAATTGAAGAGAATATTTGGAGTTCATACTTGAAGTGTGGTATCCTTGGTGCTCTTTGAGCTTGGTTGTTTTGGCTACAGACCTTGGTTGTTTTCTTGCAGATAGTGAAACGTCTGCAAAAAAAACCCCAACCAACGTCAGAAGGCACCAAGGACCCTACATTTCTAGATTCTAGATGTTTAGTCTATCCTATGCTTAGTCTATCCTTTCTTCACTGCAACGTCTGCAAAAAAAAACAACCAACCAACGTCAGAAGGCACCAAGGACCCTACACTTCTAGATTCTAGATGTTTAGTGTATCCTATGCTTAGTCTATCCTTTCTTCACTGGTAGTATTGTTCCAGAATGATTTTTTTTTTAAATCTAACTTATACAGCAAGGTTTTTTTTCCATGTAAATCATTTCCTTGTGTTATTTTTCAATTATACTGAGATAAACTGTAGTGCTTATTTTCTAGTAATCAGATTTGGTGAGTAAATGGCTGAAATATTTTTATTATTATTTCTTTGATATAGTCTGACATTATACACCAGTGTGTATTTGAATTAATTCACACAGAGGATAGACCAGAATTCCAGCGTCAGATTCACTGGGCTCTTAATCCTATACAGTCCTCAGATTCTGGACAGATAATGCAAGGTGAGGAATCAAATAGCTGCAAGTAGTTACAGTGCTTCAATTAAAAAGTTAATCAGTTTAAAATTTACAGGTAATTGAAGAGGTATTTCATAATGCATTTGCCACTTTACATCAGATGCCCTATATAAAAATGCCCTTAATTTTATGCACCTGTCAGTTTTTAAAGGAAAAGTTTACAAAACTGCAATCTCTTCAAGAAGAAATATAATTTGGAGCAGATAGAAATAATAACTACCACTTATTTCTTAAGTATATGTCAGATTTATAAAATATATATGAAATATATACTTTGCTCATAAAAGTATTTTTGGTACATCAAATTTAAAGGTTTAATTTATTCATACAATAATTGTAAATTAGAATTGATTTTCGATATGTGAGATGGATGGATGGTACAGATAAATTGATAGATGTGATAGATAGATAGATAGATAGATAGATAGATAGATAGATAGATAGATAGATAGATAGATAGATAGATAGATGATAGATAGATAGACAGATGGAAGATAGATAGATAGATAGATAGATAGATAGATAGATAGATGATAGATAGATAGATAGATAGATAGATAGATAGATAGATAGATAGATAGACAGACAGACAGACAGACAGATGGATAGATAGATAGATAGATAGATAGATAGATAGATAGATAGATAGATAGATAGATAGATAGAATTAAAATTAAAAATATACATCAGTTAAATTTGTGTGTTTAGAAGTGAATAAATAATATTGAAAACAAAAAAAATCAACTGTGGGAAAACAATGGAAGTTTTATGTTATGAACAAAAAATTATATGTGTTTTTCAGGAAAAAAAAAACTTCCTAAAACCTAAGAATACATACCTTTCCACATGAAACAATCTAATTTTTTAAAATCTGAAATTTATAGCTATGCGTGTGACAGAAATAAAATGTCACAATTAAATAATAATGAAATTCATTGAATACAAAAGTATTAATATTTCACTTAATTATTTTTCTCTCACTTTTTGCTGCTGCATCCCTTTTTGTAGTACTCTTGACATGCCATTCAAAGTCTGGTTGGGCAGAGACTCCTTTAAATCGCAAGTTTTATAATGCAGATATTTTTCAAAGAAGTTCTAAGGTTATTTTTTTTCCCCTATAGGAGATAATGGCTTTCAACAAATAGCAACATATTACAACCCCGATCAGCTACCCCCAGAAAATTCATCCTTCATGGAGCGAAATTTCATTTGTAGATTACGCTGTCTCTTGGATAATTCATCTGGATTTTTGGTGGGTACATAGTTATGTGATTTCAATGAATGATTTAATTTCTCATGATGGCAATGCTCTATTACAAATCTTTGTTTTATAGCCTCTCTACCACACTTTCCTTATCCTACACATATAAAAGCCTGTTACCACAAAATAATACATAATAGGTGTTAATTAAGTATACAAAATTGTGTTTACCACAAACGGTCATTAAAAATTGGTGACGTACTGAGTGTTTGAAAGTAGCTAAATTTGGTAAGTCAAGACTATGTTGCAAATTGGTTATAGTATATTTAATGTGTCCTAAGAAATCTGCAATTGTGGCATATTACTAGCAGCAACTACTGCGTAAAAGGAAAAGAAGGGCCGAAAAACTTATGAAATTGAAAAAGTATTCCATTATAGGGAAGTATTAGAAGTCTTCTTTGTTTGATCAATTTTCCTTCATTCCCAGAAAAGTAAATGGAGCTGGGTGTGTGTGGAGGCTACTAGCACAGCAATCTACAGAAAAACTGCAAGAAGATTTTTGAAAGAATTCTGAAAATATAGTTCTAAATAGCATAGGAAATAATGAAAATCAGATATACATGCATTCTGGATGCAAGAAGGATTTCCTTGACCTTTTGCATTACTAATTTGCAAATTCACTTCTACACAGACTACAGTGAATAACAAAGCAAAGGAAAATAGCCAAAACATTACAAAGGTTACTAAAACATTGCTAACTTCTAGAATTTACACATTGCAGACTATGATCTATGAATCTTCAATATCTGGAAAAGAATAAATAGCAGGCAGAAAATGCTATTATGTTAACACATAACTTTATAATTTCCATAATAAAATGGAATGTTTAGAAATAGCAATATCCTGCTTATTAGATAGGCAAGAATGAATTTTCTGAAGTCAAAATAGTTCTTAATTACTGTTAATTTCCTATCCTGAATTTACTTCTATTATAAGTAATTGAAGGTAATGGACATTCATAACACTCCTTCCGCCTCCTATTTTCACCATAACAACCCTGTGAGGTGGGTTGGGCTGAGAGAGAATAATTGTCCCAAAGTCACTTAGCCAGCTTTATGCCTAAGATAAGACTGGAGCTACACTTTCCTGGTTTCTCCGGGTGCTTTAAACACACCACACTAGTTCTAAAAACTTGGCTTTGAGATAATCCATCATAAGAGCAGACCCTTCAACAGTTCACAAGAAGCCCTTTACTTTATGGATATCTTAACACATTCTATAAGAATATAAGGAAGACCAGAATTACAATTAAAAAAGGGTTGTTTTTTTAAAGCTAAACCTTAAGATGGTGTGCTTATGTCCCCCCTTCAAAGACTTTGATTGTCGGAATGTCGTAGAAGGTAATCACATACTCTGGGATACTGAAACCATAATAAATGTATGCCAGTTGCCAAGATCATGTGACCATGGAGATACTGCAAGGGTTATAAGTGTGGAAAATTGTCACTTTTTTCAATGCTGAATGATCACTAAATGGATTGTTGTGAGTAGAGGACTACCTATATACAGAAGTGTTATGATACTAATATAGATAGTCTTTGACTTAGATCAAAATTTAGCCCCAAATTTCCACCACTAAGCCATGATTAAATGAGTTTTGCCCCATTTTACAATCTTGTTTGCTGTATTTGTTAAGCAAATCACAATTGTTAAGTGAATCATGCAGTTGTTAAATGAATCTGGCTTCCCCCATTGACTTTGCTTATCAGAAGCTGACTGGGAAGGTTACAAATGGTGATTACTTGGGACAGTGCAATTGTCATAAATACATGTCAGTTGCCAAGCTCCCAAATTGTGATCACATGACCATAGGGATAATATAGTGGTCATAAGAGTGAAAAGCAATTATAAGCTACTTTTTTCAGTGCCATTATAACTTTGAACAATGACTAAACAAATAGTTGTAACTCCAGGACTACCTATAATAAATGAATTGCAAATTTCTCTTTCACTTTCTCTTTAACTGCAGTTGTCTTTTGTGAAGATATAATATGGATTAAAACTAAATAATATGATTATAGCTTTGCTTTTTCTTCTAAAGGCTATGAATTTTCAAGGGCGATTAAAGTTCCTCCATGGTCAGAACAAGAAAGGGAAAGATGGAACTGTTATATCGCCCCAACTGGCTTTGTTTGCAGTGGCTACTCCACTTCAGCCACCTTCCATTCTTGAAATTCGTACGAAGAATTTTATTTTCAGAACTAAACATAAGCTGGACTTCACACCAATTGGATGTGATGCAAAGTAAGTAAAATAAATAAATAATGAATATTGTTGCACATCTTTTGCTAAGTTGTATACTATAATTTCAACATGTACATATAGTTTTTCAAAACATCAATGCCATTTGCTTTTCATTTGTTATATAAAGAATTATTTGCTAAGAAAAATCATAATCCACTATACTTTTCAAAGAATAGATTTTAGGCATATATTTAGGAAGGTAGCTACATTTGGATAGGTCATTTTTCTATAACAACTGTTAGCAAAATCCTCTAAATTATGTTATTTTAAGTTTTCTGCCCCACATTGTTTTATTTATTTATTTGATATTCATCTTACTTTTTTCCAGCAAGTATTTCCAGACAATTTCAACATCAACCACAACTAGTTAATAATATGCATTCTTTTCTCATGCCCACAAAACTTGTAAAAATAAAAGTGGGATGTCCATACTCTTAAGGCTTTTCTTGGGGATTCTGAAAGGCGCGTCCCTTTTAGAATTGTCTCTTGAGCATTACTAAAAGGGAGGGAAGCATTGTTTGTAACATTGTCTCCCACCCAAGAACCTGTTCTGCTTCTGGGAGTAGGTAAAACAGTTGTCTTAATCTCTGCTTAGAGGGTGACATGCCCCAGAACATTTTTTTCTTTTTCCCCAAGGTTTGGAAAAGTCATAAATCCTAGTCAGAACAGCCCCTGCTGATTCTGTATAGTTCAAGGACTGATATCTTGAGATAGTAACTGCAGACAGCCAGACCGTGTTTTGCTTTTTCCCATTATTTAAACAGATGCTCTAACATTTCCACTCATGCTGTTGTGAAGAACAGTTGTAGTAATGTTCTTTCTTTTTAGCTGATCTTTCCCATTGACCTACTGAATGCTGATACTGATAATGTGGTTAGTAAAAAAAAAAAAATTCTCTGAGTGACTGATAAAAAATTCTATCAAATATATCTTACAGGGGAAGAATTGTGCTGGGTTACAGTGAGGCAGAACTTTGCATGAGAGGAACAGGATACCAGTTTATCCATGCAGCCGATATGCTTTATTGTGCTGAGAACCATGTCAGAAGTAAGAAATATATCTTCATGAAGTTTTGATAAGGAGAGAAATAAGTGCCAGAATATTTTTAAATATATCCTAATACACATTTTCTTTTCAACTTTCCTTTAGACACCTCCTTTCACTAAATATAAGTTTATGTTGGAAAAGGCAATATTTTAATATGCTCATGCACATTATTTTTGCTTCCCACTCTGTATTTCTTTCTTTTATGCCACTAGATCCAGTTAGAATGCATATATTAAAGCATTTTTCCAAAGGCAAAATTTAGAATGTATTGCAGTATTTTGCTGTATTTAAATATTTTTAAATCAACATTTTATGTTGATTGGTTGAACTTCTACTAAAAATGTTTTTATCAGAGACACTCTTCCCCTTTTCTTAGTGGAAGAATTGTCATCCTGTTTCTTTTTTTCTCAGAAGTAGTTCTCTGGTTCACCAATACAGAGCAGCAAGTATCTTTATCCTATTTAAATATTGCTCCTCTAATAAATGGTAGACAATATTTATAATAAATGTACAGTAGTTGATCTATTGGGTGCCAGACCTACTGTAAGTATTATTAGGATATTTTAAGAGTGTTAAGGTCTTCAATTTTGTTTTCACCAAGTTATGGTTTTGGCTCAGCTGCATAAGAATTTGATGAAAATATACTAATAAATCTGAATGTTAAATCTAGTTAAATTAATTGAAATATTTCTGTATTTATTTTTAGTGATAAAAACTGGAGAGAGTGGTATGACAGTGTTTAGACTTCTTACCAAGGAAAACCGATGGGCCTGGGTTCAAGCAAATGCTCGTCTAGTTTATAAAAATGGAAGACCAGATTATATCATTGCCACCCAGAGACCTCTTACGTAAGTAGCTATCAAGATAAGATTATAACTATCAACTCCTAAATCAGATAAACCAGCATATACTAATATAGATCAGGCTGGCTTCTTTTCTTATTATTTCAGAGAGGTGTATTTGGTGATGAAAAGTCCAAAATGTTCATAATTCATATAATTTATATGGTTTGTTTTAAAGTAAATAATCTGCTGAAAAATTTTGATTATGTGAATTTAAAATATTCTGGGGACTGTAGAGGAGGGTTGAATTACTATATATAAGTTAGTATTACCAATCTTACTAGAAAACCCTCTGCTAAATAACAAAAGTAGTAATTAATTACGACTAACAAATTATATACGTCCTTACAAAAGGTAAAAATAAAATAACTAGTATTAACAATGGTATCGGAACCTCAAGGTAGGTTGTGACATTAGACAATGTCTGACATGGATCTGTGATATTTTGGGGACATAATATCCCCATAATATCCGTGAGCTCCTTAGGGTTATTAAACTTGACTCATAGTTTAATTCAACATATGTGGTTTAGATATCAAACTGCCTGGCTCTTACTTGGAAGAATGTTTATCACAGAGAGTTCTTATGACTAAAATAAAATGTTTATTTAAAAACTCATTAGAATTTAATATTTTTTAAGATCTCAGCCTAAACAAGGAAATAAAAATATAACAGTATAATATTAATGACAAAATAATTTAATACATTCACTTGGTGTTTAATTGCTCTTACATTTTACACAAATGCAGTGGCAGATTAATTACATAATTAATGCTGCTAACAGATTTTTTATATTTCATATAACTCTTTGTGGTTGCAATATTTTTTTATACTCTCATACTCTCATAAGTAAACGAAGTAATGAAGATTTATGGCTGTTCATTTCAAATATTTTCCCCTATTAACTACTATTGTATGCTTTTAGATTTGAAACAAAAATGCTTCATAGAAGCCAATGTTTAGGAATCAACCATTAAAGGAATCCTTTGTATAAAATAAAGTGGGGATATAAAACTTAATAAAATTATTAATGGAAGCATCCACACAATAAATGTTGATAAAAAATTGTCCCTTGTGACATTAAAGAATGAATGGATACATTTCACACAGAAGTAAAAATAGAAAATAAAATGTGCACAAATTATAAATATGCTCAATCATTTCCCCTTTCTGAATATTAATTCACTCTTCTTATAATCATACCGGGTTTTATTTTTTAAAGAAATTCTCTGTGATAGTATTGGAGGAAGGAGAATCATCATTTAAAAACAAACAAGTAAACAAAAAATCCCAAACATTGTAAGTTTTAGTTTTAAAATAAAAAAGCAAATAAGCTTGGTTTGGGAATACAATTCTTGTATGGTCACAAAGAATTATAGTGATCAATTTAATTATCTGCCCTCTCCCCCATCCTGCCAGTGTTATTTTTACTAGCTTATATTTCTTATGTATTCATAATTTATAGCTTCTGCATAAAATCCTGCATGTTCCTAATCTATACAATTTATACATGATCAAACTCATTTTAACAATCTAGTTAATTATAATTATTTATAATTATTAAACATATTTTATTAGATTATTTCTGTGCACACGTAGATATTTCATTGCATATTTCAATACTGAAATTCAATTAATTTTACTCTCTTTGTGTTTCTCAATTCAGAGATGAAGAGGGGGCAGAGCATTTACGAAAGCGCAATATGAAGTTGCCTTTCATGTTTGCTACAGGTGAGGCTGTATTGTATGAGGTAGCATTTCCTCAGCCTGGCATAATGGATTCATCTCAGACAAAGGTTAAAAGTGGTATTGGAAAAGGAGCTGCTGCCAAGGCTGCACTGTACAAAGAATCTGTTGATCCCAATTCACTTTTGGGAGCAATGTTGCAGCAGGATGAATCAGTTTATCTTTGCCCACCTGCTTCAAATAAAATCTCCCTTGAGAGGGACTTTTTTGCAGATACTAGATGTGAATTGAGCAGCATGATGGCCAGAAATTGGCAGGATGCTCTTTTATCAGTAGGGAATAATAGCATCCTCAAGCAAGAGCTGACTGACTGTCCTCAAGATAGTAACTTGATGGTTCCCGAAGAAAATGTAGGGCTTTTTCAGGATATCAAAAACAATGAATTGTTCGGTATCATGAATATGCTCGAAACTGACTTTGATAATATAGACTTTAATTTTCCGCAGGACGATGAGTTTTTTAAGAATGATTTTGCTGGTGTGGATGACATTAGAGATATTGACATAACTGATGAAATCTTGACCTATGTTCAAGAGTCTTTAAATAAGACAGATGTCTTATATTCAAGTTGTCAGCAGCAGGATCCCATGTTTCAGAATTCTGCTTGTTTAATGCAGCAGCAAATAGATCAACAGCAGATACCACCAATGATGGAGCAGCAGCTGCCACAGCAGCTGCCACAGCAACAACTGTGCCAGAAGATGAAGCTTATGCAGGTAAATGGGATGTTCGGAAACTGGAACTCTCTCAGCAGCACAACTCTTAACCCTTCTGAAGAGCAGATACAGCCATTTGACTTATCTGACATACAAGAAATAACTCAGGAGTTCCCTTACAAATCTGAAGACAGTACAGCAACATATGCTTGTAGAGGGGAATATACTCCTTACAAGCAACCTACCAGCATGATGTCACAATTCCCAGATTTTACAGAGGTAGACTTTTTCACTGAAAACTTTAATGTGTCTACTTTTTCGAGTTCTTCCGATTTAGATTTTCTCAACTGTTTTCAAGTCCCTGAAAGTCAGTCCTGTGAGCAGAACTCTCAGCAAGTTACAGAAACTTCGGAGTCATACTATGCTGGTGCTTTGTCAATGTATCAGTGTGTATCTGAAACCCAGGCAAATGGGTCAGAGCAAATGCAGTATGATCCTGTATTATTGGAACAACAGCCATCAAACAAGGTACAGAAATAATACGTTTAAAACAGTCTTATGGAGTTTTTGACCCTTAATGTGATCACTACTATAGTAAGTCAAAATATAGAAAACAGAATTGTATAAAATTAACAGATGATCCTTCAAAAAAATTGTGCTTGGAAATTTCAATTCATTTGTTCTGCTTCTGGTTGTTTGAATATTTAGTGGGTTAATCTGAAACATTTTTAAAAAAATTTATGTGTTTAATTATTTCAAACTGCTCTTGAAAATGTGTTTCAAATTTACTTTTTAAAATGCCTGAAAATGACACTCAAATAGTAGGAGGGGCCATAGGAGGCATATAAGTGAAGCTCTATTGATGTGCCTGTAAACTCTTCCCTATACTATATCCTTTTAATCACTCAGACAGCATATTCATTCACTCATTTAGAATCTTGGCCAAGTCCCAAAAAATAGCACGGCTAATAGCAAGTGATACCCAATAGGGTTCAAAAATAGCATATGAAATAGAGAAAATGATGTGCAAGTATATTTCAAATGGCATAGTCTGTAACAGTAAATAATAAAATATACAGGAAATACATTTTTTTGAAATGTATTTGTCAGGCCCTGAGAAAAATATAATAAGCTAATCTAAGATGTAACCCGCGAGTGATCTTTTCCTGTGTTTAATAGTGTAACAGCTTACAGATGGCCACTGGACCTGAATATAAGAGCAAGTCTATTTTGTCTTCAGAGCCACAATCAGGTAGCTCTGTGCAAGCCAATATAGCCTCTCTGTTCACACTATAACTCTGGTCACACTGTGACCAGACAGCAGCATCATTAAAATGTCATAGATATTTTATAAAGCAAGATTTTTGTTGAAAAGAGAGACAAATACAACTTTATTAATAATGGAATAACTAAATATAACTCCTCCACAGTGGTCTGAGGATAAGACAAAAGCATTGTCCAATAGAAAAGTGGGACATGAGGGATTAACTACTCCTAAATTAACTAATTTGAAATCAGGTTGGCTTATGATGAATAAATTCATATTGTTTCAATGGGGACAATTAGTTAAATCCAATTCTTTCTGTTTAAGCAATAAAATTATTTTTTCTGGGTGTGATATCATTTTTACCTGATTAAGATAGATTGGATGATTTCTATTTAATAAATGTTTGTCTGTTTTTCCAGTTTCAGAATATGTTTGCTGACGAAAGCTTGCAGGATAATTATCTACAGCAATTAGATGCTGTCAGCACTCAACCTGGGACACATCTTCAATCACTTCATCGTTCAACAGAATCCAGATCATTCTCAGATTTAGCATCTAATGGTTTTGTGTAGTTCAGCAACAAAGTCTTGCAGAGAGTTTGATCAAGACTCTAAAATCAGAAAATGAAAATCAGATGTTGCACTTAATATGCATGCATATAGAATATGTCATTCAAAACTTGATATTTATATGTGGAAGTTAGGCTATTCCTATAGCCTAAAAGTGTGCACATGTCAGTGAGAGTATGCACCATTGTAATATAATCGCTGCATCACATTTAGAGCATAAGATAAGGCAAATGGTTTTATGGTTTTAAAAATAAAATGGATACTCTGACAATCTTATTTGAAATAGCATAAAAATTTCATACGTTACTTCAAGCTTTTTTGAACCTGGTGTTCTAATCAGAAGAGCAAGTAAAGCATTTAGTTTAATTGCGTACTTGCTTATGATTTTCCATTTCTTCTTTTATTTTACACTTCAGGTTCTAGCACTTTAATAGAAAGTTTGATAGAAAGAAATGAAATGCAGTTTTAGGTTTTGTACAACAAATTTCATCACATTACTTCTTTACAGTTAGCCTAAGTGCCTCACAAAGTAGCTTCATTATCTTCAAAAGGCACTTGTAGGAAAAAAGTTATTCATTATAAAAATTAATAGTCTGCATTTTATAGCTGTTCTTTGTTACTGTAGTTTGTTTGAAAGCAAAAATATTACTTTAGCTTTCTATTTCTACTAAGTATAATTCTTCTTTTTTAGGGCTTCAGGTAAGGCTTTCTTGTAAAAGATTAAGATTTTTTTTTATTTTATGTTCAGCTGCTTATTTGCATTCTTCAGGTAGAACAGGGTAAAACAGGCATCCTTGTAGGAGTATTCATCTCCTAAAAATTGTTTCTGAATTTCATATATTACAGAAAAAAACACGTGCCTTATCTTGTGTTGCAATGCTTACTCAAGTCTTTTTTAACAAGTATAACCCTGTTCTATGCAAATAATTCCATTAAAATTGTTATTGAATGGTTAATTTTTTTAAAAAAATAGCATAAATAGCAGTAGTCAATACTATTAGCTTTTACTTTAGCTAACATTTCTACACCATGTCACATATTGATTGGCTGTTGTTTCCTTCCTTCTGTTTCATTGGGGAAAAAGTTCACTGACATTAAACATCCCTGATGATTGCACTCTGAAAGAAGCTCTTTCTACTTTGCAAATTCACTTTAAATGTCTTTGTTCACCTAATAAAATTTAAATTTTATTTTAATTCAAATTTAGAAAGAAATTATCCTTGTTTTAAAATGTAAAAAAACAAACCCTAGTATTAGGGATTTTTTTTAACCTGAAGATTTTTTAGTAATGTAAGCACCAATGTTTGGTGTTTTGTAGTAGTTTAAATGAGGGCAGGAAATATACATGTACAGGCAAATGAATGCCAATATATGATATGTAGTTAACATAATAAGTTCCATTTATAACATTATAAAATACTTTAAAGAAGTTAATTTTAAATTGTTATCAATACACATAACATATATTGCATAACTGTATATCACAAATTACAAAATAGTGTTGTTTAATTTTTTTTTTAAATGAAAATTTTGCCTCAGGAGTATGTTCAGATTTTTGATGAAATAACTGTTTCTGTCAAATTTAATGAAAATAATACAAGGAGTGTTTTGTAGGGGCGTGACTGTAGGTGACTTGGTTTCAAGTGATTCAAATGAGCTACATTTTAAAAAAAATGCTTCCCAAATTTATGTAATACTGATCTTCTAGCAAAGATTAAGTAATTTATAAAATTTTGAATTTAACAACTAGCACAATTTTTAAAGAGCTTTAAAAAGTACTTTTTGATTGCATACTACAATCAAATAATATTAATAACATAATTTTAGAATCATATTGTCTCATAAGACACTAGAGGCCCATCACTAAATTTATTAGTTCAGTAGGAACTTAATTATTTCTGATAATTTCATAAGGTCTTGTTTCTACATGATTTCTATTTTAAAAAAAGAACAGTATATGATTACTATTACCATTACAAGGGTAACGTTACAAGCAGAAAACCTACTTTAAAAAGTCAAGGTTCAAACGGGTAGCGTACTTTTGATATAAAAAGAAAAATGTGGGGAGAGCCACACAAAAAACTTCTATGTATCATTTCACTGCTATGCCAAATATTATCCAATCACGTAAGTGCCAAGGTTGCAATACAAACTGTGTGCTGCCTTATTGTAAGTTAGTTTATATTATGCATAATATCAGTTGTTTTTCTCCATTAGTTTGTGCCTATATACAACAAACCTGTGTATTGGTGTTGCACTTTTGATCTTCATCATACTCTTAAAAGCAATTAAATTCTGACTTCATCCCTGAAAACTTACCTGTCTTCCCTCATTCCAAAGAAATTATTGTCCAGTTTTAATCAGTATTAGTGCTTCCTTTTGTAGATTATGTCTTGACTTTTCCCCTTTATTCCCCATTCCTCTTTTGTCTTATGTTTTATGTTATACAATTAATTTCTTCTCTGTAAGGTTATAATTTTGTAATGCTTTTAATGAGCTTCAGTAAAACTTGTAAAGCTTAATATATGGTAATAAAATATCTCCTGAATACACCGATCCATAATTTATTTTACAACATATCATACTTGGCTTATTTTATGAAAAACATATTACTAGGGAAAAATATAGACATTTGATACTATATCAACAAATTTTGTTTTCAGAAGTGTTGCTTCTTCAGTAATTTGTTGGATAAATTCCTCGATCACTGTGGCTACCAACACAACAATTACTATAGGTTGTTTTCAATATAACATGTTTTCTGAACATATCAAATACTTGAGATATTCTTATCATTTTACTGACAAAAGAAATTTTAATTACAAGTTGAATTAAGGAGAATGGAATAAATAGAAATAAAGTCAAGATCTAAGTTTTATTTGCTGCTGTTTAGATTTGTTTACTGGTCAAGCACACAGCAGTATAAAACTATTGAACCCTTTTCTAGCATCAACTCAAAATGCTTCTTAAAGTTGACGTATTAGATAAAAGTATGTGTTTAAATATTTTTAGGATGTCTTTGAGGAAAATAGCACTGATTACGTTCTAGACTGAATCTAGAAATAACTACTGATTTCCTACATTATAGAATGTAAATCTGGGTGGTATTTGGTGGAAGCATGTGTGAAAATCCTTGAGTTGGGACCATAGTATTTCAGTTCTGAAGAAATATTCATCAGTGTATTATCATATTACTAAAACTCCATTCTAGTGAATATTTAAAATAGACAATATGTATGGGATTTCTTTCTTGCAATATCTAACCATTAGTTTTAGTTTTTTAAATTATAAATAATTTAAACAGAATTGAATCAAGTTTGCATTAAAATACCAAAGCAATTTTTAAAAATGATCAATCCTACATAGTTTTGCTAGGATGAAAGATACCAGTTTTCTTTCAGTTATGCACATTATTCTAAGATTTACATGTAAAAGAACAGCCTGAAAGGAGGGGATTTTGGGCTCTGGGTGTGGATTTCATTCTCAATTTCCAACCACTTATTAAGGGATTCAAAGTTATAACAGCACTGAAAAAAGTAATGTGACTGATCCTTGCACTTAAGACCATTGCAAGATCCTCGCTGTCATCTGATTAAAATTCAGGCACATGTATTTATGATGACTGCAGTCTCTTAGGGTCATGTGATTGCCATTTAGGACCTTCTCAATTGGCTGCTGTTAAGCAAAGCCGAATCATTTTAAGAAGTGCACTGATTTGCTTACCCATGACAAAACTAATGGCAAACCACACACATTATTCATTCAACAATTGCCTTACTTAGTGATGGAAATTCTGGTCATGATGGTGTTCATAAGCCACAAAGTACCTATCCAAAGTTATTTATTAGGATGTTTCAGGATTAAAAATAGCTGGATTCAGAGCTGTGCTACAATCAAACAAAAAATTAGTTTGGAGGGAGACTAAAAGAAAAGAAGGAAAGAGATTAAATTTGGAGAAAGACACAAAAACGGGGGGAGGGGGATAAAAAAACAAAAAAATAAAGCATCAGTCTCTTGCTTGAATCAGGAGACCACTAGGAAAATGAGTGAAAATCCAACATTTTTCCCACAAAGTTATGCAAATAGGAGGGACCATTAGTGTGGCGATGATATGAACAGGAAAGCTATTCTATACACCTTGCAAAAAAGTGAATTATTTCATTACTTTCTTATTGGAAGAAAATAAATTAGGAAAAAATCATTTGGATTTAAAGGAACTTGGAAAGAAACCACAGACTGGTTTTGTATGGAGAGTTTGGTCTGTATTTCAACAAAGATTAATTCAATTCTTATTAGTCTGTTTAATTATTGCTATTGTAATATCTCCAGTTTGTATTTTAGTTTATTTCAAATAAAGTTTTTTTTATTGAATCTCTTAAACTTTTTGCTTTCTAATACCTTTGTTATTTACTGGTCTTCCAGAAACAGCTGAGAATATAGCTTTACCCCCTGCTTTGGGATCTGGTAGCATTGTACAACCTGCAAAATGGTGACACTGTTAGTAAGATTGACTGCACTCTTCCACAGGTTCTGTTGGTTATTATTATTTTAGTTATTTTTGGTTAGTGTGTGTGTGCGTGTCTGTTTATAAGCCACCCAGAGTCACATAGATTAGGTATGCTGTTACATAAACAAATGAATAAATAAGTATGCTATTCAAAATTGGTCTGGTTTAAATATGACTCTAAAAAAGATTGGCTTTAAACACTATTGGAAAAATGCTTTTTCTTTAGGTTTATTATTTGTTAATTTATTTACTTCCTATTGTGCATGGGGCTACTCTAAGCATCTTAAAATAATAAGGTAGAAAATGAAAGGAGTGAAAACAGAAGTAAAATAATAGAACCATAAGATAAACATTGAAAAAGGAACACAATTGGAATACATCAATATGATAACCAAAAAGATGGATGGGCGGAGAGCAAGGAACAAGGAGGGAAGGTGGAGTCTGCTGTCAATCCTTCAGCCAATTCTAGTGTGGAACTCCCTGTTTGGTCCCTGAGTAAACCGGCATATTTCATTTATCTTTAAAGATACCTTTAAATTTATACATATACATTTTGTTTGTATATGAAATTTTGGTTATCAAATATCTTTATCTTTGACCAGTCTTCACAATGAAAAACAGGAACAGTTTGATGCAATAATTCATTTATTTGGAAAAAGGGGAAAACACAATAGGATAAAGCAACATAGGAAAGGATTGGGTTGGAGCTGAATATCTATTAATAGTGCTCACTGACCTTAAAGGGTATAATGCCTGCATATAATATACTTTCTGTTGTGAAGTATTGCACATAAGACTCAACTGGCTGTTCATAACAATAAAGGACAATAATTATAATAAACTCATACAACAAACAAAGGCTTAGATTTATGGGCTAAATTACAATTATCACTGTTAGGAAGAATAGCAGCCATTAAAATGTCCATCTTACCCAAATTCCTGTATTTATTTCAGATGATTTCCATTAAATTAGGGAAAAATCTTTTTAGTGAGATTAATAAACTTACGGTGAAATTTATTTGGTTAGGCAAAAAAAACCTAGAATAAAGATGAAAGCACTACAAGATATTAAAAGCAGAGATTGGGAATTATACTACAATGTGACAATGTTAATCTGGATTAAAGAATGGGTTAATCTAACTAATAAGCGAATATTAAGTCTAGAAGGCCACGACCTGCAAAGAGGATGGAATGTCTTTTTGTGGGAAACAGGAACTAAAAAACAACAATATTTTCACAGGCATTTGATTGGAGATTCCCTACTACAAATCTGGATTAAAATTAGAAAGAAACATTATATGAAAATTCCAATTTGGCTATCTACAATGGAAGCTATGATACACCCAAACAATTTAGACTTATGTAAAATGACAAAATATAACGATGTTTTAGACATACAAGAAAATTTAAAATCGATCCAGGACCTTCAAAAACAAGGGATACACATCAACTGGTGGGCATATCTTCAGCTACAAAACAGGTATAAAAAAGACATAGAAGATTTCAGAATATATTTGGAACTACAACAATTGGATAAAATCCTAACAGGTCCAGATAAAAAAATATCACAAGAATCTATAAATATCTGTTAGACATAGAACTGGAAGAAGAGGTGGTTAAGGGATGTATGATAGCCTGGGCTCAAAACATTGGACACAAAATAAATTTGACAGAGTGGGAGAATATTTGGAACCTAAATTGTAATTTAACAAAATCGGCCTCATATAAAGAAAACATTTATAAGATGTTTTATAGATGGTACCTGCCTCCTGCGAGATTGGCAAAGATGTATCCCAACATGAACCCGGCATGTTGGAAGTGCAAGAAGAAAGAGGGTACTTTTTATCATATGTGGTGGTCTGTTTAGAAGCCCAGAAGTATTGGCTTAAAATTTAAAAATGGTTTCAAGAGATCCTTAAGGGACAAATAGAATTGGAATCAGAATTATTCTTGTTAGGGATATTTAAAAAGAAATGGGAAAATATATAATATTACACATTTTAATAGCTGCTAGAATTGAATACGCTTAATGTTGGAAGCACAATTATATACCATCAGACGGATTGATCATTCAAAAAATAATGGCGTGTGCTGAGATGGATAAATTAACCCTGGTTACGAGAGAAAGAGGAGTCTGAATATTATAGAATTTGGGGAAAATGGTATGATTGGATTGAATTAAGACAGGTGGATGATGAAAGAATTAATGATAAACAACCTACAGATTAAAGGTTTATGTTCGTATAAATTGTATATATTTGTAAATAAGTATGAAATAGAAGTTTATGAGATAGATGTCACACACTGTTAATGTTATGCATATTTTTTGGTTCGGTTTTTAAAGATATAAAAGACTAATAAAGTTTATTTAAAAAAAGACTCAACTGGAAACTGAACAAATAATCCAATTCTAGGAAAATATGTAGATGAGTTATTTTGGCAACTTACCCCCCAAACCAAGTTTGAGAATGGATTGATGCAGAGAAGACCTTTTAAAAAAAGTACCTTTTTTTTAAAAAGGCTACAGACATCACCCCCCTGCATTAAAAAAATCTGTCTCTAGCCAACCTACACACACACACACACACATACAAAGAAGCCAAGGGAGAGGCAGAATTACCTGTTAAGTTGTTCCTAATGAAAGATGGATAACTTAAATAGTGCCACCAATTGACAGTCAACCAACACAATACAGGTAACATGCATAACATTTAGCGCCATGATCACCATAGTATGACCTTGAATTCATATGTATTCTTGATCAGGTTCAATTTTAGTCTTTTCCACCAACTCTCCAGGCACCACTTCTGTCACTTCATATCTTAAAGTTCTTTAATAGGTGGAATAATAAATTGGGACCAGTTCTATTTCAGAAGGAAAGTTGTTATTTGCTATAGCTGCTTCATGTCAGCATTCATAAAACTAGTCCAAGGTTGCTAAAAAAAGTTCCATGAGAAATTTGCCACATATTCCTGAAAAGATACTAAAATTTAATCCAGGGCTCTCTTAAAAGGAATAATAAATTGGTTGCTGTAGCTAAGATATGCACAGTAATTACTTGGTATAGTATTATTTAAAAACTCTGCAGCCCTGAAAGTTGAATTTCACTATTGTCTTACTTCTTTTGTCTCTCTCATAGTTGCTGGCTGGCCCTACTTCTTCTGTGCTCAATCTATTTGCCTACAGGCAATTCCCTTTGATTGGCTTTGACAATTCATGCAGTTTTGTTGATGATATCATAGATGTTCATGAATGCCATTGCCAATCAAATAAATGAGGTAATTGGGGAAATGATGTTAATAACAAGCAGCATTTTCTCTGTGTTCATATTGTAGGAGCATTTAAATTGGGAGCCATCTTAAAATAAGAGTTTATTCAAAAGGCAAAGTTTAAAAAAAGAAGCAAGGCAGCATTTTTTTACAATGAGTCCTTGTAGCAGAAAAACACTTTTCAAAGAGAATTAGTTATATTATAATCAGAGACAGATTTTGGTAAGCCAAAGAAAGTTTTGGTATTAAGCTTTCCTAAAAATAGTATTCAGCTTCAGCTGTGTTTATTGGTGTACTTATACAAATTGGGAATGATTTCAGTAATAACCATTGTTCAACTATTTTTTGATAGTTGTTTAATTATCTTTTGTACGAGCTTGCAATAACTTCAAAAACTGTTATATTGCATAGTGCTTACTGCATACAATAGATTTAAATTGAATCAATTCTGTTTAAATCATTGATTCAATTCATAGTCCCTGCTTGACTTATATTTCTGAATTATAGTATAAAATAAAACTAACTAAGAAGGACATTTCAATTCAGAAACAACTGTCCTGTCCCCTCCGTGCTGAAAAATAATTGATTTGATAATTCTGTAAACACGAACTACCTATTTTGGAAAGTCATTTTGATCTAGGGAATTATTAAATCAAATCTCAGTACTCAATGTTTTCATACTCCTAGTTCACACTACCATATTCTGTAGCAGCAATAGCAGAATAACCACAACTGCTTCTTAAGAGTTGTTTTTGACAAGGAAGTTAAGTTCCTTTTTTTGTTTTCAGACTTTGGGGCTCAGCTCAGGGAACTGTGCATTGGAAGAGAACAGAGAAAGATAAAAAATAAAGATGGATATGGATACAGCTATATGGAACAGAGAAAGATAAAAAATAAAGATGGATATGGATAACCCCTTACTTACAGTGTGGCAGAAAAAAGGTTCTGTTCATCCAACCTAGTCATTTAGAGAAAGTCTGCCAAGAACCATACTAGTTCAAGAAATCCACTGGATGAAGACAGGAAATCAGGATAACATGGAACACTCTGCTTCAAATATCCTAGCTTACAGAAGGCCTTGGAGATGGTTTTATTTATTGTAATCATTGTTATGTAATTCTTGTGCATTTCTTGTTCATTTTCAGGATTTTTTTTTCTGTTAGTTTTGCTTATTCATTATTCTAAAACCTAGAAATTGTGCAGTACACAAACATTGCTCATTCATTCATTCATTCATTCATATTTATAGACCACCAGCTTCATGGTAGTAGCATACAAAGTTAAAACAATATAAAAATGAAACAGAAACCATATGTAGCGAGGGGAAGGGGGAGAAGGGAATAAAAGGAGGAGGTTTGGGGAAGAAGGGGAGGAGATAGAAGGAGTGCGAGAGGAGGAAGGTAGAATTGATTTGGTTGGTCGGGGCAGGGGGGAGGCTGGAAAGGAAGTATTGGAAGGGAGGCCAGGGGGAAAGGAGGCCTGAGAGGAGGAAAGGAGGCTTAAGGGAGAAATTGAGACAGAGGCCTGTGGAAAGGGAGAGGAGTGAAGGCAACAGGGAGGATAGGAAAGGCTGTGGGGCAAGCAGAAGAACCCATGAAAGAGCAAAGGTGGTGGAAGGAGAGCCCAGGAGGCAATTCAAGAGAGAGAGAAAGAGGAGAGAAAGAGAAAGAGAAAAGGAAGAAGAGCTGACCAGCCACATGAATATCATTTCATCATGTTCATTGCCTGCTGAAAGAAGACTGACCACCACACTAAATGACCCAGGCCAGCAGAGGTGCCTGAGCGAGGGACCAGTGGCTGTACCAAGAAGCCAGGGGAACCCAGACTCCAGCAGTCCTTTTGGGAGTAGTGCTATACTTATATGCCAGTATAATACACTAGGAATAAATATACAAATACCATCCATCCATGATCTATTGTTTGGGATCAGAAATCACCTCTAGCCTATTTGAAAACCACATTAAGAGTCCTTCTGTAGGACATCAAGGTTGAGTCAAATGAAACTGTGGAAAGATGTTATTGTAGAGGGCAGGATTGGCAGTATTCAGTTGGTGGGACTTCAAGTATTCCCCTGTTTTTTTATCTTTTAAGAACAGAATTCACTGAAAAATGAGCAGGTTCCAGCAATCTAGTGCTTTAGAGGTGACAACTAACACTTTGAATTGTATCCAGTAGCCAGGTTAATCAGTCTAGCTAAAGCAGAGATCTTACAGAGCAGTGGTCGCCAACCAGTGGGTTGGGGACCACTGGTGGTCCATGAGAAAATTTTAGTGGTCCTTGAGAAATGACACCCCCAAAGCACCCCCCCACCAAAGCAATTAATCCAGGCTGTGCAGGAACACAAGGCTACGCTGCCCACATGGCCCGTGGGAACACAAGGTTTGCATCGCTTGCATTGCAAACAAATGAGGTAGTGAGGGGAGGGGGGAAAGGATGGAGGGGCGGAACTTGCCCCACTCACCCCACAAGACTTGCCAGGCCAACAGGCTGCTTCTTTCTGCTTTTTTTTTTTTCTGCTTTTGACTGCACACAAGGAAAGCAGCCAAAGTCTTTCTTTCTCTTCCTCAAACTCCACCAGAAATGAGTCTTTGGGACCCTGCAAGGCATCCTGCTCCAAGAGGCTGCGCTGACTCGACAAGTCTCACAAAGAATCATTTCTGGTGGAGTTTGGGGGAGAGAAAGAAAGACTTATTCTACTTCTGCTGTTTTCCTTGTATGAAGCCAAAAGTCTCTCTTTCTCTCTCCCTCCCTCCCTCCCTCCCCCACCCCCCAAGAACGGAGCTGGAGACAGCATCCTGTGATCCCAAATAAAGAATGATCAATCAGTAGGAAAACGGGGTGGGAAATTTTCCTGCAGACTTTTTTTGGGATTTTCCCAGAGTATCTGGTCCACGGGATTTAAAATTATGAGTTTGGTGGTCCCTGAGATCCAAAAGGTTGGCAACCCGTCTTACGGAGGAATACCGTAATTACTGTACCAGTTGTGCTTTCTTCAGGAATAGACCCATATGACAACATCACAGTAATCCAAACATGATCTGACTAAAAAATAAGTGAACTTAATAGGTTTGTTGTTCCATAAAGAAAGATAGTTGAAATATGGATTTATGTACAAGATAATGTACAAGATGGATTTGTGCAAATGACATGTGAAATTCCATTGAGAACTATAAGTGGCATAGATACAGCCGATCCAAGAATTGAAAGCTACTTGGTTTTGCTAGGGATATACCTAAGCATGATCTTCCGTATTCGGACCAGAACAGCTTCTACATACTAAAATAGCACATAAGTTGCATCACAGGAATACAGTTACCCAAATGGACATGTGGAGAATGGTAATCATGCTTACACAGCATTCTTTTGTGAACATCAACAACTCAGAAATATCCAATACACGAATACTTTCAAGAAGATCTATGCTCAATTCCATTTAAATAATGTCTTCAGACATGAGTTCTCAAGGCATCTGTCAATGCATTCTGTACAGATGTGTACATATATGCTTGGATTGCTGCCACTCTTTTTAGAGAGTTATTGTGCTGATGGATAGAGAATCTTGATCCTCTTCTTATATTTCCGATATTTTGTTGGATTGTAAAGAATAATAAACACTAAATCTAATGAACTTATCAATGTTATTTTTAAATTTGCTATAGTTACATAACCCCCTTTTTAATCTGTTCAAGGTCATTTAAAAATCTAATATTTAAAGTTATGCATGAAATAATACAATTAATAAATTTAGATCTTGAATGTAATAATCCCAATCTATCCCAAATTTCCACTGTGAAAGCCTCAATGCTTCTTGATTAAAAACAGATCAAATAGGTATACTACCATCTCAAAAACTTACTTTCAAGAGATTAAACAACATCATTCAGCATTTACAATAGAACAATATATCCAGTGGTTATTAGAACTGTGTGATTGCTCAATTAATCCACTTTGAGGCAGTGCCTCCTCATGGAAAAAAAGAAACAGTCCACTTTTCAATCAAAAGCCACTGAGGCTGTGCAGCAATTTTGATGCAGTAGCTAGAAACTGGTTGTCACTTTGTCTGTAGCTCATCAGAGAGGCACTTTGCTGAAGATCCTTAGGCAGTGTTAATCCTTTTCTAAAGATCAGTAAAAAATGGGAAATGTCAGAGTCATATATCTACAGCAACCCAAAATTTCACCAAATATGCAGTGATATCATAAGGCAAGCTCCTTCCCATGCATGCTTGCCAGACATTTACAAAGAGACTAATATTTACGATACCGAAGAGAATGGTTTGTTAACTCGAAAACTCTGTTTGGCAATCTAATGTAAAATAAACAGTATAACATACAAGAAATGCCAAGAATTCATGCCTTACCCTCAACAATATAAATAGTTTCATATGCAGGCTTATAGTTCAGCTATGAAACTTTCATGCATGTATAGTTTTTCCATCCAATGTGCACAGTGTGAAAACCTCATTTTTTTCAGTGCCTGCTGCCTAGAGTGAAATATCCTGAGCCATATGTAGTAGATGTCCCCAGAGTCTTTACAAATACATTCCTAGTATCATTGCCAAATGAATGATTTGACAGTCTGTTCTCAAATGATTTCTCATGCAACTGAGTTCTAGCATAAATCTTTCCAAGATATGTGTATAAGATGTGTGTATTGATTAAAATATTTTATTATGAATAAATTGTGGATTATGAACAATCACTGCAAATGTGGATTAAGCTTTTAACACTTTCTGTCATTCTCCTTTTTCCCTTTCCATATTTAGAGAATGCTAGAAGCTTTAGCTCTACTGTTTTAGCTCAGGATTTGAATGCTAATGCAGGTTATTTATTGCAACATCTTGAATTAGTGAGGAATGATGTGGTGGCAAAAGAAGACTTTGCTGAAAGAAGAATAGTGAAATGGAAAAGAAAAAAATAACTGTGAAATGCAAGTTTATAAAAGCAAAGCTGAGGCTGGCAACATACAGTACTGTACATAACTCAAGCTGACTGCTTAGTGTCAAACTCGCATCATCACGGCATAATTATGTGATGTATCACAATTTTTCCCCCTTCACTAAACCGGATGTGGGCATGGCCAGCACCTGATGCATCTAAATCTTAGCACCTCATAATCTACGGAACTATCTTTTTGCCTTACATTCCATCTGTACCTTCTATAACAGATTAATCATCTGAGGTAACTTCCATCTTCCTAGGCAAAAAGGCACAAAGTAAATTTTCTTTAACACTTCTTGGCATGACATAGTTATTTAGGTACTAGGCTTTGCCCATACCTTTATGGTATGGTATGTGTTTGTAATGGTATGCAAGTATGACTTTGGGAGACGGGATGATCTGCAACTAGGAAATATTTGGATAAGAAGTAGCTTAGCACAGTGGCCCCCTTTTTTTGTGCCACGGCCTGGTACCGGCATCCCAAAATGATCTGCGGCCCGGTACCGGCATCAGCACGCATGACAAGACAAGGCGAGCCGAGCGACCGGCCAGCCAGCCATCCCCCGCTTCTCTCCACCACCTTCAACTCCTCCTTTGTACCTTTGTTGATGGGCTTCAGGACGGCTTCGGGACGGTCGCTCGGCTTGCCTTGCCTTGGGTGCTAAAAGAATCCTCGCGCCTTAGTTTTGTTCGAAGCCGCGCCCCCCCTCGATGAAACTAAGGCGCGAGGATTCCTTCAGGACCCAAACTCCGCTTTCCAACCGGAAAAGCTCACCCGGAAGCACTTTCTCATCGAAACAAGATGGCAGCGCCCAGCAAACCGGCGGCCCGGTAGAAAATGTTCCACGGACCGGTACCGGTCCGGGGCCCGGTGGTTGGAGACCCCTGGCTTAGCACACAGCAGTGGTGGGATTCAAAAAATTTTACTACCAGTTCTGGGGGAGTGGCTTGGTGGGCCTGGCAGGGGAAGGATACTGTAAAATCTACAGTCAGCGGTGGGATTTGGCGGTTCTCCGAACTACTCAAAATTTCCACTACTGGTTCTCCGGAATTGGTCAGAACCAGCTGAATACCACCTCTGAGCAGTAATGTGGCATGGCAAACATATCAGAAGGGTCCTCCCTAGTTTCCTGGCTGTTGTGGTGATATGAAGAAAAATACTTTCAGACCTGCAAGATTCTGTTAATGTTTTTTTTTATACTTAAGTAAAATGAGTGCATCTTTAAGTCTCCTTTCTTCCTTAATTAATCATTATTCTAATCAGATCCTTATCCTCAGGGATACTTTCACATGGAACATTTATATCCCTAATAAGATTATTGGCTCTGTGACTGAAGTGTTGCAGGAACAGTGACACACAGTCACTGGAACCAAAGATTTATTCTTCCAAATTTCCTGGCTTGAGCCCATCCTCAAGGAACTTCTCTGGCTTCAGAATATGTGCACTAGGCTAGTATATTCTAGTATTTATGTGGTGCCTGGTTATGTGTGGCTTTTAATTGTTAATTAGGGAGTTGATGCCCAGCTATTATGTCTTTATCAATACTTAATTAATGACTAAAAGCCACACACAATCAGGCACCACACAAATACTGTGCCCATAGTGCATACCTTCTGGAGAAAGAAATTCCCTGAGGATGGCTCCAGCATGAATTTGAAAGCTTGGGAAAATAAACCTCTGCTCCCTGACTCAGATTGAATCCTGCAACATTTATCTTGGGACACATATATTTGCCTTCATTCATGAAATAATTGTGCAAAAAAACCACATAAAGGAGAGTGAAAGGATAAATATTAGATTAAAATAGAAAACCAGAAGCTTCAGAAATAGATTTGTGGAGAAACTAGAATGATCAGAATTTTTTCCTTAGTAATTCAAAATAAAAATTAAGTCACAAAAAGTGACTTATAGGACTAGGACAGGGGGGAAAAATACCATGGGGTCCTGAAAATAAAAAGCTAAATGAGATAATCCATATAATGGCAAGTATAGGAACTCCTTGATTTACAACCATCATTGAGCGCAGAATTACAGTTAAGTTGTACTGGTCATTATGTGAGTCGTCATGTGATCACACCTGTTTTTATGATCTTTTCAGAGACAGTTGTTAAGTAAACACCACTAAGTCATTAAGCAAATGTCACAGTTATTAAGCGAACCCATTTTAGCCAATCAGTGATTTTTTCCAGAAACTGGAAGTAAATATAGGTTTCCAATGAAAAAAAAGTCATAAATTGTGATCACATGATTTCAGAACACTGCACACAGTCATTTATGCAAGCCAGATGCACATATCCAAAATGGATTCACCCAGGGGTAGGATTCATCGGTGTTACTACTGATTCGGTGACATACTTTTGTGCGCATGTGTAGGAAAACATTAAGCTGTGCCACCCGGACAGCTGAAAAGCATTGCACACAGGTGTGCAGCATTTGAAAAGCCTCTTTTTTCCTGCTATTTCAACCTCAACTGTGCCACACAAAGCAACTGAGGTTGAAAAAGCAGGAAATAAAGAGCAGGTAAGAGCCCAGGCAGGTGGGTGGGCCAAACAGCAGCAAACACAGAATCGGTTTGGTGTTTGCTGTTCTTCAGAGCTACCGGTTCTATAGAGCCGGGCAGAACCAGTAGCATCCCACCCCTGGATTCACCTGATCTCAGAGAAGTGAGTGGCTACTGGAACTTTGAAACAAGATAGTAAGTAGCACTGAAGAGATTGGCTGTAATTTAGAATAGTTGCTAAGACAGTGCTAAATTAAGAATTGCTTATAATCTTCTTGAACATTTAAGGGATTTAAAACAAGTTTAGATATTTAGAAAACTTTCAGATATATACGACAAAAGATGCAATTTCTACCACACCTTTGCAAAAAAAGAACATTCAGTAAGTATCAATGTACAGTGAGAATAGATATCCACATATAAATTAAATATATTGAAAGTCAGTTTGAGCAGCAAAACAAATCTATGTTGGTTGATTTCATTTTAAATTCATTGCCTAGAGCCATGATGGTAAATGTGCCGGAAGTGGCACGCAGAGCCATCTCTGCCGGCACGTGAGCCATCACCCCAGCTTAGGTCCACTGCGCATGTACACGCACCTCCTGCCAGCCAGCTGATTGTCGGGTATCTGCCAGACATGTGTGGGGGGCAAGGGGCATGCAGGAGATGTGCATGCATGCGCAGGGGTGAAGGGTGTGAATGGTGAGTTGCACACGCATGCACGGGGGTGGCACAGGGGATCACATGCACAGGGGCACAGGGGGATCATGTGTGCATTGCATTATGGGTGCAGGCACATGTGCGTGTACACGCATGTGCATGCATACACTTTCAACATGCGACGACGAAAAGGTTAGCCATCAATGGCCTAGAGCAGTGGTGGCTAACCGTTTTGGGCTCCTGTGCCAAAAATTGTGTGTGCGCTCATGCATGAATGCCAGCACCCATAAGGCAATGTGCATGGCCCCCCGCCACCCCCTTACCTGCACTGTGTTTGCGCACACCTCCCAACTGATTTTCGGGCCTTTTTTGGCCTCCCAGAGGCTTGAGGGAAGCATCTGCAGCCTTTTTCTTTTAATTATAAAAATACTTTGTAAAACAAATTTATATAAATACAGTAAAATCAAACTTTCCACTTATCGTAACTTAAGCAAAACAGTGTTTATTCAATCTGACATCTGTCAAATTGTGTAAAATATTCATTCACAGTTTTACTTTAAACATATAATACAAAGTTTCATCTAATTATATGTTACAAATCTAATTACATATAGTGTTACTAGTTTCCGTCATACCTTTTTATTTGACTTTATTTTATTAATTTCATGTCTATCTTCTAGTCAATTGTACCAACAATTCCAAATCTCATAATATTCTGATTCCTCTTTGTTCTTAAGTTCCAATGATAGCCTGTCAATTTCTGCGCACTCCAAGACATTTAAGAAATAATACTAGATTGATAATGAATGTATTAGAGTATTACGAGGTACTACCAGACAAACAATTGGCGTTAATGTTTATGGATGCGTTAAAGCTATGTATACCACTCAAACAGCTAAGATAATCTTGAACAGCGAACTAACAGAGAAATTTAATATATCAAAAGGAGTAAGAGAGGGATGTCCCCTATCTCCATTACTATTTATTATTGCAGCAGAGGTACTATTAACACAGATTAGAAACAACCAAGAAATAAAAAGTTTGAGAATCAGAACTGAAGAATATAAAATGCAAGCATTTGCCGATGACATGGCATTCATTTTAGAAGATCCTCTGGAAACAGGACATATATTATTACAGGAAATTGAAGAATTTGGCAGAGGGGTAGGACTAAAAATAAATAAAGAAAAAACAAAGATTCTGACAAAAAATATGACAATGAAACAGAAAGAGGATCTGGACAAGAAATTGGGGATTCAAACAACAAAAAAATTGAAGTATCTCGAGATATGGTTGACAGCTAAATGGTTATCGATAAAAACAGATAATTATGAGAAATTACTAAAACAAATACACAAACATTTGGAAAATTAGGGGAAACTTCAAATATCATTGATAGGGAGAATTGCCACTATTATGATGAATATATTACCTAAGATACTATTTCTTTTCCAAACAATTCCAATAAAATTAGGAAAAACCTTTTTTGAAGAATTAAACAAAATGATTAAAAATTTATTTGGCAAGGGAAAAAGGCTCAGATAAAACTAAAACTCCTACAGGATAGTAAGGATAAGGGAGGGTTCAGACTTCCAGATCATAATCTTTATTATCAGGCCGCAATAACAACATGGATCAAAGAATGGGTAAGCTTAAAGAACAAAAGAGTGTTAATATTAGAAGGACATCACCTGCAAATTGGTTGGCACGCGTTCCCTTCATATGGGAAGGGAAAAATAAATCTCATTCATATTTCCAAAGGCATCAAATTAGAGACACATTACTAGGGGTATGGGAAAAAATAAAATGAAGCCAGTACACAAAGATTCCAATCTGGATGTCAGCCATGGAAGCTATGATATATCCAAATGTTTTAGATTTGATCGAGACAATGAGCTATAAAGAGTTATTAGATGAACAACGGAAACTAAAATCTAAGCAGGAATTCATGTTACAAGGAATACAAGATTGGTGGCTGTATGTACAGATATAATCTATATACAAAAAGATACAGAACAATATGGAATAAATTCGGATCAACAGGAATTGGATAAAATCTTACAGGAACCGGATAGAAAAATGATTTCTAAAATGTACAATTATTTGTCAAGATATAAACTGGAGAAAAAATAAATAAAAGAAACAATGATAATCTGGGCCAAAAACTTTGGAGATAGCATAAATTTGGAAGATTGGGAAAACCTATGGAAAATAAATTATAAATTAACTCTATCTGCAACTTACAAGGAGAATTTATACAAAATGTTTTATTGCTGGCACCTACCTCCAGCAAGACTCACAAAAATGTTTCCTAATAACTCAGCAAGCTGTTGGAAATGTGGATATGAGCAGGGCACCTACTGCCATATATGGTGGTCCTCCCCAAAAGCAAAAATTATTGGAGGAAAATTAGTAATTGGCTTGAAGAAATCAATAAAGTTAGAATTGAATGGAAACCAGAAATATTTCTATTGGAAATTCTAAAACAAAAAAATAGTAAAAAAATACTTTTGGCCTTCGCCCAAAATTGGAAATGTGAAAATACTTCTCCTGACTTCATGATCATAAATAAAGTTTTGGAATGCGCAGAAATGGACAAGCGTCTGCAGTCTTTGTAGGCCAAAAAATGGGCCTGTTTCGTCACTTCTGGTATTTCTGGAAATTCAGGAAGTGGTGAAACGGGCCTGTTTTTCCACCTACAAAGACTGCAGAGGCTTCCCTCGAGCCTCTGGGAGGCCAAAAAAGGCCCCAAAATCAGCTGGGAGGCACACATATGCGCAGTGAGATAGGTTTGCCTGGGGCTTGCGTGCCCGCACAAATGGTTTTGCGTGCCACCTGTTATATTACATCATAAATGGCCACTTGTATGAGAAACTTAAATTATGCCAACAACTACAGGCTGCTTCTTCTGATTTTCAAGATGGTATTTGAATCATGAATTTATTTAACTTGCTTCAAAAATCCTTTTTAAATACACAATAGAAATTTGACTGATATAGGTTTAGTGTGATTTACAGACCCAAACACAGAGAGCCTACACACCAGTTTCTTTGGTCTTTAGGCAACCCACGCACTAGCAGGCCCAATGGGTAGTAGTTTCAGTTCATTTCTACATCCTTTCTAGCTCTACCACCACTCCTACTATTAATAGTAGACTACTACTATCTTTTGGTCTAGGCTGCTTCCAATTCTCTATTTTCACAAAGTCATAGGAACCCTCTCCTTCCCAGAACAGATCAAGAGACAAATCACTACAAAAAAAGGAATACTACATGAACTACTCCACATGTCATGTGAACTACTACAGAACAGCACCTACCACATGAATTAGTCCACAACAACACCCACCACTCCTATCCTGCTCTGTTTTTATAATTGCTCATAACTGGGCAGCTGGATTGGCTAGGGAGAGGTCTTAAAGGGGTAGAACACGCCCAGTCCAGGTGGTACTCAATTTTCAGAAAGCCTGATCTTTCACAACTGGCTAAAAATTAATTCTGCTGCAGCTGAAAAACTATTTGGCTCAGAAATAGAATCTTACGTATTTTTAAAATACATAAAAATATTTATTTTTTCAAATAAGCTTTAACTTGTGAAAATCAGATTTAAATTATACTAAATGAAGGGGGAAAGTACCTTATCAGAAATGTAATATTTCCAGAATTTAGTTTCTAATATCCAGAAATAATTCAACAATATTGTTTCCAGAGAGTTAGCAGACTTCTGTTGTAAGTTAGAATGAGGTCAGTTCATCATCATAGAGAGTAACTGAAATGGTTCTGGAAAACTGCAATTTATTTTTCTCCCTGTTACATTTAGGATCATAAACTTACAGCCCAGAATGTGTTTTTATATTCTTATCAAAAGTTATTATGAGAAGGGTCCAAGAAATCATTTACTGGCTTTCTATCTCTACACTATGGTTGAAACCAACTAAATTCTTCCCCACAAACATAATTCAAAGCAGATATTGGGTGCATATTTTCCTTATTTTTTTCTTCACAAGGAATGAGCCATTAAAATCTTCAATATAAAACAGCATATGTAACACTTCCAGATTAATGTTTTGCTTGTCTGGTTTGTAACTTTGATTTTCCCTGATTTCTTAGTACTTAGTGGGATTTATTTTCAGTGATTCTGTCCTTGAGCCAAAAGAATAAGCTTTTATCTGTGATGATCATATTTTGTCTAAACCCTTTAGCTTTTCTTTTAATAAGCATGTAACCTTGGAATGCCATTGGACCCAGAATTAAGGGAAAGATAAAAATAAAATGAATTTTCCCAAATTACTGTTCCTAAAATAGAATTGGAAAAGTTCATGAGGAATCTGTGCTTAGATTGTTCCAAATAGTATTATTGATGTATGCTATCTTCATCTCCTTATTTAGTTCAGAATATATTTTTACATGATGTTTATACAGCAACAGAACAGAAGAGATTGTTCTGTTAAACTGCAGCAATTATTATATAATAAAACATTTTCTCCTACAAATAAGTTAACACAACTTCCTTAAATTTTAGATTGCTGAATAATTAATCCACCAGGATCCAATCCTCTGTTCCATACAAAAGCTTCAGAACTGAAGCATCTTCATCTTAATCATTGCTTGAAAATTTCTGAGACTGATAAAGGTGGCAAGAGAAAGAGTGATGCAAGCTAATTTATTTTATAGCCAAAATGCACTTTATTTATTTAACAAATATATTTGAGCACCTATCTCACACAGCATGGCTGTCAAATTCATAGCCTGCGGGCCAGATGCGTCACACACTGGCCACACCCATGCCTGGTTTAGTAAAGGAGGGGAAAGTCCCTATACATCATGTGACGCCACCATGACAATGCTAGTTTGTCACCCCTGTCATACAGTGATTCTAGACAAATCACAACATTAACATTTTACAATGTAAGGACCCATAATCCTCCCTCATCTCCTTATAATAATAATAATAATAAACAACTGGAACACTACTTGAACACCACTGGCATTGACAAAATCATCATCAGACAATTGCAAAAGGCAGCTTTATTCAGAACAGTTTACATCCTGCAACAATACCTTTAACACTATCAAACATCCACATCTCCTATTTTAGGTGTTTGGGGAGGACTCAATAAGTGGATAAAAATGTCAAATCCAGTCTGAACATCAGGCTGACTATGCAACAAACTCTAATAATAGTAAAATGAAGCAAATGTGGATAATTGATGTAGCAATATCAGATAATAGTAAAGAGAACAAATTGGAGAAAATAACAAAAGTATTGAAATCTGAAAATCTAAATTCGAAGTTTATGGTACAAACCAGCATGATGACTCCAATGTTTAATGGTATACTGGATGCCATATCAAAAAAAAATGGACACTACATTTGGAAGAAATAGCCTTCTGGGTTCAGTTCCAAGTGGGGAAGAAAGACACTGGAAACATGGTGACTGCTTGGAAAGATGGTTTAGTGGTGGACAGGATCACATGCCCTGGGTGAAGAAAGAAGGAAAAGGGCTGAGATGCTGAGAGACCCTTAGTTTTATAACCTATTTTGGGCCCCACCTTAGTGTATCCTATTTCTGTGTAAGAAATGTATCCCATTAGCTGTCAGACTCCCAGGGGTGAGGGTCTTAACTAACATTGTAGGCTTTGTCGGGACCACATGGCTTCACCTGAGTGTTGGCTGATACAATCTTCCCAGGCCAGGTGGTGAGAAGGGTAGAGGTCTTTATTATGTAGAATACTCTGGCCTAGGCCTTAATGGCCCATTAGCAAAGGTGGGGGTGAGTTTCTGCCTCTCTGAGTTTCTACTTTACTCTTTTTAGGGAAAATATTCTGCCTTTTTAATATTTCCTAGGATATTACATTATTGTAGAAGAGGGTTTTAACTTCCAACACTACTTAGAAAACAGGCACATTAATAAAATTTCCATGTGTCAGTTACAAAAAATCACATTGCTTAGATCTGCACATATACTTCACCAATATATTGTGACATCCTAGGTTCTTGGGAAGAATTCAATTTGTATGAAGCTATAGAACTGCAGCTGTCATTTCAAATTATTTTTCTAAATAATAATAATTTCTTGAAACTTCTATAACTGTTGCTGATTTTGGCAGAAGATTCCAAGGTAGACAATTGAAAGAAAGCATATTACATTGTCTCGCTTGTAAACTATACAACTATTCTCAGCTATGCAAGTACGAAAAATATTACTTTTTAACTCAGGACCTGTTAGTATTAACTTGCTTGCCAGAGGTCATGCCAAAAAAGAGGGTCAACAGGACAACATCACATCACTTTAACTAGTGCACATTGAATTGCTGAATCGCAGGAGATTTCTTTTACCATGAATAAATCAATTGTTTTCTGTAAGATCATTATAACTGAGCATTTCTTGTTTCCAATGTTTTCTTCCATTGCAAAGGGTGACAATGAATGACATAGTTTAATCCTCTAAGTTCATTGAATGGCTTTGAAATGGATAGAATGAGTGGCATCTGCCTAATTAATAAATATGTCAGCAAAATGCTTTGTCAACTTTAATGACATTGTCCTTCTGCTTGAGTTTTACTTGATTATTTTGAATACAACTAGAATGTTCTGGGAAGTCAAGAGAAGTTCAACATAAACAGTGGCCCACATGTCATTAGCCACCTAAAGAAGTTCAACATAAACTAGTGGCCCACATGTCATTAGCCACATAAAGCTTAACAAATTGTGATTTCACCCTTTGTCTTTTTTTCCTCTTTTCCTCTTTTTAAATCTTATTCAGCTTACAAACACATGTGCTTTCTTGTTTCTGATTTTTATTTTTTTCCCAAGAGAGCTTACAAAGAGATATATAAAATAACAAACTTTTTGGAGATTTATATAAGGAAGCTAGTACCATGGAAAACTTCAGGATCATATATCATGTTTGTATTCCTGTCTGAACTATATATGTTTCTATAACTATATAACTAACTATATCTTATAGTTATATAACTATATAACTAACTATAACTAACTATATCTGTTTCAAACATATCTCCCTGTACCTCTGGAGAGATTTTGGTCACACTAAGATTCATCAGGAGCATGAAGGGTTTCTGGACAAGATAGAAGGATGTATCCAAACAGGTCATGGAAAGAAAGGGATTAGAACAAATAAATAACACCATTAGAGGAAAAGAGCTGACATCATACAACCCAGAGCTCAAATAGAACCAATTCCGGACCTGGAGTTTTAGGCCATTCTCTTAGGGCATGACACACAGAATTCTGAATAAGGGGGTTTGCACTGTGTTCTAGGAAAGACGCTCAGACATTCATGGCTGCTGGCGTGAATCTGCAGGTGCTCAATTTTGGCCTAGAAGGGCAACTGTGCTCTTGCAAGGCTGATGAACTGACCTGGCTATGAGACAGGATTGTTATGGGGAGATAAAGAGACAGAAGTCATATTCATGTAGCCTGATATTAGTTGTTAGTGTTAGTGATTACAGGCCTGACTAAAAATTATAGAGAGAAGAGGAGGAGAAGGGAAAAAAAGTATGAGGATGGAATTAATGGAATGGCTGGAGGGAAAAGTTAAGTGTGTTCAGTTGTTGATTCCTGGTCAGAAAAGAAGAAATATTCAGGGATAATTTCCCCCTAAGTAGGGAAGTCCCAGAATAACAAGAAGTCGACCCAAAAACCAAGAGCAGGAAACAGGGGTCTAGCTATCTGTGGGCAAGTTTCACCCAGAAAAGAGAGGAAGAAGGGGATCAGCTGTCAGCTGAGGGCAGGAGTGGGTAGAAAGCCAAGAAATATTCTTTCCCCAACAGCAAAGTAGGAGGTATTCCATAGAGTAAAACCCCCAAATGTTAACCTTAAACTGTCTACTGTTGACCACTCTCCATTTCTAAGCGGTCTGTAAGGGGGCGTACATAAGCGCATCAGCATACCTACCGTCCCTGTCCTACTGTTCCCATTTATTCGTACTCATCTATTATGTATATACTTATACCTGTTTATACTTACATGTTTATATGTTATGTTCATACTTACACTTGTTTTCTCATACATGCTTGACAAACTAAATCTATATATATAAAAGCAAAATACCACTTATGCATCATCACAAAATCTCCAGAACCATAAAGCCTACAAACTTTAAATTTTTAGTGAGCTTCTAGGTGCTCACTAAGAAAGGATGTTTCGAAATGACCATCAGAGCATTAGTATTTTGTATATTATTATTAACACGCTCTGATGCTAATTTCTACTCCCCCTCCCCATCTGAAATCTGTTCCAAATGCAAAACACAAGCAGAGGAGAGGAGTTTCAGGTTTGGTTTCAGAGCAGCAACCAGCTTTAGTACAGAACAGTTGAGCTAAGCCAAACCCAGGCTCCTTGCTGTCTCCTTCTTGCTCACACAGCAAATACTGTTTTAGTTTCCATGTTTCAGTATCCAAACAGCCCTCAACTCTCTCACCACACTGACAGGATACTAGCCAGATGAAATACCGATGGATGCTGGGAGGCAGAGGCACAATTTTCCCCCTTATTTTTCTCTGCAAAAACTAAGCCCAATCACATAGTTTTGCAGCGAAGCAGGAGTATAGAGCTAGTAAATAAATAAATTAAATCCAGGAGCAGTTTAGGCTGTGCTGATTACACTACAGTTAATTCCAGCCCATTCCTTTATTTCTACCCTCTTTTGATAAGCCCAGAAATGGGGAAGGGATACTGAGAAAGGGGAAGGAAGCAGGAGAACTAATGTTTCTTTGCATCCAAATCTATTCAAGCATACAGATAATCCTCACTTACCAACTATCTCATTTAGCAATCATTCAAAGTTACAATAGTGTACAGCTTTGCAACCAATCCTCTCATTTAGAGTGGTATAACATTATGTGATTACCATATGGATGCTTCCCAACCAGATTTCAATAAGCAGAGTTAATGGAGAATCTGGAAGTAAAATCCCAAGTCACAGGCATATGATGTTTTGTTCAAATGAGAAGTGATGTCATAACTTATCATGGCTACATGAATTTCTGCTTAGCAACCTGTAGTGCTTAGCAATGGAATTGCCAGTCCCAATTGTGCTCAGAAAATATTTGCTGCACCGAATGCCATTTTCCAACTAGAACCAATGAAAAATCTTGAATGATGGGAAGAAAATACAATAAACATTTTCTAAGAAAGTTTTTTGAGCTCATAAGTATTACCAATAATTCTTTCCTTATGGGATCTAAAGCCTACTATTTTCTCAAAACTTAAGACCACTGTGGTATCTTAATGATTTTAACCTAACCTCTAACAGACTGGCCCCCAACAGCCAACTTAAAAAAAAGAATTCATATACTGTTCCCACAAGTCATACAGACTAAGGTTTTAAAGATGTTTTAAAGATTTAAAGAAATGTTTGACTTAGAATGAATGAAGGGAGGCAGCCATAGAGAATTCCTTTCTGCACATCCTGTTGAACTTGATAAAGCTGGAGCTTCCTTAGCATAAAACCTATTATTAACAGACAAAAAGAAGACTTGATTGGAATGCATGGTTGGAGGGTTCCAGTTGTATTAGATCTCCCAGTCTGATTAGGAATCCACAACATCAATCAACAGTCTCTTGAAGCATTGTACTGCAGATATTTCTGAATAATGGACAAAAGGAAGAAATTATTGGAAAAAACCTACAATTATATACATAATTACACAGTATATGTTCATTCCTAATATAGGGTGCCCACATGATTTTCCTTGGTTAACCTCCACACTTGAGATGACCACACCAGCAAAACAACAGGTCCAAAAGAGGTACACTATTTTCTTTTTCTTGAAAGGGAAGTGAAAGTCATGAGTTTACCATTATTTATCCTCCTTCTCTTCCCCCCTTCCCCCTACTGTCTTTTAGGAAGAGGTGAACTGATATTGAGAACTGATATTGGGACAATATCAGTTGAATCTGCAACAAAAATGTACATGAAGGGAAGAGATATTAAATCACAAGACTGAAATGGATCTTGTTGAGTTTTTGAGAAAAACCAAAAGCTACAAAGAACTATGTCATGCTAAGCCAGAAATGCCAGCCTCTTTTCTCCCCCCCCCCTCCTTTTCTTTCTTTCAAAATATTTTCTGTGGTTAAAAACATTCTACAGTATGAGTTTTTAAAGGTGAAGATGAAGATTTTATCATTGTTTCAACATTTGTCCAACTGAATAACTTGCACAAATCTCTTAAGTAGTCAGATATATTTTTTGTCTTTCCCAAAATGGAAATTATTGATTTCTCATCTTTTAAAAGCAATTTAGATCCCCAGAAGGGATATACTGCAATATAGAACAGAGCTGGAAAGGTGAAGACTAAATTCACTTTAAATAATCTAGTGATAGGTAGCTCTAGAAGAATAAAGAGAGAATTGGTTGGGAGAAAGACTTCAATATAAAGAAGTAAGTTCAGCTAGGACTGATAGTATGTTCTGTGGAATGTGCATTGATTAATGCTACTTTGTTTTTGTTCATGTTTCAATAATATACAGCAGGATTTATAGATGTGTTGTGCTTGAAATGTTTGTCTACAACTCAGAACAGCACCAACCAACTAGTCAATGATGATGAAAGCCAACATCTCTTTTTTTTTAATATAAATTTTATTTGGCTTTTTACAAAAATGTAATACAAACAAAACATCTTTTTTTGAGAATAGCATGATCCCAGGTTATCACTTCTCCATACTCAATTTCATATTCATCTTTGTGTTCTATTCCATATCTTATTAATATTTTAACATTTTCTCCATAATTTTTCCCCTCCCTTGGTTTTTCTCAGCTTTATTTTTAATTGTCTAATATTTAAATTTAATTATATATCTTTTTCTAAGTTTCAATGTCTTTCTAATCATTATATTTATACTTTTGTCTGTCCTATTTCAATTTCATATTATCTTTTCTCATTAAACAAATTTTCCCCTGTAGTTACTAATTGGAGTATGACACCTTTTTATCTCTTAGTTTTATCTATTCAACTCTTATTTAAACTTCAATTTATGCCTTTAGAATTATAACATTCAATATAGTACATAACTTCCAATTGAATTCTGCTTGGTACATTCTTAAAATACACACTATGTTTTATATATATACATGTAGATAGATAGTTAGTTAGTTAGTTAGATAGATAGATAGATAGATAGATAGATAGATAGATAGATAGATAGATAGATAGATAGATAGATAGATAGATAGATAGATAGATAGATAGATATAGGTATAGATATAGATATAGATATAGAGATAGAGATAGAGATAGAGATAGAGATAGAGATAGAGATATAGATATAGATATAGATATAGATATAGATATTTCTTTAAGTTTTCGTGGTTACTTACATGTGTGGTATTCAGCTTTGTTCGGGTATTTTCCCATGTCATTATAGTTGTGCTTTTAAAGTTGTAGCAACGTTTCGGCAGAATCTCATCTGCCATCATCAGGCTTCTGTATAGTGTTCGTCTGAACACTATACAGATGAACACTATACAGAAGCCCTTTTTCAATTAAATTTTCGCCCATTATCTCTAAGTAGGCTTATACTTTCAATCCTTATACATTTTCCCTGTTTCTCTATATCTTGTTTCTGTCTTTTATAACTTATCTTCCTTTCCTTCTTCCCTCTTCTTCTCCCTTCCCTTTTTACCCCCTTGTCTCTCTACTTCTAATTCTGTCTTCTGTAATCCTCTCTTCTGTTGCTTCCTAATATTGTAACTATTTTTCAAACTATTATTTTTTTGGTTGTTTTTTCAAATCTTAAACTTTTCACTCTCTTTCCCCCCTTTCCTCCCCCCCCCCCATATAGAATTACTTGATCATTAAAGATGGCTTATTTTTTGTCCCAACCATCTTGTTCTACAAGCGTTTCTTGTTGTTTGTCATAGTTCCAAATCTCCATTTCTAAAAATTGAAATACGAAGCCAAAAGAACCTCTTCCTTCTTGTGTATCTTCTTTCTATTTTTTAAGTTCCATTTTCAGTTCTTCCAAAAGTGATGCCATTTTAAACACTTTTAAACAGTCACCCGATTGATTTTAGTCATTTAAATCCAATAGCCAAAAATGCAAAAATCACCAAGTAATCCAAATAATCCAAAGCTGTTTCTTCTTGCTTCTTTTTTTCACTTTCTCTTCCTGGGGTTTTATTATTTTGTTACAAAGTTTCAGTTAGAATGTATCTTTTAGGAATCTTGTTAAAGTTTCACTGTAAGTTCCTTTTTGTTCCAGGTAGTCTCCTCCATTTTTCCAGATCCTGCCCTCTTGTTCTTTCCTTTTCTTTCATTTCCTGCTTTTAAAGGTTTTTAAGTATCCAAAAATCTTTATTATCCCTTTGATATTTTATTTTCAGCTTAAATGCCTATTGATGTCAAAGTGGATTTTTGTCAATTTCTTAATTAAATCTCTTAGCTGTCAGTATAAGTAAGGGAAGAAAAAAAACCAAATCCTTTCCCTTCCCTCTCTCCTTCGCTGCTTCAAAATCTTCTTTGGGAACAATGTTATTTTTTTATAGTTCAAATTCCAGGGTACCTTACGTTGTTGCTTTTTCAGTTCAACCCAGTCAACCAAAACTTTCTCTTCTTATCTTCCTTCTGCACATTCTTTTCCGGTCAAGTTCTTCTTTGAGGTGGCCATTTCTGACCACCTCTGGAACCACCTTCGGGAAAGGGAGTAATGGCCAGCTGAGGAGGAGAGATGCGTCTCTCCTCGACCCTGCTGGCAGTCTCCACCCTCTTCACCACCTCTATGGGATGAAAAGCCAACATCTCTTGATTTTCATATACCAGGATCATTTCACACAACAATATATGGTCATATTTGACTTGGCTATATGTAGTAGCAATTGAGATCCTGTAGGTGATGCTAGCAGCACACCACAGCATCCTAGACATATAGGGGCCTCTTGGCTATTTGCATGTTCTCATTCCCTATATTTTGGTGAAGGTGGAAAGTCACAGACTTTCCGGACTTATAAGTGACCTCATTTTACTAACATCACCACTAGTCTTAAGGATTGGTTGGGAGGTTGTACCAATGTGGTTGAGAGGTTTCACCCATGTGGGATCTATTCTCCAATCCAGATGCTATATCTATGTTGCCTTTGTCTTCTTGTAAAAACCCTATAAATGTAATAAACACTGCCCATGCAGTCAGACATCTTGGCACCCTGCACAATGACTGGTCTTTGAAACCCATCATTTTGGTGCCCAACCAGGGATATCAACCCTGTGGGGAGGGGGCACAACCCTCCAGGATGGGCAACAGCCAACATGCTTACCATCATCTGGAACAGACCCCTAAGGTGCGCACCTTCGTCCTATAGGACCCCCAGGTCCTTCGGGACCCATCAATGGTAAGTATGGGTTGCAAATCTGTCTCAGCATCAGCAAGAACATGTTCAGGAAATTAGATTCCTGTTATATGAATCAGGTGCAAAAGTACACTGAGACTAGACCAAAAAAAAGCTGCTAGGGGATAGGGAAATGGTATCCTGAGCACAACAGAATAGAATAGTATAGAAGGTTCAGGATACCCAAGGGTCCAGTCCAAATATTACATCGATGGTATCAATGCTGTCATGCAGTGGAAACATCTGGCTCTGATGTCTCAGTAAAACAATAATTGACTATAAGCCCCCTCCTCCTGATTATGATCAGGTAAAAATTGTCACCCCAAAATCTTCTTTAATTGGACTTTCAGCTCCTTCTGACCAGGCTAAATTTTTTTAATTCTCCAAGGCCATTACACCCCCATAAAGCAAGTATTAGAGGAACAATTAGAAAAGGGGGAGATTCAAGCTAGAAACCCAGGACAGAGACATATAGCTGTATTTGTTTAAAAATTTTATGTTTAATCCTTTTTAATTATTTAATGCTTAAGAAGATAGAACAATGGATGTAACTAGAATGCAGGCAACTGTTCTCTTCTGATGCACTGGGTGGCAGAATTGAATGTAGAAGGCATGCCCCATTGAGTTCAATGGTCTACAGATAGCTCTATTGTTCAGAAGCATGGAACGAGACACAAATCTGCATTTCAAATAGAGCCCTTCCATAAAGTACATTGGGGTTGATCAAGGAAAATATGGTTAACTTGTGCTGCTATATATGTGTTAGGAACAACTAAGAGAAGAAGAAAATGTTTACTATTCTTTTCACGATGTGATTTTCATTAAAACTTCTTAGATGTATATGTATAATAATGTGTAATAATTGCATGCAGAGTAGAACTTAGTTGTGTATATATAATACTGTAAAATAATTGTATGCCAAATGGAATAGGATTGAATTGAAGAAAAATATCCTTTACCTGTGTATAGCCCTAACTGGAACAGCTGCAGCTCAAAATAAATTGTAAATAAATCGTAACATGTTTGGCAATCAGAGAATAATTAAATTGGCTTTTTAGATTGACTTAGAGCTATGGGAAGCAGATAAGTCGTGGTTCGGGCCCACAATCGCCTTTGTGATTGGAACCACTCCTTGAGTTATCCCAGTGCTCTGAGAACAAACTATAGGTTGTCCAAAAAAGAAAAGAAAATGTGGAGATTTGAAGGGACAAAACCTCCCCAGGTCTGGAAATGTTGTGTGTGAGAATGTGTGTGTATAATCATTTCCAGCCCTGAAGGGTGAGATCCTCTACAATGGACCTTATCGGCTCCCAGAAAAGAATTTCTAAGTATGCAAGCAGTATGATTACAGTGTAAACGTGTGAGTATGTTTGTTCTGTACGGTCATTACCATTCTTGTAGAATCGCGCAGTGATTGGCCAAGACGCGGGGCGAGCTGATTGGTCGAGCGAGCCGCACTGATTGGCCCGCCGCGAATCTCCCGCGATTGGTGGAAACTGATCGCGGGAGATTCAAAGCGGTGCCATTGGCCGCGGCTGCCACGGCCAAAGAATAAAAGCCGCTGTTTTTCTTTCGGACCCGGGCCAATCTCGGGAATCAATAAATGAGCTGAACTAAAGTCACTGGCTCCGAGTCTCCTTCCTTGCGACGGACACGACACTGGCGACGAAGGTGGGATCCCAACCCTGATCCCCATCGAGCACGTGTCCGGAGGAAACGAGACCGAAGAGATGGCCAGCATCGTACCGCCCGCATCCTTTAACCCGGCTACTGAGGATTGGGAATCGTACACCGACCGATTCCTGATGTTCCTCGAAAGTAGCAATCTAAAGGATGCAAACGGGCAAAAGAAAAGAGCTGTCTTCCTCACACACTGCGGGCCCGCAGTGTTTAAGATGGCGAAAGCCCTTGCGAAACCCGAGGACGTAAAAACAATGGACTGGGCCGATCTTGAGCCGTTGCTCCGAAACCACTATGCCCCCGACGTGCCCACCCTCATCAGGCGGCATGACTTCTATCGGCGAGACCAGTGAGCGGACGAGAGCATCGGCGACTTCGTGGCTGACTTGCAGAATCTCGGGGGCATGTGTGGGTTTACGGATATGGACGAGGCACTCCGAGACCGCGTCGTCCTGGGGCTCAGAGATCCAGTCCTCCAGAGCCGGCTGATGGCAAAAGGCGACATTGCCCTCGCCGACGTCCTTGCAGACGCCACCGCAGCCGAGGCGACCCGGAAATCGGCGGCTCGAATGCGGAGGCCCGACGCCGGGGACCGCAACGCGACCACCGAGGCAGGCACGGCAACCGAGACGCGCTCCGAAGCAAGCCGCCGAGAGACCACCACACACCATGGCGACCTCGACTCCACCTCCGACACCACGGACGAGGAAGAGGACGTGCATCGGCTCCAGGCAGATCGAGACTGGTGCGATCGACGGAGTCGTAAGTTGGGGCAACCATGCGCCGGGTGTGGAGGCGACCACCCTCAATCGGAGTGCCGGTTTTTCGATGCAATATGCCAGCACTGCGATAAAAGAGGCCACATCGCCCGGTCTGCCGACTCAAGAAGAACTACAGCCCCCGGCGGCGAGACGGCAGCAACCGGGGGCGAGACGGCACCCCCCCCCAGGCCCAGAGACCGCCAAGCCAAAAACCGATGGAACCGAGACGGACGGGGCCGACGAGACAGCGGGAACCGGCGGAGGAGAGGAAACCCACCAGACGGTCGTCATCGGCCACTCATCTAGCGCAGACGCCCAGAAAGTATATGTGGAAGTGGGCATCGAGGGCGAGCCATGCAAGATGGAGGTGGACTCGGGTCCTACCTCTCCATGGTTGCATGGTGGGAAATCAAGCGCCTGGTGCCCACAATCCACCAGAGAGGACTGGAAAGCCAGAGCCTAATCCTCAAGGACTACCAGGGGAGTCGCATACCGGTAGTCGGAACAGGCCAGTTCGAGGTAACTTTCAAAGGCGCACAGCAAGGCTTCCCTGATGATCGTGGACCGAGACCGCCCCAGCCTTTGGGACTACAGTGGTTCGCGCCGCTCGAAATCGAAGTAACGGGCATCGACCACATCGGGAGGCCGACTGGGAGGACCAACTCGCAAGGGACTTCCAGGAAGTGTTCGACGGCACCCTAGGCAAGTACCAAGAGCCCCCTATTTCGTTCAGCCTAGACCCCAGTGTTCCTCCAATACGCCTGAAACCACGGCGGGTACCATTCACACTCCAGCCAAAAATCGATGAGCAAATAGACAAGCTCATCAGACAAGGGAGTCCTCGAGCCAATCGACCATGCCCGATGGGAGACCCCCATAGTCACCCCAGTCAAGCCCGATGGGTCGGTGAGAATCTGCGGGACTATAAGGCCACCCTCAATTGCGCATTGCAACAGAGCGCCTACCCCGTCCCAGTAGTGCAACACCTCCTACACTCACTGGGGGAGGCAAGGTCTTTGCGAAGCTCAACCTGGCGCAAGCCTATCAGCAGCTGCCGGTCGACGCAGAAACCGCTGAGGCGCAAACCATAGTAACCCACCGAGGGGCTTTCCGCTATAAGAGACTCCAGTTTGGAGTCAGCGTGGCCCCAGGAATATTCCAGAGCCTCATGGAGAGATTCCTGCAAGGAATCAAGGGGGTGGTACCCTACTTCGACGACGTACTGGTGTCGGCAGCCAACCAAAAAGAACTGGAGGGCCGCCTGAGGGAGGTCCTAACAAAATTCAAAAATGCGGGGCTGAAGGTTAAAAAAGAAAAATGCCAATTACACACCGAGAGGGTCGAGTTCCTGGGGTACCTTTTAGATCGGCACGGAATTCACCCAACCGAGAAAAAAATCAGAGCAATCAAGGAAGCCCCCAGGCTGAAGAATAAAACGGAACTACAGGCATTTCTAGGACTGCTTAATTTTTAAAATGTTTTCCTGCCCCAGAAGGCGACCGTGGCGGAGCCTTTGCATAGGCTCCTGGACAAGGCGGCCCCGTGGATGTGGGGGAAACGCGAGGAAGCCGCCTTCAATAAAACCAAGGACCTGCTCACCTCGGATGCCGTCCTCATCCAATACAACGAGACCCTACCTCTAGGTGTCACATGCGATGCATCACCCTTTGGCGTCGGCGCCGTCCTCAGCCACACTCTCCCCGACGGAAAAGAAGCACCCATCGCCTTCTTCTCAAGGACCCTCACCAAACCGGAAAGAAACTACAGTCAGCTGGACAAAGAGGCCCTGGCTATCGTTGCCGCCGTCAAAAGGTTCCACGAGTACATCTACGGCCGGACCTTCACCATCGTCACCGACCACAAGCCACTGCTGGGAATCCTGGCAGGGAACAGGGCCACCCCGAACATTCTATCCCCAAGAATGACAAGGTGGTCCGAATTCCTTGCCGCCTACAGCTACCGGCTCACACACCGACCCGGTAAGACAATCACCCACGCAGATGCCCTGAGCCGCACGCCGCTACCGGACTTGGACACCGACCTAGCACCCACGATGGCCACCCTTAGCATAGAGACTCTGCCCGATCTACCCATAACCGCGTCAGACATTGCCCGTGAAACCAATAAAGACAAACGTCTGGAGCGGGTATTACATTGGATAGAGAAGGGGTGGCCCGAAAAGGACGATGACGAAACCTTCAGGACATTCCGGAACCAGCAAACAGAACTGTCATTACAAAAAGGTTGTTTACTTTGGGGGGACCGGGTTGTTATTCCGGAAAAATTACAGGGAAAAGTATTGAAACTGTTGCATGAGGGGCACCCAGGCATTGTAAGAACAAAGGCCTTGGCCAGAAGTTACGCCTGGTGGCCAGGAATGGACAAACGAATCGAGGCCTGGGTGGCAGCATGCAACAGATGCTAGGAAACCAGGCCCAGCCCTCCTGCCACCCCAATCCTGGAATGGGAAACCCCTAGGGGACCATGGTCCAGGATTCACATAGATTTTGCCGGGCCCACAAAAGGCCCCACTTTCCTCATCACGGTAGACGCTTACTCCAACTGGTTGGAGGTAAGCAACATGAGAACTACCACCACGGAGGCCGTCACCAAGGAACTCAGCAAACTATTCGCAACCCACGGCCTCCCAGACGTCATCGTATCCGACAACGGGCCCCAATTTACCTCGCTGGAATTCGAAAAATTCCTAGCGGAGCGGGGGATACGACACGCATTGACAGCGGCGGCACATCCGGCGGCGAACGGTAGGGCGGAAAGGATGGTTCAATTTACAAAAAAAACTATCCAAAAGATAGAAAACGGGGAAATCCAAGAGAAAATAAACAAAATGCTTTTCATACAACACATAACCCTGAATACAACAACCAATAAAAGCCCGGCAGAACTACTGATGGGGAGAAAATTAAGGTCCCCACTCGACAGACTGCACCCCACATACAGCCCAGAAAAAACCCCAAACTCATCAAGCAAAGACCGAATATTTAAAACAGGCGACACAGTATACGCGAAAAACCTCACCAGAGACCCACTCTGGGTACCAGCAACCATAACCCAAGTGACAGGTCCACGCTCGTACCGCTTACAGACAACCGACGGACAAGCATGGAAATGACACATCGACCAATTAAGGTCAAGAACAGCCACGGGAAACACAACCGACACGCAAACAGAAGCAAACACAGAAGGGAACCCCCCCAACACAAACCAAGAGGGGAGGGAAGGCCCCAAGGACCAAAACCCACGAGAAAGAAACCAGGAATACTCACCGGCAAGCAGCCAGCTCGACACCTCACCAGGGAGAAGCAGCCAGGCCAGCTCAACCAGCCCGGAAAGACCAGGCGGGAGCGGAAACCGCAGCTCAACCAGACCGGGTAGACCGGGAGGGAGCTGCGACAAAAGGCCCGGGTCAGCCTTCCAGACGGTTTCATCAACAGGGCAGAGAGCAACACAGAACCCGACCGAACCGGCCGGGAGCCAAGCACCAACTAACCTGCGCAGGTCAAGTAGACAAGTACGTAGCCCCGCCTACTTACGAGACTACGTTACGTAGGACCCTACCAAGAGGGGAGGGGTGTTCTGTACGGTCATTACCATTCTTGTAGAATCGCGCAGTGATTGGCCAAGACATGGGGCGAGCTGATTGGTCGAGCGAGCCGCACTGATTGGCCCGCCGCAAATCTCCCGCGATTGGTGGAAACTGATCGCGGGAGATTCAAAGCGGTGCCATTGGCCGCGGCCGCCACGGCCAAAGAATAAAAGCCGCCGTTTTTCTTTCGGACCCGGGCCGATCTTGGGAATCAATAAATGAGCTGAACTAAAGTCACTGGCTCCGAGTCTCCTTCCTTGCGATGGATACTACAATGTTGATGGTAAAAAAGTTGGTAAAATGTTTGTGTGTTGACCCCCATCCTAGATTGAAAGGAGAGTAAGAAGTGAGAATGGTCTGGACATGAAAAAGATCCCATGGTGAAATGTATGTGATTTACTGGAAAGAGAGGATTATTTAGGTGTGTATTTGTGTGTGCTTTACTGATAATGAAAGTTATTTGTGTGTGATTTTCCCCCCTTCTTGTCCTCGCTGATTGTTGTAAAGGCAGAGGTGGCGGGGGGAGGGGAATGAAGCTTTTAATCACTTAAACAATTTTTTTTCTCTGCTTTGAGTTTTTGCCTCGACAAAGATGAGGCTGCAAAATAACTTTTTTATAGGTTACATACCTTCATCTCCTGATTTTTTAGCAATTTTCACACAAAGGAGCCTCAGATAGATAGGCTGAGATTGGCAAATTGCCTGGAACGTTATCTGTAAAGGTGGCTCGGTTCCCAGGTGGGCAATTTGCCCAGATCTTTGAAGATGGCTCAATTCCCAGTTTCAGCCAGGGAATCAAAATTTAAAACTAGCTGCACTCTGTACATGCTCTTAATCCATATTTTGATTAAAGCAGAAAATTAACATTAAAATTTGACTCCATCAGGAGAATTTACTGCAAGAATATTAAGAATGCATAGCTATTATTAGACAACAGGTAAAATCATGGAAGGTTTACAATGGGCTTTGCAAATAACTTTTTCTTTGTAATTTTTGATAAAGTGCAGTAAGGTATACATGGTGGAGCTGTGTAAATCTGATTTTCAATTTTATTTTTAGAAAAACTTATCTCTTCAATGTCCTTTACCTGACTATGTAAGCTGTATTGTTTGCCTAAAGAACTTTGGCTTGCTTGCTTAATGACTTCTTCCTTTCCTGTCTTTATAAGGATCGTCATGATGATACCTGGAAAGTGTCCTGATATTTTAACTTTCAAAAAATTTTCTCAACAGCCTTTTGATTTAATCTCTGACTTTCATTATGTATGTTAACTTACTTTTAATCCTTCAGGTGTTTATATTACGCCCAGGATTGTCCCTAATCTTATGACCTTATTTTTAATTTTGCAACAGCTACTACAAGACCAAAGATATTTCTTACATACATAGACACTCGCCCCTTTCTGGGCCTCTTTCTTAAGGCTATAGCTTTGCTGATTTTTTTTTTTTCAGTCACTCTTTTTTCCTTCAAAATGCTAGAGGCCTGGCAAAAGCTTGCCATATTCCAGTTAATCAAGCCAAGCAGATTGTTTCATCCTCAACTTTGGCAAATGGATGTTACCTACTAGACAAACCCTCTTTTTTACAACATGATATTTGGTTTTTTTGCAATTTTGTACAACCTGGAATATAGCCATAATAGAAAATGCTCATCGGTCATTTAAGGCCTGTCTCTACAAATAAATAAAAAAGGAAGGAAAAGGGTCTCTAAAAAAGTTTTAAGAAGTATTATTTGCCTTATCTCTAAAAAAGTTTTAAAAAGTATTATTTACCTTAACTCAATTGAATGAAATTTAATGTTTCCCTTTACCTTACATTAATTGAATTGACCTTAAATTAATTGAATGTTTCTATTCAAAATTTAACTACTTGGGGCAAGGGGGCAGGGCTGTGTTGTTGTGTTTGCTCCTACAGGACCTTTGTGGATTCCAGCTTGTTGTGTCCTCCCAGCCAAGGATGTCTACACCAGTCCCCAGATCCAGTCCCAGTCCCAGGAATTTGACTTTATTTATTTATTTATTTGATTTGCCAATTGTTTACAAGATAATAAGTATAAGTGTATACATAGTTGTGAATACATGAAATGGGTACATATAAGAAAAATAAAAGAAGAATAAGAGAAACAATAGGACAGGGATGGTAGGCACGTTGGTGCGCTTATGCACGCCCCCTACAGACCTCTTAGGAAAGGGGTGAGGTCAATAGTAGACAGTCTAAGGTTAAAGTTTTTGGGGTTTGGGGAAGAAACTACAGAGTCGGGTTTACAGATGGCACAGTGTTCAATCCGGGCTCATTTGTTTATGCTTGATTGTTTACAACATCAGTGGCTGTCATTTCACACAAACACTCACTTGAGCAATGAATGAAGTAAAACTTATGGTTGCAATTGGCTAACATCACACAGAATGATGTGTTTTGTTTATCTGAAACTTATGATATGGAAAATTTGCTTTTCACATGTTTAGTTCCTGTCTGAACTTCAAAACTTTATAATAGCTTAAATAATTCAAAACTTTACTAGCTTAAACAGATTTTTATTACATGGGAACTTTAACTATAAGACTCTATCTAATTGGGGATTGGCTGCTTATTATCCACCCCTTGATGCAATTGCTTTACGCACCTCAATGGTAGCAGTCCTTGTAAATATAACTTGCACAAAAGTAGTTAATGGTACATCTTCAAGCAAAAAACCTCACTGTCATCACATTAGCTCATCTACTTTGAACTGCACAGCTTTTGAAGAGACTTTCTTTCACTTTGCAACCTTACTTAATAAGGCAGAATATGTAGTGCTAGCTTTGTCTATAGTGGGCGTGCCAGCAATTGTTGCTCATGCTCACCTTAATATTAACTATGTTGCATGTAATTTAGCAAAAATAATTAATGTTACTTCTTCAGCTATCTCAACAATAACCGCAAGATGCAAGCGTTGAGGAAGGCTATTCTACAAAATCTATATTTGTTTGATGGGTCATGAACCATCCGGCACCAGCTTAATATTTTTACACAATTTGGCCTTGGATTTGAAAATTGATAAATTAGGATCTTGGTGGGAAAGCTTTTGGGCTTGATTGCCCACAGGCTTAATGGGAAAAATTTTACGCTATGTAGTCATTATTTGTGCTTTAGTTAGTGGGTGCTGCTTTGTTCAATGTCTCCCTTCTCTTTGCAACATATTTATCACAGCTTTTCACCCTAAACCCTCTCCTACATTGCCTCAGGGTCAGGTATATGCCCTGTATAAACAACTGCAAGTGTGCTCTTCTACTGATTATTATAAATTCCTTCCTACTCTTCTTATGACTATCCATTGTCTAACAAAATAAAAAAGAGTGAAATATAGTAGCAATTGAGATCCTGTAGGTGACGCTAGCAACACACCGCAGCTTCCTAGACCTATAGGGCCTCTTGGCTATTTGCATGATCTCGTTCCCTATATCTTGGTAAAGGTGGAAAGTCCTAGACTTTTCAGACTTATAGGTGACCTCATTATACTAACATCACCACTAGTGTTAAGAATTGATTGAGAGGTTGTACCAATGTGGGTGAGAGGTTTCACCCATGTGGGAATTATTCTCCAATCCAGATGCTGTATCTATGTTGCCTTTGTCTTCTTGTAAAAACCCTATAAATGTAATAAACACTGCCCATGCAGTCAGATATCTTGGCACCCTGCACAATGACTGGTCTTTGAAATCCATCAGCTATAGTGGTAGGGAGAGTGGAATAGAAACATTAACTGAGAGAGCAGTAATGCTCAATGGGCATATTAATGATTTTTATATTGTTTTTAATTTTTTGAGCAATTTTTTTTTTTTTTTTTTTTTGCTGACTTAGCACACAAGGTGTGGCAGTAGTTTTCCTATGGTGATCTTATACTATTTTCTGTAATGTAAGTGGAATAGTATTTTGCCTGTCTACCATGTGTTTCCAAATTTAAGATTACTTTTTTTACTCAATATTTAATTCCCTTCCTATTTGTTGGATAAAATAAGGTCCATAAAAACAGCATTTCAAAATGTAATATTCTATCAGAACCCTAAAATTATACTTTGTGTGACTGGAAATTGCAATGAATGATATAATAATTATGAAGTCTTTATTTAAAAAATAATAACCAGGAGATAGCTAGTGTGTGCCTCACTACTATATCCAGCAATTTTTAAGGAAACTCAGGTCAGTCAGATTTGTCTACCCTTATACCCTTTCTTCCTTTTTCTTCTCCACTTTTTAATCTGTGAGGAGCCATACACTAAATAAATAAATTGTTGAGGGAAAGAGAAGTTAAAGCTATGCTATGAAAGATACTATACAAAGTAGTTTGTCCAATGAGAAGACATTTATTATAATGTCACATCTGGGCTGAAGTAAAATGAGTAATGGACTCTAAAATGAATGTGCTTTTTAAAGTTTACAAAAGAAGTCTTATGAAGAGTTGGCTTCTCAGAATGGTAGATAAAGGTCACATTCAATCTGAAATTTGAGTGAAAATAAGACATTGCTTCATACTCATGTTATCTTTTCATTCTGTTCTGTGGCCCATAAACATAACTAGAATATTTGATGCACTAAACAAGAAGAAATGGGAGTATAGATAGTGCAGACAATGAATTCATCCACATATTCCTATGGATTTGTTTTCCTATTGTATTTAGAGAGGAGGAAAACCTTTTCTCCTTACTGTACTATAAATGGTACAATTACTACTTTCACATATGGGTGGCAGTTAGCTGGTGCAAGAGCTACCAGAAAAGTGAACAGCAGAAAAAGGGATCCTTCTGCACCACCTGTCTCCTTTCCCACTGGGCCGAAGATAGATCCATGTGACCTAAATGTTGACATAAAGGTCTTCCTTCTGTCTTCTGTTGCAAACACCAGTTGCTCCTAGAAATATATTGGTCCAGCTTTAATTTGCCTTAGCAGTAGGATAGTAACAAGATCGAACAAGAAATTTTACAATGTAAATAAATAGGAAAGGAGGTATCTTCACCTTTATTATTTGTATTGATATTATCCCATTTTCAGTAATTTTAAAGAAGCAAATCTTGGCTATAGAACAGCAAAAACATGCAAATAAAATCTCACTTTTGCTTTAAAATCATTTGTGTCAATCCTGTCATTGATGAAAATTGTTAAGAATTTTTAGGACAGATATAGTAATCACATTTGTAATGTAGAAATGGGCTATATTAGCAATAAAGCTGGGTCAAATCAGAAACAGCAATGGAATTGAAATGCCAGATGGCCAAATGGCCAAACCATCTGGAGCCCTCAGGATGAAGCCTACAAGTAGCTGTATTTTATAGTTGTATCACATTAAACATGGATATGTGAAAAATATGGTTAGTGAAGAATATATGCAAAGTATGACGAAATTACAGAACACAAACTGAACAGTATCAAGGCCATCAATACCTCTGCAGAGACTCAGAATTGTGGTATTTCTGAGGTCTTAAAGAAAACTATAATTGAGGGACTAATTTCTTGAATGCCCTACAGCCTCCTTAGCTTGTGACTACAAGTCCAATTTACTAGAAGACTTCAGCAGACCTCTGCCCTTTCAGTGACTACATTGGTAGACCAAAGTGCAGACCAATAAGGAGATGGACCTTAGATGACTCAAATAAGTTTTTCTCCAGGTTGTGGGGAAATGAGAGAGATAAAGATTAATACCAAATATCATCATTCATCTTTAATAAGTTCAACTATAGATGGAAAGAGGCACAACATGAGATTTTTCTTTTCTTTCAGGTTGATCTTAAAGTCAAATTTTTATACCATGAATGCCTGATATAGTTATTCAGAGGGTATGCAGAATTAGCTCTTTCACCAAGAGTAAAATCATGCAAGTTCTCTGCTATTCTGATGGTCTTAATGTTGAAATTATCTTTAAAATGGGCCTTTTATCTTGTGTTCATGGTGATCAGCATTCATGATATTTTTAATTCAATCAATGTTTAATTTTTTTGCTCTATTTTTCTACAATTAATATTTTATCCTTATAGGCAGCACTGACATTAAATTGAGTAAACAGTTATAAGGAAATATTCATTATAAACACTGCCCTGGAGTAACCCTATGTCTCAGTTAATACTTGTGATGTTATAAAAGCTTTTCATCTTATATAAGCCTAAAATGATGCTGCATTTTAGAAATGAGCCTCTCTCATAGCAAGCTACATAGGAAAATATTCCTGAATAAACGTGTTTTTATTACCATGGCTACTTGTTTAATTTGCATTATGCCTCTATGTAAATATGTATCTTATTTTAACATTTATTATTGCAGATGGCAGTATATACTAGTTCGAAGAATACTGATTCTCCAAAAAGCTAAATTTTCTTTTCACTTGCTTAGGAGGCACCAAAAAAATCCCAAAGGGAATGGATACTCTGAAAGCAATGGAAAATCACTATCACATTGTGCAATAGAAAGATATATAGGTCTTCCTTCTCATTCCTTTCATTGTTTCTGGTATCTTATTTCTCATTTAATGCAGTTTTCAGCTTCTTTCTTTGTTTCTTTTTCTTTCTTCTTTCTCTCTCCCCCACCTTCTCTCTCTCTCTCTTTCTTTCTCCTTTCTTTCCCTTTCTTCCTACCATTCCTTCTATTTACATGGGAACTGGCTGTTCAATTCTCCTTTCTTTTCCTTTCTTCCCCAAAATAAATTTTCCTATCTTCCAAACACAGCTGTATATGATGCTACCTTTCATGCCCTCCTTCTTTCAAATTCTTTCTTTCTTTCTTTGTCAAGAAAAAATAGCTTGTACCAATAGTACATTAGGCTTGCTCTCTTTTTGAAAAACTGCAATGCACCTGATATCCTACTTTTAATTCCCGGAAATTGTTCATTAATTATTACTGCTTAAATGCCATTTCCCAATAATTTTTACCTTTTCCTGCTATTTCCTCATCATGGCTGTGTTTCCCAGTGAGTACTTTGTGAATGTTATTTGTTTTCATTGGTATTCCTTCAAAATTATTAGTTGTTTTGAAAATTACTTCTTCAATAAGCCTTAATTTCTCCTTCACTACAATTTCTCATTGAAAAGTTTTCATTGTGTATTTGCTCAGTGACTATCAACATTTTTTAGTGGTACTCTAAATGTTGTCATTTTTGTGTAGTTTTAAAGAATTTTTTTTTGGCCCCTTCAAATCATTGTTGACTCCTGATAACTTTCTGGAACTTTCTCAGTTCTTTTGGAAAGATTTAAGATGTTGTTTATTACTGTATCCTTCCTAGAGCTGAGAGATTGACTGGCTGAGAGGGGTAACCCAGCTAGTTTTCATAGAACTCATAATATCCTAGTTTATAGTTTAATGCCTTACACAATACACAAAACTGGTGCTCTAGTTTTAAACTACTCTTTAAAAGTGATTGACTCAGAGTCACCCAGTTGGCTTCTATCCTGAAAGCTGGTCTAGGTCTCTGTGCTATTAATCTGATGCCTTAACTAATAGACAAAAGTAACTTGGACCTTTAGCAGCATTAAAAGAAACTGGAAATCCATAAATGATATCATTTCTTATAAATAATTTTATTTACAGATGGATTGGTAATTCCCTATTACATCAACCAAACTATTGACCTCATATTGTTGTTGTTAACTACTATAGGTATATGGTAGGCCTTGGTGGTAAAAGCCAATCTATTAAACATTTATTCAGGTTTGTTACTCAGTATTACTATCTAACATGTGATTTTATAGTTAGTGTTAAATATAAAGATACAGCCTATATAAAATGGATAATTTTGTTTAGGACAACAATCTCAAAACTAGGTTAAAGATAATTATACTAAAAGTTTTTTGCACCAGATAATAGTTAACAATCAATGGCCACTTGCTATTCAAGATCAGACTGAAGAATGTAAATAGAAATGTTATATCAGGCTTTTTAAGTTAGCACCATTCCCTGTAAATTTTAGCTCAGCTGAAGAATATTTCAATGAATGCAGCAAGTATGCAGATTTAGAAGATAGCATTTAATTCTTCCATCCAACTAATATGATTTCTGATTAGGGCTGCTTTATTTATTTATTTAGCATATGGCATATCATATATGGACCAGCAACATATATTAATATTTCAAGATTAGTAGAACCCAATAAATCTACATTTTTAAAAAAATCTATTTTCAAATATCTATGTTTGGGATATCTGACCATTGAAATTCAGCATCATTTATATTAAAAAATAATCAAATATTGGATCAGTACATGCCTTCAGCAGATCTTTTTCTAAATATCAAAATCTGGATATCAAAATACAATCCACATTCTGTTTTCAAATCTCTTAGAGCAGGGGTATCAAACTGTCAGCCTGCAGGCTGGATGCGTCATGCATAGGCCATGCCCACCTCAGCTCCATGAAGTGTAAAATGTCACAATACATCATGTGATGGCAATATGAGTTTGATATCCATGTCTTAGAAGCATCAAGTGTATAACTGGCTATTGTGGAAAATATCTTATTGGACTAGATGGAAAGGTATAGTTTGTCCAAAGCCATAAACTGAATGTGAGATGCAGAAATGAGATCCAAATTCTTATAGTTTATAAGAATATAAAAAAGTCTGTTTAACTGTTTGAAAGAGACAATTCTGATTATAATGTAAATGATCTGCACATTTTTCATTTTGTGTGTGCATACAGATTATTCTTACTGATGGAAGAAAATGCTTTTAGTTTGTCTTTTTCGCAAAGGAAAAGAATTGGGAGAAGGAAATGACATTTCAAATCCAAACCCCTTGAGAATGGGAAGCCATTTAGAGGAAGAATAAATAAATCCCAGTAAACAAATTAACCAATTGTTTCTTTGTATTTAACCTTTTTGAAAATATTCAGAATTGGATCACTAATCAAAAAGGTATTCAAAATTTCCAGAAATGTTACAGCATATTAAAAACATCTATATTATTCAAACATATAACCATTATGTATTTGTTTCCTAATTACAAAGTAATTATATTGTGTTAAATAGAACCAACAAACCATATTATTGTGATGTAGATCCCATGAAAGTTTATACATGCAGTTTCCTGACAGTTAGAACAATTAATCAGTGGAACAACTTGCCTCCAGAAGTTGTAAATACTCGAACACTGGAAGATTTTAAGAAGAGATTGGATAATCGTTTGTCTGAAATGGTGTAGGATTTCCTGCTTAAGCAGGGTGTTAAGGTTATTCTATTCTATTCTACACAATAAACTGGTTATGTGTATTTTTATATCAAGAACTTTGCTGCTCTTATAATTATAATGAAGCAATATAACAATTGCTTTCCTCAGGACAGATGTTACCTGAAGAAAAATGCAATCAGATTATTTGGAAGCAGAAAAAAAGAATCCATGCATGCACCCACCCCTTCTCTTTCCAGCCAAAGAAAACCTTAGGCACTTTAGCCTGAAAGAAAGCCTTGAGTCACCCAACAAGCTCGGGCAGGTTGAAATAATAATAGAACAAGTTTATTGCAGTTCTGTAGCCTGATGTTTACCATATTCAGAAAGATACATTGAGGCTGGAAGAGAATAAATCAGTTTTAGTATCAGATGAAAGTAATAAGTAATTTTATACAATCCAGTCATATATTTTCATAAATATTCATATTCATTCTTCCTTTGCTAGTTTATACCTAGGAGATTTAGTGTTTGCTGAACATGTTGATTTTCAGTTTATGTGGGGCTCCAACTGATGAATTGTCATTTCATCTATTTCTCTTCTCCCTCCCTAAGATACAAACTCATAGGCAAAGTCAGACAACTTTTGCAATCAATACACATCCTGGTTTAGAAATTAACTCTACACCCAGGCACCTATTGGCTGAAATTACAGCTCATATTGTGCCCTTTGTTTGGCTAGATTAAGGAATTAGATCAGTAGTATCTAATCATCTCCCAATCATGTCCTAGATTTTTTTCAGCTGTGTCTCCAAGACATGTAAATTTGACCCTGTGCCACAAATAGAATTAAGTTTTTCTTACCAATATCAGTGGTAAAATAACATTTCCCCCTTTTCTATGACACCATCTGGAACAGCCTCAAGGTATCTCCTAATGTTAGAAGATACATTGAGTGCCTTAAAATAGACACAAATGATGTGGGATGTGGCAATATATTTCATACCAGTATGTGTTTTTGGCTGGGATGGGGGGAGACCACTTCAACTCAGTCAAGTAAGGTAAGATTCTACATTTAGGCAAGAAAACAAAATGCACAGTATAATATATATGGTACCTCACTCAATAGTAGTAACTGTGATAAGGATCTTAGGGTACTAGTGGACAACCATTTAAATATTTTATTTTATTTTATTTTTATTTATTTATTTATTTTGTCAAGTGATCATAAGATAACAGGTATAAGTATAGACATAGTTATGAATATATGAAATGGATACATATAAGAAAAATAAAACAAAAAATAAAATAAACAATAGGACGGGGAGGGTAGGCACGTTGGTGTGCTTATGCACGCCCCCTACAGACCTCTTAGGAAAGGGGTGAGGTCAATAGTAGACAGTCTAAGGTTAAAGTTTTTGGGGTTTGGGGAAGAAACCACAGAGTCAGGTAGAGTATTCCAGACATTGACCACTCTGTTGCTGAAGTCATATTTCCTGCAATCAAGTTTGGTGCGGTTTACCTTGAGTTTGTATCTATTGTGTGCTCTTGTATTATTATGGTTGAAGCTGAAGTATTCATTGACAGGTAGTACATTACAATGTATAATTTTATGGATTATACTTAGATTGGACCAAAGGCGGCATAGTTCTAGGTTTTCTAAGTCTAAAATTTCAAGTCTGGTGGCATAAGGTATTCTGCAACAAGTAGAGGAGTGGAGAATTCTTCTTGTGAAATATTTCTGGACTTCCTCAACTGTATTAATATACAGTTAATATACAGATATGTAATGCAGGTTCCAGACTGATGAGCTGTATTCAAGTATTGGTCTAGCAAATGTTTTGTATGCTCTAGTTAGTAGTGTGATATTGCTAGAGAAAAAGCTACATAGGATTAGGTTAACAACTCTTAATGCCTTTTTGGCTATGTAGTTATAGTGGGTTCTAGCACTTAGATCATTAGAGATGAGTACTCCAAGGTCTTTGACAGAGTTTGGATCATCAACAAGGTCTTGACTATTCAGCTTTTATTTTATTTTCTGATATTTTTTTGCCAATATGTAAGACATAGCATTTATTTGTTGAGATTTGAAGTTGCCATTTGTTTGACCATTCTGATACATAGTCGAAGTCGTTTTGAAGGGTAGCAGTATTGTCGATGGTGTTGAATAGCTTTACATTATTGGCGAAGAGAATGCAGTTGCTCTTAATATGATCACAGAGGTCATTTATGTAGAGTATGAAAAGAGTTGGTCCCATACACTGCCTTGGGGGACACCGCTGTTGACAGGTACCAAATTTGATAGGACGGTCCCAATTCTGACCATTTGTTGTCTGTTTGACAGGAATGCTTCTATCCAGTTATGTAGGTGTCCAGAGATGTCTTATGTAGGTGTCCATAAGATTTTAGTTTTAGGAGTAGTTTGTGCCACTGAATCAAAGTCTATGTAAATTGCGTCCGTTGCTTTGCCCTGATCGAGTTGTGTAGTCCATATGTTTTTGCAGTGTAAGAGTTGCAGATTACAGGATAGTTTTTTTCTGAAACCAAATTATTTGTTAGAGAGTAGGTTGTTTGTCTCTGAGTGGAAGAAAATGGATTGGTTAATAATTGATTCCATGACTTTACAGGTGATGCAGCATAAAGAGATTGGTCTATAATATGACATAATATAATATGAGCCAGCAGTGTGCTGCAGCTGCCAAAAAGCCAAGTTCTAGGCTGCATAAACAGAGGGATAGAATCAAGATCACATGAAGTGATCTTGGTAAGGCCACACTTGGAATACTGAATCCAGTTTTGGTCACCACGATGTAGAAAAGATGTTGAGATTCTAGAAAGAATGCAGAGAAGTGCAACAAAGATGATTAGGGAACTGGAGGCTAAAATGTATAAAGTTGCTGGAATTGGGTATGTCTATAAAAAGAAGGACTCAGGGTGACATGATAACAGTGCTCCAACATCACAGCAGTTGCCACAAAGGAGTTAAGCTATTCTCTATAGCACCAGAAGCAGGATAAAAAGCAATGGATGGAAACTTATCAAGGAGAGAAGCAACCTACAAATAAGAAATTTCCTGACAGAACAATTAATCAATGGAACAGCTTGCCTCCAGAAATTGTAAATGCTCAACAATGGAAAATTTAAAGAATAGAATGGTTAACCATTTGTCTGAAATGGTATAGAGTTTCCTTCCTAAGCAGGGGGTTGGACTAGAAGCCCTCCAAGATTCCTTCCAACTCTGTTATATTATTCTAATAAGGGAAGAGGCTGTTATAATGAGCTTGTGAACTCTGCCATTGTGGTTAGTCAATGGTATGTGAAGTTTGCAATTGCAAGAGTGCATGATGTGACCCTAACACACTTTTTGCAGGTTTTTTTGGATTCAAGAAAAAGAGGAAGCCAGTAATTACTTACTCCCTCTTTGCTTACCATCTGATAAGACTTTGCAGCCTGAATTTGCTGACAACTACCAACAAATGAATCTTTAAGTTGTATCTTGGTGAGAATTGATCAAGCACCTAAGTAGCAAATTTCTATATACAGGAGTTGGTACTCAAGGCAGGAAATCTGATGCTGGCTGAGAAACCTTTTACTTATTTCAGATTTACAGTGCAGTAACAGTGCCACTCTTGTATAGTATATGAGCTTAAACATGTATAGGCAATTATATAAAACTACAAGAAATTGTCTTGGAAGCTGTCAGCCTTCAAGATTTTCTTCCTTTGCTTTGCATCTTTCAGCTGTCATAAGTAATGGGGGGAGGAGGGGGGACATGCTTATGGGAAGCGAGCTGGAGTTTTCACAAAACAGAATAGTATAAGTTGGGGGGGAGTTTCTTGCTTAGGTTTCTATCCTATGCTATGCACAACTGCAACTCTTTATCAAAATATGCCAAGGTCAACGGACAGAGGCCTCATCACCACCTGGAGATGCCCACAAGATGCTGTACACAACTTTTAATTGGATGGGCCAATTGAACTATTGGGGGTGGGAATGTTGCCATCACTTTGTATATGTGATTTACGCGCCCATTTTCTCAGATTCAGAATTCTTTTGTTGCTACCACTTGATTTCAAGTAAAATATATCTTTTCTCTAATTAATGGAGTCTAAGTATTTCTTTCTTGGATTTTGAATGGAGCACCATCTGACATTATTCTGAATCTCAGTTTACCAGGTCACCTGGAGAATTAACAAACTTTCTTCCGAGGGGGTTTGAACACAATGTCTAATCCAGCCAGCGACCAAGAAGACCTGGGAGCGACTGGAGGACCAGATTCCCTGCTGTTAGAGGTGGCAGGGGAAGCTGACTTATTAGCAGAATTAAGTATTGGCGAAAAACCAGCTGTAAAGCCCAAATGGTCCCTGGGAGTCGGCTGGAAAGATCCTGAGGAAAAGCCTCCAGGAGTGACCACTACCCATCAACGTGGAAGAGAGGAGCCCTGGTAAGAGAAGGAAAGAAGGAATTTTTTACTAACTCAAGCCCTGCATCTTCTAAATGAAGCTGTTGGAGAAACTCAGACTGATCAAAGGTATGAGGGGGAAGAGGGGAGGCAGCCTCAGCCAGAAGAACCAGAACAGCCACCCCCATAAATCAACCTGGGCCAGCGCAATAGGCAGCAGCAGCCCAGGGGGCCCCGACGGGGCGAGTAATTGCCAGAAGGCATAGAACTCCAAAGGTGCCTCCATTGGAAGTAAAATATGGAGGAGATCCCAAGGAGTTAGGATTCTTCCTGGCACAAGTCTGGAGCCATATGGAGGAATACGGAGGGTTTTTTCCTCGGAAGCAGCCAAAGTTAGATGTGTGACCAGGGCTCTGGAGGGAACTGCTGCAAAGTGGATGGTGACTTTGCATAGTGATAATGTCTCCCAACTGTTGAATTATGACTTGTTCATGACAGCGCTGCATGCCAGATTTGAAGATCCACTAGCTGAATGTAAGGCTAGTATTAGGATGAAAACCATAAATCAGGGGCGGAGATCAGTGGCCGATTACACCCAGGAATTTAGAAAGCTGGCGTGCCATATTTAAGGCTGGTCCCAGGGAGCCCTGATAGAAGCTTTTAAAGATGGTTTGAATGAAGATGTTTATCAAAGCTGTATTGCCAGAAGAGACCCCAGTGAACTGCAGCTTTGGTACGTGCTGGCAGCAGAGGTGGAAATTGATCTGACCTGAAACAGATGCCAGGGGAGCCTGGATTGGAGCAAGTCCTCCTCCACCAGCTCTCTAGAAGCCTTAAAACCTCAAAAGGGAGGGATGGTGGCAAAACCCAAGACCACTGCATGCTTTCGATGTGGGAAGGAAGGTCACTGGGCTGTAGACTGCTGTGCCAAGCTGGAGCCAAAGGGGCACCAGGAGGAGGAAGAAAACCTGCAAAACTCCAGCAAAGCCTCGTGAAACAGCGCTTAAAGCAGAGGAGGTTGTAGAAATTGCCCCTTCGAAAGGAGAGGAGCTGGGGACTCCAACCTCTTCTGAAGAGACTGAATCCGAATCAGAAGACGACTCACTGGTAAGTCCACCCAAGGGCCCTATGACCATTCCAGTGAGATTAAGAGTACTCACGGTGGGAGCCAAAGGGAAAATGTTGGCCTTGTTAGACTCTGGGTGAACAAGGTGCATAATCAGCTCAGGGGTAGTAGAGAAAATGGGCTTAAGGCTAAAGACTTTAAAAATGCCCATAGCCTTTTGCCAACTGGATGGATCGGTAGCTGGGGGCAGCTGACATTTCATAATGGAACCAGTAGAAATGACGATGGGGAAGCATAGAGAGACTTTGTGTTTTATTATGGCTCCTGGGATGGAGCGTCCCCTAATACTGGGTTTGTCCTGAAAATGGAACCCCCACTTTGACTGGAGGAGGGGATCATTGCACATATGTACTGACCAACCCCTAGAAGGGGAAGGCCAATGTCAACTGACACCTGAGAATCTCACAGAACTGGCCTTCACCGAGAATCTGAGGTGGGAGGAGAAAATTCCAGAGGAATATTGGGACTTAAAGGAGGTATTCAGTGAGAAGGCCTTCCTCCCCCATCGCTCAACAGATTGCAGTATTGAAATTTTGCCAGGAGTGAAACTCCCAAAACCGAAACTGTACTCAATGACACCATGGGAGCTAGAAGAGGTGTGGTCATTTATTGATAAAAATTTGGAATGTGGTTTCATCCAACCTGCTAGACCCCAAGTAGCGCCCCCAGTATTATTCCGTGAGAAGAAAGATGGCTCTCTGTATTTGTGTATTGACTATAGAAACCTCAACGCTATTTCAATAGAGAACGTGTACTCCCTCCCCTTGATGAAGGATATGTTGGCCTACTTAGCCAAAGGGAAAATTTTTACAAAACTCAAACTGAGAGAAGCTTACTACCAAGTTCGAATTAAGGAAAACTGCTTTTAACTGCCCAATGGGGTGTTTCCAATTCAACGTTCTTCCGTTCAGCCTACAGGGGGGCCCTGCAGTATCCATGCAAATGATAAATCAGGTGTTGCATGAACATTTATACAAGGGGGTGTTGGTTTATCTTGATGATATTCTTATCTACACAGAGACTCGTGATGAACATGTGAAACTAGTGCGTTCAGTTCTGGAAAAACTTCGAGCTGCTGAACGGTACGCGAAGTTATCCAAATGTGAATTGCACCAGGACTATTTAGGCTATCGCATATCACATGACAGCATAGAAATGGATCCGGGGAAAGTTCGTGCTGTTTTGGAATGGGCCCCTCCCCACACCAGGAAACAATTGCAAAGCTTCTTGGGATTCGCTAATTTTTACCATAAGTTTATCCCAGCTTTTGCAAAGATTGCACTGCCTATTACAAATCTCCTAAAAACCAAAAGGGGAATTGAAACCGAAACCTAGTAAACCTCTGGAGTGGTCCATGGAGTGCCAAGCTGCTTTTTGAAAAGCTGAAACGACTGTTTGCTGCTGAGCCGGTGCTCAAGCATCCTTTTGTAATCCAAGCTGATGTGAGTGATGTAGCAGTTGGGGAGGTGTTACTACAAGCAAACAAGACGGGGATTCTGCAACCATGTGCATATACTTCCCATAAACTAACTGAGACCAAAAGAAGATGGGCCATCTGGGAAAAAGAAGCTTTTGCAGTTCGCTGGGCTCTGTTAACCTGGAGGCATTTTCTAGAAGGGGCAAAACACCCTTTTGAGGTGTGGACGGATCATAAAAATTTGGAAGCTTTAAAAATGCTTCAGAAACTATCTCCCAAGCAAGTTCGCTAGGCGCAGTACTTCAAACGCTTTAATTTTTCATTGAAGTACATTCCAGGGGGAAGAACTTCATGGCGGATGCTTTATCTAGATTACCTCAATATAATAGTGCCCGCCCAGAAGTGGTTCGGCCTATTGTCCCCACCAAACAGTTGGCAGCTCCAGTGGTTACCAGAGCCCAGAAACCAAATATTACAGCAAGCTCATGACTCTAAAATTGCTGGACATTTTGGATTCGTGAAAACCTTACACTTGCTTAAAAGTCAATTTTGGTGGCCTACCTTGAAAAAAGACATAGAGGCTTATGTGGCTAGTTGTCCTGTCTGTGCTTCAGCCAAACGGCTACCTGGTAAACCAGTGGGCTTGCTACAAAATGTGGCTAGGCCAACTGCCCCATGGAAAGAAATGTCTATGGATTTTATAGTGGAATTACCTGAAAGTGGGGGAAATACAGTTATTTGGGTAGTAACATCTGTGAAAACCTTGGCTAAACTGTTTATTTTACATATCTATAGGTTACATGGTGTTCCTGAACGCATAATAATAACACTCGGATAGGGGTGTCCAGTTTACCTCAAACCTTTGGAAGGAGTTCCTGAAGTTATTGGGCTCCGCCCAGGGCTTAAGTTCCGCCCACCACCCACAAACCAATGGGGCTTGTGAGAGAACTAACTCTGTATTGGAACAGTATCATAGATGTTATATAAATTATCAGCAAGATGATTGGGCTGACCTATTGCCATTCATTGAGGTGGCATATAACAATTCGGTACATACTAGTACTGGGTTTACCTATACCCGAGCTTCCACAGGAGAAACCTAACATTCAGTCACTGAATGAGTGGATAACCCAACTCCAGCTTACTTGGCCCGTTATCCATAAAGCATTAGATGATGCTCATCAAGCTCATAAAAATTTGCAGATAAAAGGAGAACTCCACAAAAACCATTTTAAGTGGGTGACAAAGTCTTCCTATCCACCAGATACTTACAGACTACTCAAAAGTAAAAAAAGCTTGGACATAAGTATGTTGGACCTTTTCCAATTGAACAAATTGTGAATCCTGTAGCAGTCCAACTGCAATTACTGAAAACTCTCCGACAAATCCACCCTGTCTTCCATGTTAGTTTGTTAAAACCTGAACATACCTCTGACCTGAGACCGGCTCAGGTCGATCCCCCCGTGCCTTTGCTAATCAAAGGTGAGCAACATTTTGAAGTTAAAGAAATCTTGGATTCTAGGAAACAAAGAGGTCGACTCCAATATTTAGTTGTTTGGAAACATTTTCCTCCTTCCCATTCTGAATGGGTGAATGAGAAGGATGTTCGAGCTCCTAAGCTTGTCAAGGCATTTCGTACGAAATATCCTGATAAACACTGAACTTTAGTATTATGATGTTATATGTATATTATTCTTTTATCTTTTATTCTTTCTCTTTTTTTGGACTAATGCCTCTTTTTCAGGGGGGCCGAATGTCAGCCTTCAAGATTTTCTTTCTTTGCTTTGCATCTTTCAGCTGTCATAAGTAACAGGGGAGGAGGGAGGACATGATAATGGGACGCGTGCTGGAGGTTTCACAAAACAGAATTGTATAAGTTGGGGGGGGTGGAGTTTCTTCCTTAGGCTTCTATCCTATGCTATGCACAACCGCAACTCTTTATCAAAATATGCCAAGGTCAACGGACAGAGGCCTCATCACCACCTGGAGATGCCCACATGATGCTATACACAACTTTTAATTGGATGAGCCAATTGAACTATTGGGGGTGGGAATGTTGCCATCACTTTGTATATGTGATTTACATGCTCATTTTCTCAGATTCAGAATTCTTTTGTTGCTACCACTTGATTTCCAGTAAAAGATATCTTTTCTCTAATTAATGGAGTCTAAGCATTTCTTTCTTGATTTTTGAATGGAGCACCATCTGACAGAAGCACTGTTTCTTTCAGAATGAAACTGGGAATACTTTTGATCTACTCTTTTGATTCATTTTGGCAGTCAGTGGAGAAGGAGTGGCAGATAAAATGACTTTGTTGTCCAGTTCCCATATAGAAGGTTTATGGTTGTTGGCCTTGTCTGAACTATAATGTTCAGTCAAATCAGAATGGTATATTTTATGGCTCTCCTCTTGACAGCTTTTGTCTGAAGGCTTTGTAGATTTTGTTTTCAATGATGGATGAAGGCTAAACTATGTCCTGTTGCACCTGCAGCCATAGGCTATAATTATCTGCACTTTTAAACAATACTTTATGGGAACCATTTATCCAGCATGTTGCTGCCAAATCCTGTTCCTCTTGCAATTATAGGAAAAAATATGAGGCAGATTTCCATAACAGATGTGTCTAAGCATATTCTTTTCACTGTACTTTCAGTTTATTAGGACAAAATCAGCTTTGAGACTCAAATAATTCATGTAAAATGAATTATATATATCACCATAGAAATAGTTATCAGAAAATATTTTCAAATAGTTAGTGCTTTTGCTAGTTATTACAAATAGCATGTAATAATAATATACACATAGATACATTTGCAATGTAAATATAAAAATATAGTCAGCAAATCTAGTCAGTCAATTCATTCATTATGGTCCAATATAACATTTATGCATAGAAAATAGTCCAAGAATGCAGTCCTGTATATTGACATCTTCTAACCCCCAAATAAACCCATTTTTCTAAGTAAACATTATAGGATTTTAGCTTTGTAAGCCACATGAACTAAATAGACTTACATGTGGATATAATTTATGAATTGAGCTATATGTCTATTGCTCATCCTTGGTTTCTTGCCATACTAGAACCATTTTATTGAAACTCAGACTAACCTACCAATAGATAAGTATAACCTATCACCACCCATTTCTTAGCTTGCTTTTTTCAAAGTAAAACTAGCAAAGCAAATCTATGAACACTAACTAGCATTCTGTAGACTTGATGAAAATGCCTTATTTTCATAACACAGCGACAAACTCAGTTGTAGTTTCAAACTGGGAATAGATCAAGCCAAATATCCTAGATCAAGCCAAGTTCAAAAACTCCAGAGAATTCTTGAAAGCTTATCACTCAGACAAATCAGCCATCAACAGGCACAGAGAGAGATAAACAACATCTACATACCACTTAAAAGAGACAACAAAATGCTAAAAAGGAAAGAAACAAAACAACACCCCCACCCCCAAACACTTCCTCATTAGCAATCAGCACCCACGTGAGAAGAAATTAACACCCAGATTAACATTACCAGTGGTTCCCAAAGTGGGCGGTACCACCCCCTGGGGGGCAGTGGGGTGCCTTAGGGGGACACTAAGAGGCAAGGTGGCTGGCAGGGGGCACTAAGAGATGGCAGGGGGTGCACCTAGAATGCGGCTGCGGCGGCGCATTGGAGAAGCAGACCAAAGCCGGAGGTTGGTAATTTTCACTGCAAAAAACCTCCAGCCACCACATATTTTTTTCAGCATGGCTGCAGTCCAGCCGCACCGAAAAAAACATGCTGCATCTGCAGGCATTCATGACAAGGGCAACATGGGCTGGTGGGGAGCCCAGCAACAATAATGGCTCAGCCCGGGGTTTCCTTCCCTGGCAGCTAACCGCAGGAGGAAGGTAGAGTGACGGCCATGGGACGATGAAAGAGGCAGTCGTGGGGAAGGAAACAGGGAGATTAAGGGCTGAGACCTCTGAAAGGGGAAACAGGGTGGTGCAGGATTAGCCCAGGCCTTTGACAGATTAGGCCACGCCTGCCTGGGCAGAAAATAGATAGATAGGTTAAGGAAGGGATAGAGAGAGAGAGAGAGAGGAGAGAAAGAGAGAGAGAGAGAGAGATAGAAAAGAAAGAGAGAGGGAAAGAGAGAGAAGAGACAAGAAAGAGAAAAGGGAAAATAAAAGGGTATAAAAAGGATAGACAAAGAAAGGGGGATGGAAGGAAGGGACCTAAAGAAAGAGAAAGAAAGAAAGAAAAAAGAAAGGGAGGGAGGAGAAAGTGAATGAGATATCTAGTCCAACCACCTGCTCCAGCAGGGTTAGAAAGGAGTGTGTGTGTGTGTGTGTGTGTGTGTGTGTGTGTGTGTGTGTGTGCATGGCTGTCAAAACTCCAAAAACAGGTCAAGTAGCTCTGGGGAAGTCATTCATAAATTAGAAAACTTACTAAGCAACCAGCCATTAAGCGAGGACTACTTATATTTGGTTTGCTAGCCACATGGCCATGCCCACCCAGTCACATGACCACCAAACCAGGCCCAGTCAGCAAGCCACACCCACAAATTAGGCCACGCCCACAGAACCAGTTAAGAAATTTGAATTCCACCCCTGGGTGGGGGGCACTGAGGATGAGTTCGTAGCACTAAGGGGGCGGTGAACTGAAAAAGTTTGGGAACCGCTGCATTTCACCAACAATCCAGAAGCAAACATTATCCCATACAAGCTAATAGTAAACTGTAACCTAATCAGGCAACCACGAAGAAACCAGCCTAATCAGGCAGCCAACACTAACAGAATAAGCCACTAGTATATAAAAATAAGAGTGAACTGCCTCCCTACTAGAGCTGATGATGTTACCTAGTTTGGCAAACAGGCATCTGCAAGAAAACCACCAAGTTTAGTTTAGTTTAGTTTAGTTTAGTTTAGCTTTATTGCACCTTGTACAGCAAAATTAAATGCCATATTCAGTGTATATTATAACTATAAAAATAAAACACAAAAACATCTTTCACATTTTATCCTATTGAATTGAAAACCCCTGATATTGCATGAATGTTGCATTATACAGTAAAATTCAATATAATTACAGTTCTGGGATAGAAGCTGTTTTTCAGCCTATTTATCCTTGTTTTATTATCCTATATAGATGGTAATAGTTCAAAAAAAGGGTGCCCAGGATGGGATGGATCTTTAAGAATGTTTTAAACTTCCTTAAGGTAGCGGAAACTATAAAGCTCTTCCAAGGAGGGGAGTGGGAAACCAATGATTTTCTAGGCAATGATATTAACCCTCTGGAGTGCTGTCCTATCTGCTACTATACAATTGGCAAACCATACACAGGTGCACTAAGTTAAAATATTCTCTATGATGCAGCGATAGAAGGCCATCAGAAGTTTTTCATTCAGTTGTTTCCTGAGAAGTCTCAGGTAGTATAATCTCTGCTGGGTCCTTTTGACCAGGGCTGCAATGTGAGTGCTCCAGGTCTTCTTCTGTGGTAACACCCAGAAACTTAAACCTGACCATTTGCTCCACTTGGTCTCCATTGATAAGCAAGGGCTGAATGTCTGATCTATTCCTTCTATAGTCCACTATAAGCTCCTTGGTCTTATTGGTGTTAAGGACAAGTTATTGTTTCCACACTATGAAAGCAACTGGTCCACCTCATCTTGATAAGCAAATTCATCCCCACTGGAGATGAGTCCCACCACTGTTGTATCATCTGCAAATTTAATAATAGTATTACTGGCATAAGTGGGAATGCAGTCACATAAAGAGTATAGAGTAAGGGACTCAACACACTGCCCTTTGGTGTACCAGTGTTAAGAATAAGGGTTGAAGAAATATGATTACCTAATATGACCCTCTGACAGCAGCCAGACAGGAAATCCATAATCCAAAGGCAGGTTGAATAAGAAAGCCCAAGATCCATAGGTTTAGACACTGACGATGTTACCTACAGTAGTTTGGCAATGAAGCATCTGCTAGAAAACCACCAAGTTCAGACAGTGCCACAATTTCCCCATATGCTTTGGTATATGCTTGTTTAATTTGTCCTTTGTAATCAGAACATTCAGAAAGATGGAGAGAAAGAGAGGACGTGGTTAATGAAGGCAATCCACTTTTCTTTCCCGAGTGCTGAACTTGGATAAGCTAAGCTATACAGTATAATGTTTGTAGATGCCTTGTTAAAAAGTTAATTTAACTAAAGTGCATCCCAAATCAGGATTTTAGGTCATCACAAAAAAATGAAAACAGATATATGCCTTTTTAATTATTTAAGAACAAAGTATTTGAAGTGGAAAAACACAATTTATTTTCAAATGAGTGCATTTACTGATTACATATTTTTCATCTGGCTGACTTGATCTCTTTCATTGATTATAATATAGCTTGCAAATGTTGATGAAGATTCTTAGTCAACCAGGTAGATTTTCCTAAAAGTGGAGTCATGGCAACTGGACTCCCCCCACTTTTTTTTTTTTTTTTGATTGAGACACGTTGCTGCTTATCCATGTAGCTTCTTCAAACTGTGAAGGCTCATTTTATATTTGAATGAAAATACCAGAGTCTATGGATCCCTGAATGCTATATGTATTATAAATTTAGAGTAATGTGTTTCTTGTTTCAAAATAGAAGCAGTTCACCATCAGTTTCCAGCAATCATGTTCAAACGAGGCTCCAGGGAATGTAAGCTGTAAATTTTATGTGTAAAAAGAAATATCAGCAGTTGCAGCATGCAATTCTGCTTTATAGAATGACATAATATCAACCTATAAGGTCAAGCTGAACTTATGTAAATACACAAGTTAAACTGTAATGAAAGGAGAAATCAATTTTCATCAGCTGCTTTTTCCTAGGCTTACATGGCAGTAAGGGCCCAAATACAGAATAATGACAATTGATTTAAGGAGGTCCTAAAAGATATGTCACCCAAATCACTCTTCTCATTTGAATGTAGATTACTGTATTTTGTGTCCAAGGTGTTTATTATACCAGTATTTGTGAGGTATATGGTTACAAAGCTGGAGTTTCTAAGGTGACAAGCAAGTAAATGAAGTCCTCAGCCTATTTATAAACAAATCTGACTTTACATGTGGTGACCTAAGTATTAACTGATATTACTAATTTTCCCATTTTGTGCAAAAGTACCTGAATAAAAACTCCACTGAAGTGAACTTTACTTAGAAGATAACTGGTAGACTACTATGCTTAAATAACTTACATAATTCACTGTTCATTCAGATCAGATTCTATATAGTTTGTTCAAGTCAAAGTATTTGAACTGATAATGTATACCTGTTATTCACAAGGGAGTACATTTCACTGAACTCAGCACTGAGTTTTGAATTAGTATGTGAATTTGTCTTCATTTCCACCCAGACAGAGATTTTTTATAAGACATTTTCAATGAGAAACAACCCAACCTATAATACTGCATATACAGAATCTCCTTTTAATATGAAATATCTATAGGAAATCTTGCTTTCCTTGAGGAGTAAACACAGTAATTCAGTCCTTTCTCTAGTTTTAAATATAACAAATGCAAATGTTTGTATTCAATTTTCAATGCAGTTTGAAAAGCTAGATTTTACTGAGATTGTCCTCTTCTTCCAGCCATCCTAATACTATTTCACTTTATGGTTCCATGACCTTTTCTAGATTAATATTTGTGTTGCCATGGCAAGGTTTCCAATATTCCAATGTTCAGAGCTCAGGCCTCTATTGAGAGTAACACTTCAAAGGTAAAAATTCCAAGATTTTCTGCAGAATGTAATAAAGAGGAATTTATAATACTATGAGAAGTTTAAAAAGAAAGGAAGGAAATCACCATAGTCCTATATTCATGCTAACATGCTATACTATCTCTTATAATTGAAAAAAAATAAAGACAGTGAAATAAACAAATAGAAACCTAGTGAAGGATCTGAAAATAAGAATTATTCCACATTATAGTTTCCTATGATGGTTTACTGAAACTAAAAGGAAATATGACAGAAGACCAAGCTGAATATTGGCTATAATTATATAAATATATCTAGAATTAGGTGTTCATTAATAATTTTAGTACAAAATAACTGCAGTTGTACTAAAAATGATTATAACAATTGCCCAATATTAAAAAGTCTTAATATTTTTCTTTGAATAATAATAAAGAACATGGATTATATCAGAGCTGGTGGTGTACATATAGTCTATAGCAGGGGTGGGCAAACTTTTTGGCTCGGGGCCGCATTGACTTTTAAAATTTGACAGACGGGCCAGGTCACCACAAGATTTTTTGGGAATCGCCCCCCCCCCCACCCTTCCCCCTCTTCTCCTCCTTCCCCTCCCCTCGGAGGCCCCCTGAGTCAGGAGTTGCTACCGCCGGCACGGCTCCAGTCCCGCGTTGCCTTGGGAAAGGAAAGGCAAAAAGGAAGAGCCGCGGCGGTGCTTTGCAACAGGAGCAGCGGCACCAGAGGCTCAGGCTCAGCGGTTCCTAGTTTTGCCTTTTCCTTCCCAAGGCAACGCGGGACTGGAGCCGCACGGAGCTCCGCCGGCGGTAGCAACTCCTGACAGCCCCAGCCGGACACCTGAGCGGAGCCCGGGCGAAACTGCCTGTTGCTGCTGCCGGAGTACCGCGGGGTCACCTCCTCCAAGCAGCCTGCCCACCCGCCGGGCTTCCCCTCTGCCGCGTGGCTCGGGGCCAGGTGCGAGCGCCCGCGAGTTAAAAGGAAGCCGAAAGTTGCTGGGAAGTTGCTCGGGTGCTGGGAACAGGCTTTTAAAGTGCCGCCCGAGCAGGACCGCCGAGCCGGGGAACGGGGCACCAAGGCAGGGCAAGGGTCCACCAGCAGCGGCCTAGCTTTAGGTGGCTCCAAGCAGCCCGCCCCGCCCGCCGGGTGGAACCCTTCCCGCTCCTCGGCGGGAAGACGCTCCAGACTGCAAGCTTTGCCTTTGCAAAGTTTAAGCCTGGAAGCCCCGGAAAAAAAAGGGGGATTGGCGGGGACTCACCTTCGGAGAGTGATTTTGAACTCCCAGCCGAGGCCTTTGCAAATTTCTTTTCTTTCCTACCCCTAGATCGCTCCGCACTGTTTTGCAGCTTTGGGGGCCACGCGGCACAGGGCAATACCATAGGCAATACATACCCAGCGATTTTTTTTCAGGGGCAGGCCGGATTGGACAGACCAATGGCAGCGATTTTTTTTCAGGGGCGGGCCGCATTGGACAGACCAACGGGCCGGATGTGGCCCGCGGGCCGTAGTTTGCCCACCCCTGGTCTATAGGTTTTTTTTCCTGTTTTTTCTTACAAAGATATTGTTCAAATCAGTGGTGGGATTCAAAAACTTTTACTACCGGTTCTGTGGGTGTGGCTTGGTGGGCGTGGCCATGTGACTGGATGGGCATGGGGTTTTTTGCAGCCCCTACCCATTTTGGGGAGCTTCCTAGCTGTTCTATCGCCAAGACAAAACAGACTCGGATACCGGAGTTGAAATCAGCTCTTTATTAGCAACCAGTAACTTCAACTGAAGTCGAACCGCGGCAGCCCTTTTTATAGCGGCTGCTCGCGGCTCGCAACCAATGGCATGTGTTTAAACTTCCCGCCACTTATGCAGCCAATTGGAACTTGTTGTTCTTAACCAATCGTTACGCTGTATTAACTAACCAATAGGAATGTAGTATTAGAAGTCTGTATTTGAATACACTACACCCCTCCCCTCTTGGTTTGCTCCAATGTTACGTGATGTAATCGCGCAGGTAGGCGGGGCTCTTGTGACCTGCGCAGTTCAGTCCCTGTGTTGGTTTCCACCGGTTCGGACAGGCCTGCTGTCCTTCCCGTTCTTCTCCTAGGAACCTCCTGGAAGGGTGCCTCAGCCATGCCGCTCCCGCTGTGTCTTGTTGGGTTGATTGGGCTCCCGCCGTGCCTTGTTGGGTTGATTGGACGGTCGGCGTGGTCTCCCTACATTGTGTGCGGGTAGGTCGAGTCAGCTTGGCTGCTCCTTTCCTGGGGTTCCTTCAGTTCTCTTTTCTCGAAGTCTTCTAATCGTAAGTGATTTTTATTTTTTTCTGGATTCTCGGTTTCTGGTTGGTGGTTTGTAACTGGACGATTTTCATTTTCTTTATTATTTAAGTGTTCCCCCCCCCCTCTGGATTTTTTATTATTATCTGGGGGGTGCTTGGGAAAATGTTTGTTCCATGTTTTGGGGAACGTCGGTGTTTCGTTCGACGTGTCGTGACCGTAGTTGATCGATGTGTCATTTCCATGATCTGCTGTCAGCTGTTTCTAGCCGGTATGAATGAGGGCCTGTGATTTGTGTGATTGTTGCCAGTAACCACAATGGTTCTCCGGTAAGATTTTTTGCATATACTAAGTCGCCTGGTAAGAAAGAGCGGTACTTACTGGAAGAGTCTGGTTGCTTTTCGGGGTTGTAAGTGGGGTGCAGTCTATCCAAGTAGGAATGCAACTTTCTTCCCATCAACAGTTCAGCCGGGCTCTTGTTTGTTGCTGTGCATGGTGTTATATGTTGGATGGTGAGTATGGTGTTGACTTTTTCTTGCATGTCATTTCCATCAAGCTTTTCTAATGCTTCTTTCGTGTAACGAACCATGCGTTCCGCCCTTCTGTTCGCCGCCGGATGAGCTGGTGCTGTCAAAGCGTGTCTTATTCCATGTTCTGCTAGGAATTGTTCAAAAGCCAAGGCTGTAAACTGTGGCCCATTGTCCGATACTACTACATCTGGTAGACCGTGAGTGGCGAAAAGTTTTTTAAGTTGTTTGGTGACGGCTTCTGTTGTTGTTGAATTCATGATAATGACTTCCAACCAGTTGGAATAGGCATCCACAATGATTAGGTAAGTATACCCTTTTGTGGGGCCGGTGAAGTCCATATGGATTCTTGACCAGGGGCCTCTGGGTGTCTCCCAGTCAAGAGCCGGTGCTGAAGGGAGGGGTGTGGATGATTGGCATTTGTTACATGTTTTAACCCAGGTTTCAATGTCTTTATCTATTCCTGGCCACCAAATGTAGCTTCTGGCCAAGGACTTTGTTAGGGTTTGAGGATTAACCCCTAGAAGAGTATTGCAGCAGTAGTCAAGCCAGGCAGTCAAAGGAGAGCGGAAGGGCCCCAGAGTATACACACACTGAACACAAACACTGTTTGTAGTTTAAATAGTTTTTAATCCAGTTAGAGTTTAAGCATTGTCATTCAGTCCATTAAGTCATTCACAGTATTTCCATCCAGTAAGACTCACTAGTATAGTCCAAGTTAAGAGTCTTTGCAATATCTTTATCAGCCGATAAAGATATCTTCTCCTCCTCCGGTTTCACTCTCCAGAGAAACAAACGCTGGATATTCAGCAAACAGTAGCAAACAAAAACAGTTCAGTCACAGGCACTCACAGTCAGTAATCACAGTTAGTCGCAGCAGCACACAGTTACAGCCAGACAGACAGTAACAGCCAGACAGCTTTCCAGCTTCTAATGCTTCCTTATATTGTAACTTCTAACCGCACCCTTAATCGGCTAATTGCCTGCTGCATTGTGCTTAAAGTGATAAGCACTTAAACCATGATATCTAAGTTTTATATATTTATTCACCCAAACCATATTTGGTATCAATGTTATACCTAACATACTCCCCTTTTGGGTGAAATAAATATATAATACCTTTACAATCTTATCCCATATTTTTCACAACTCTCCTGGTGCTTACTGGCACCTTGGGCTTTAGTAAAATTATCAGCTAAATTGTCCTCCGACATACAGTACTCTAGCTGAATCATCTTACTTTTTACAGATTGTCTCACGTTTAGGTATCTTAGATCTGTATGCTTGCTCCTTGTTTTTACTCCAATATTTGTGGCCATTTGAATTGCTGCCTGATTATCTTCATGAATAATTATAGGATAATCTACTGTTATACCTATATCAATTAACATTTGTTTATACATTATTAACTCTGTACATAACAATGATAAACAGGAGAATTCTGCCTCCATAGTAGACAAACTTATATGCTGTTGTCTTATTGACTTCCAGCCTATTAATGTCTTACCCAGCATTATGGCTGTTCCTGAAGTCGACTTTCTAGTGTCTCTTTCTGATGCAAAACTAGCATCTGCATAAGCACTCAAAATTAAATCACCCTTTGGTTCTAAATACAATGAATAATTCATTGTCTTTTTTAAGATATCTTAATATCCTCTTAGCTGCAATCCAGTGTCTTTCACATGGTGCAGAATTGAATCTAGCCAACTGATTCACGCAGTACGATATATCTGGTCTAGACCAATTACTAATATAACTCAAACTACCAATTAAAGATTGATAAATCACCTTATCAAACTCAGGGCTTTGTTCATCAGTGTTGCTAAACTCCTGACTCATTGGAGTCTTAGCTGGCTTACAAAGCTCCATCTTGTAATCTTTTAGCAATTTGCTTATCTTATCTTCCTGAGATATCTTAAAACCTTTCCGTGTTTTCTTTATATTCAAACCGAGATACTTCTTTATCTCCCCTAATTGCTTGATCTTTATTCTCTTTCCTAATGATGCTATTATTTTATTTGCTTCATCATTAGTTTCAGTTATCAATGCAATGTCATCTGTGAATAGTAATAATAATGATACTTTCCCATTTGTCTCCCTCTTAAACAGACATGGATCGGCTAAACCAGCTTTAAATCCTATATTGTCTAGTTCCTTTACAATATACTGGTTCCATTCATAGCCTGATTGTTTAAGACCATAGAGACTTTTCTTTAACAACCAACAATCATTATTATTCTTACTTTCAATTTTAATACCAACAGGTTTTTTCATATAAATAGTATGTTTTAATGGGGCGTGCAAGTAAGCAGTTTCCACATCTAAATGGTTAACTATATAGTTTTTACTAGCTGCCCACACTAAAGCTGCCCTCAAGGTTGCTGCTTTAAGACTAGGTGCAAACACCTCATCATAGTCATTGGCATTCTGCCTAAAACCTTGGGCTACTAACCTTGCCTTATGGATTAAATTACCATCTTTATCTGTTTTTACCTTAAATATCCATTTGCAGCCAATGGATTTCATTCCTACAGGTAATTTGGCATTTTCATACACCTTCATATCACTTAATGAATTCAGTTCCTTATTCATTGCTGCATACCATTTTTCTTTTTCCTTATTAGGATACTTTTTAATTTCTTCAACAGAATTAGGAACTTCATTAATCTGGCACACTGTGTTAGCCTGGTACCTATCAGGCGGTCTAGATACACGTGTAGTTCTTCTGGGAATTATAGGGCTTACAGGAGGACTTTGTCGAACTACTACCTGTTCATCTTCCTCATCCTGTTCAGCTATTGAATCTGTTTCTTCCTTTATGGGCACTATTTCATCCTGTATTTGTCTCTTTACTTTATTTTTAAAGTTACAGGGATAACTAATGGGATTTCTATAGGATTCAATAATTACATCTTTATTGGCATCCTGTTCTAATTTCTCCCATCCTTCATGTTCTAGAAATTGGGCACTAGCACTACATAACACTTTAGATGTGCCTTTCTCCCAAAATCTATATGCCCTATGGTTTGCCTGATAACCAACGAAGAAAAATCTTTTAGCTCTATGTTGCCCTTTTTTTCTGAGTTGTGCAGGAATATGCACCCATGCTGGTGCACCAAATGTGTGCAGGTAACTTAGATCAGGTTTCCTGCCATGCCACCTGGTAAATGGAATTTCACCTGTTGTTGTATTAACAACGTTGTTCAATATGTTATTAGCACACATTGTAGCCTCCCCCCACAAAGAATCAGGTAACCCAGAATCATTTAACATTGTTCTAACCATTGCCTGTAGTGTTTGGCCTCTTCTTTCAATAAAAGCATTATGTTCTGGCCTGTATGGAGCAGACTTCTTATGCTCTATTCCAGCTATCTTAAGTCTGTTCTGGAATTTGTTATTAACAAATTCCGTGCCATTATCTGTCACCAGGGTTATCAGTTTATGTTTAGACTTTCTTTCAGCAAACCTAAGCCAATTGAAAAAATGTTGATATGTTTCAGTTTTGCTTTTCATTAAATAGCAAAACCCATATCTAGAATAATGGTCCATAATGCTCAGTATATATCTAGCACCTCCCATACTGGGTTTCTTTGGACCTATGATGTCTGCAAATACTACTTCTAAAGGTTCTTTTGTTTTGAAACCATTTAGCCTATTTGCAGGCAATACTTTGCTCTTATCTTCACAGCAAACATTACAACGCAAATATTTATCACAAGGTTTTAACCTTATTCCTTCAGATAACTCAACTGTACGTTTTAGCATTTTAAAATTTACATGCCCCAAACGCCTATGCAATAAATGGATACATTCATCATGAGGCTTTATATTATTAAATACAGTTTGAGCCTCCCCTTTCTTACTATTATCTAAGACATATAATGTTCCATTTAAAGCTGCAGTTACCCTTTTGTTATCTTTTTCAATTATGCAATTATTATCCTTAAAAGTAATTACATAACCTAATTTATCTAATACCCTTACTGAAAGCAAATTAAACTTTAGTTGCGGTACATACAACATTTTTATATCCTGGTTTATGTACGGACAACGTGCAAAACCTTGACCTTTCGCTTTCAGGTTCCAGCCATTTGCAAGTGATATATGTTGAGAACTTTTAGACATTTTTATAAATTTTGTCTTATCTCTTGTGATGCAGTGGGATGCGCCACTGTCAACCACCCATAAATTATTCTTCACATCAGAGTTGCTAAACGTGGTTAGTTCAAATGCTTTCTTTGGCTTTTCTACATTCTGGCTTTTTCTCTTTTTGCAGAACCTTGCCAAATGTCCTCTGCCTCCACAATTAAAACACTTTTTAATTGTGTATGCCGTTGAAGATAAATTCTCTTCTTCCAGGTGCTGTACTTTGCTTTGCTGGTTTCTTTCAATCTTTGAAGATAATTTCTCTTCTTTCTTATCTTCTCTCAGCTCGTCACGCTCACGCCTTCTTCTGGCTTCTTCTAGTAGCCTGCCTGTAATCTCGGTTAATGAGAGGCTTTCTTTTGGCAATACTTCCAACGAAGTCACATAGTCATCATAGCTTTGATCTAATGAAGATAATATTATGTAGACTTGTTGCAGTTCATTAAATATAAGCTCTTTTTCTTGCAAATCTTGAAAAATGCTCTTCATACAGTTTAAATGAACTAACATATGTCCATTCCTCTGAAGATGCGTTCGAAAAAGCTTCCGTGTAAGATTTATATGTGCTCCTACACTGTCCCGAACATAAATCTTCCTGAGGTTCTCCCAGCAGTTTGCAGCATTTTCTTCTCCACGAATATGGACAAGCTGCTGATCACAGAGAGTCAGTCCTATGATGCATAAAGCCTGCTCATTCTTCAGTTTAAAGTCTTGTAACTTTTCGTTATCATCATCATTAGCAGGATCCCAGCTACTCACATCTGGTGGGTTTGCTATAATGTCCCACAAACCTTCTCTGCGTAGAAGTAAACTACATTTCATTGACCATGAAACATAGTTTGTTCCATCCAGCCTGGATATCATGGACAGTTGTGACAAATTTACTTGTGCCATTGCTCTTCAGATATTTTGACTATTTTAAACTAATTAAAACAGTTTGTTTTACAGTAATGTGCAACTCACACCAACTCTCTCTGCTATATCCTGGTTAGTTAGACTATGCTGCTGGGCCCATAACCAATGTTAGGGTTTGAGGATTAACCCCTAGAAGAGTATTGCAGCAGTAGTCAAGCCAGGCAGTCAAAGGAGAGCGGAAGGGCCCCAGAGTATACACACACTGAACACAAACACTGTTTGTAGTTTAAATAGTTTTTAATCCAGTTAGAGTTTAAGCATTGTCATTCAGTCCATTAAGTCATTCACAGTATTTCCATCCAGTAAGACTCACTAGTATAGTCCAAGTTAAGAGTCCTTGCAATATCTTTATCAGCCGATAAAGATATCTTCTCCTCCTCCGGTTTCACTCTCCAGAGAAACAAACGCTGGATATTCAGCAAACAGTAGCAAACAAAAACAGTTCAGTCACAGGCACTCACAGTCAGTAATCACAGTTAGTCGCAGCAGCACACAGTTACAGCCAGACAGACAGTAACAGCCAGACAGCTTTCCAGCTTCTAATGCTTCCTTATATTGTAACTTCTAACCGCACCCTTAATCGGCTAATTGCCTGCTGCATTGTGCTTAAAGTGATAAGCACTTAAACCATGATATCTAAGTTTTATATATTTATTCACCCAAACCATATTTGGTATCAATGTTATACCTAACAGACTTCATCTTTACCATGCCCGGGTGTCCTTCGTGTAACATGTTTAGTACGTCTTCTTGTAATTTTTGTGGAACAACCACCCGGTCTCCCCACAAAATTCATCCTTTTTCAATCGATAATTCAGTTTGCCGGTTTTTAAAAGGTTTAAAAGTCTCGGTTTTTACATTTTCCAGCCAACCCCATCCCACCCAGTTCAGTATTCGGGCCATCAGTGCATCTTTAGCCGTTTCCCTTGTGATGTCCGATGCGGTGATGGGCCAATTTGGGACCGTTTCAATTTGTAGGGTCTGCGTGGTGGGAGCTGGATCGTCATCGTGACCTGGTAGTGGTGAACGGCTTAATGCGTCTGTGTGGGGTATGACTTTCCCTGGGCGATAAATGAGTTTGTAATTGTAGGCTGCAAGAAATTCTGACCATCTTGTCATTCTTGGGGACAGGATATTGGGGGTGGCCCTGTCTCCGGCTAGGATTCCCAATAGCGGTTTGTGGTCGGTAATTAAAGAAAATATCCTACCGTATAGGTATTCGTGGAAACGTTTCACCCCCAAGATGGCTGCCAAGGCTTCCCTGTCCAGTTGGCTGTAGTTCCTTTCAGTCTTGGACAGCATCTTGGAATAAAAGGCGATAGGTGCTTCTCTGCCATCTGGTAGTGTGTGGCTAAGTATTGCGCCTATGTCGAAGGGTGAAGTGTCGCAGGTGACAGTTAGAGGTAGTGTGTTGCTGTATTGGATCAATACAGATTTTGATATGATTAAGTCTTTAATTTTTTGGAATGCTGTTTCCTCTTGGTGGCCCCATTTCCAATTGGCTTTTTTATCGAGGAGTCTATGCAGTGGTTCCGCTACTGTTGCCTTCTGCGGCAGAAAGACATGATAAAAATTAATGAGTCCCAAAAATGCTTGTAAATCCGTTTTGTTTTTGGGTCTGGGAGCTTCCTTTATCGCTCGTATTTTTTGTGTGTGGGGGGTGGATTCCTGCTTCATCAATAAGGTATCCCAGGAACTCGACCTGGTTTGTGGCAAGTTGGCATTTTTCTTTTTTAACTTTGAGTCCTGCTTCTCTAAATTTTGCCAAAACTGCCCTTAGTCGGTCTTTTAGTTGTTTTTTGTTTTCGGCTGTTATTAGTACATCATCGCAGTAGGGAACCACCCCTTTTAATCCTTGGAGGAGGCGTTCCATTAGGCTCTGGAAAATGCCAGGGGCCACGCTGACACCGAATTGTAATCTATTGCATTTAAAGGCTCCTCTATGCGTTACGATGGTTTGCGCCTCTGCTGTCTCAGGATCAATGGGTAATTGTTGATATGCCTGTGTGAGGTCGAGCTTCGCAAAAATCCTTCCTCTCCCCAATGAATGCAACAGGTGTTGGACTACCAGAACGGGATATGCGCTCTGTTGCAATGCATGGTTCAAGGTGGCCTTATAGTCACCACAGATGTGCACGGACCCGTCAGGTTTTATAGGAGTCACAATTGGGGTTTCCCATCTGGCGTGGTCAGTTGGCTCTAGCACCCCCTGAGCGATGAGCTTGTTTAGTTGCTCGTCAATTTTTGGTCTTAGTGCAAATGGTACCCATCTGGCTTTAAGCCTGATGGGGGCTACGTTCAGGTTTAAGCTAAATGATATAGGGGTCCCACGGTACTTGCCTAAAGTCCCATCGAATACGTCATGGAATTCCTCCATCAGATCTTTCTCCCAGTCCATCATGGTGACGCTGTTGATCCCTGTCACTTTGATTCTGAGCAGTTCGAACCATTCTAACCTGAGCAGGCTGGGGCGATCTCTGTCAACAATGGTTAATGGAAGAATCTCGGTGTGTTTTTAAATCTTACTTTGAAGTGTCCCAGTCCCACTACTGGTATCTTGTTACCCTGGTAGTCCTTGATGATCAGGCTTTGCTCTTCAAGTTCTCTACGTTTTATGTCTGATATCAAACTTTTTATTGTGTTCCATGATACCATTGATAAATACGAACCAGAGTCTACTTCCATTTCACATGGCTCGCCTTCTATCAGGACATTGATTCGAACCTTCTTAGTGTTTGTTGTTCTGGCCATCCCAATAGTGATTGTCTGATGCGTTTCTTCCTTTTCGTTGAGCCGTTGATTTCTATGATCTCGGCTCCAGCGACTTCGGTTGGCCTTTCTTTGTTTCGGGGGTACTGCCGTATCTCTTTGGACTATAGCTCTTTTGTTTTGGCAGACCCTCACAATGTGCCCCGTTTTTCTAATGCGGCATGTGGCATCCAAGAATCGACATTCAGACCTCGGGTGGTTTCCGCCGCATCCCGCACACTGAAATTCAGGTTTTCTCCTCATCTCTCTCTACGGTTCCTTTCTGAATGGAGTCTGTTTACCTCCTCGTCTTCATCTTTGGAATCAGTTGATGATTCGATATCCTCATGGTGAGAGGTTGTGGCAGCGTGCTTTTGGGCTCCCTCTGTTTTCTTCTCTTTATTCAGGCTCGGACTGTTCGTTGTATTCATCTGCTTCATTTTTGCTGCAGACTTCTTTGCAGCTTCAGCAGCAGTTGCTTCAGCAATGGCTTCGTTTGCGGTGATGTTGGGTCGGTTTAGCAGTTTGCTTTGTAGGGTTGCGTCTCTTAGTCCAAGGACTATGCGATCCCTCATGGCTTCATCCATGTTGAGGAACTCGCATGCCCCCCAATGTCTCTTAATGCTGCTACAAAGTCTCCAATACTCTCACCTTCTAGTTGGTCGCGCTTGTAGAATTCGTGTCTTCTAATGAGATTGGATACGACCGGCGCGTAATGGTTTCTCAGCATCCGATTTAGGTCTGGCCAGGCCATCTGTTTAACATCATTTGGCCTTGGCCATTTTGAAGATAGTCGGGCCACAATGTGTTAGGAATACGGCTCTCTTTCTCTGGTCAGTGATTCCTTGCAGTTCGTTGCTTTCTAAGAACATCAGGACTCTGTCAATGTATGACTCCCAGTCTTCTTCGGCTGGGTTGAATGGTGCGGGTGGCGAATTGTTGCCGGCCATCTCGTTCGTCCTTCGGCTATCGTTGCCACGTGCTTACGGTCTTTTCGATCCCACCTTCCTCGCCAGTGTTCTATCGCCAAGACAAAACAGACTCGGATACCAGAGTTGAAATCAGCTCTTTATTAGCAACCAGTAACTTCAACTGAAGTCGAGCCACGGCAGCCCTTTTTATAGTGGCTACTCGTGGCTCGCAACCAATGGCATGTGTTCAAACTTCCCGCCGCTTATGCGGCCAATCGGAACTTGTTGTTCTTAACCAATCGTTATGCTGTATTAACAAACCAATAGGAATGTAGTATTAGAAGTCTGTATTTGAATACACTACACTAGCCACAGAGGAGCCTGTGGGGGGTCGTTTTTGCTCCCCTAAAGCTCCTCTATGGCTCTGGAAGAAAAGGAACAGAGCATGGCAGGGGCATGCAGCACCGCTCCAAGCTCTGTTTTGCTAGCTTCCTAGCCTCAGAGAAGCTTCGAGGAGGGCGCTTTTGTTCCCCTAAGGGTCCTCTGGGGCTCTGGAAAGCAAAAAATGGAGGAAGGGGCTGAGCTCCTTCCTCCATTTTTTGCCTTCCTGGGCCTCAGCAAGGGGAACCTCAACACAGTTGATCTTATCTACAGCTGATTGTTGGAAGGGGGAAAAAAGAAAGAAATACCTTAGATGAATGTCAGGCAGGTGGGCAGGGTGAGCGAGCATCGGGCCGGAGGGAGACTGGGTGGGGGACATGGCCAGCCAGAACTTACTACCGGTTCAGCGACCCATGCCAAATTCTTGCTACCGGTTCACCCAACCCAGTGTGAACAGGCTGAATACCACCACTGGTTCAAATATACTCAAAACAATAAGCCAGAAAACATTAGTTATAAAACTATTGATTGGGTAGCTTACTAAAACAAAACCATACCACATTATGACTTAATGAAATGTGAAAGCTTGGACATTTCAGAATGTATCCTGGTTTCCACCTAAATTTTCATCAAGGAATTCAAAGTCATAGGAATTTGTTTTATCAGACAAGTTGGTGCAAAGCTCTTTGAAGGTGTTTTAACCGTCATGAATAATTCAAATAATGCAATATGATGAACAACTGTCTAGCATGCCAAAAGATTAATTGGTTAATCAGATTTAAATAAATCTGCATAATGTCATAACCATTACTGATATCTTTTCTGAGTAATTTAATTGCTGTTTTGATATGTCATTACTGCTTAATTTGTTAGATGCCTTGATTTTTTTCCAGAAACATAGATTTAATTATTATATGTTGGTAATTGATGTGAGAACCAATTTGGTACAGTGGTTAAGGTATTGGGCTTTAGAAGGCCTATTGACTGGCGTTAAGCCAATCCCTCTTTCTCAGCCCTAGGAAGAAGACCAATAGCAAATGGCTCCTGAAAAACCTTGCCAAGAAAGGAGCAGGGGCTTGTCCAAGCAGTCTCTAAGAATTAGATGCAATTGAACAGAAGAAAAAAAAGTTAATAATTTCATTCCTTTAATAGTAATTAATATAATAGAGTTTTTTTCCCCCAGTTTTTTTCAGTACCACCACAGAAACAAAACAATGTTTTAAAATATCTTCCTTTTAACAATAGATTAAACTTTAAGGCATAAATCATCATCAAATCAAAATTTAGGTAATATATCTCTTAAACTGATCAAGTTCTGCAATACTATTAAATATTACCTACAATAGGAAGCCACTTGCCTTTTTATACTTGCAGCCTTTTTCAAACACCATTCTCTTAGATATTCCAAGCCTTTTTTATGCACCAAGGACTTCTGAATGCAGAGTATGATCATTTTATTCTAACTCACTGTTCTTTCCTACATTCCAGGATAGCAACTGAAAATGCTCTACTGCATTTTTTTCCCTTTTGACTGTAAGTTATTAATCCCTTGGTTAAATAAAAACCAACCACCAGATAATGTACAATCAAATTGTAAGCATGGCACCTTTTGAATACACAAATATTGACATAAAGATAGTCCTAGAATATTGATGGTCATAAGAAACTTGTTCTGCAGCTTTTCCCAAACTACATACAGTTGATTTTGACTAATATTGTGCCTACATTTTTCGTCAGGTCAGGGTGAACATTATGTAACCATGCCCAGCTTTGTTGCAGTTGTTAAATGAATGTTAATGAAGCAGGCCCATTGTTATGGGGAATTTGTTTGTAAAAACCAAGAGAAAATTCTAGTTCTCAGCAAAAATGTTGTAAATTAGCAATGACCGACACTTTACAGCAGGGATCCCCAACCTTTTCGACGCCGCGGCCCGGTTCCGGCGTCAGCTGGGCGCCGAGGACCCGGTTCCGGCGTCAGCTGGGCGCCGGGGCCCGGTTCCGGCGTCAGCTGGGCGCCGCGGCCCGGTTCCGGCGTCAGCTGGGCGCCGCCATCTTTTGACGAAAAATCACTTCCGGTGACGTCACCGGAAGTGATTTTTCGTCAAAAATGGCGGCGCCAGCGCTTCTGGTGAGCTTTTCGGGTAGAAATGGCTTTCTACCGGAAAAGCTCACCAAGCGCTGGCGCCGCCATCTTTTTGTGAAAAATTGCTTTTTTACCAAAAAGATGGCGGCGCCCAGCAACCAGCGGCCCGGTAAGGCTTGTTCCGCGGCCGGTACCGGTCCGCGGACCGGCGGTTGGGGACCCCTGCTTTACAGGATTATAGACCTCTCCAACCATTTTTGTACCAGAGAACAGTAATAAAAACATCGTATATCATCTCAGTAACTCCTGGATGATGCTAAGAAGACATTATAAGTTTTGAGTGGTTTATATAAGTCATCTGAATGAAGGAATCATCTCAACTCTGTTCTGAATATTGAACTCAGATGCTGAACTCAGTTCAACTCATTCCTCTGTAACTTTGCATCAGAACACAAACTTAAATTAGCAGAACAACAGCCTTAGTAGTCCCATAGGGAACTAGAGCAGTCAGCTTAAATTCTCCAATGTTAATAACAACAACAAAAGAAAGGAGGTGTGGACACAGAGCCAGCCTACAATTAAAGAGAGTGAGGCATTTGCCTTCCATAACAAATGATAAAATACTTTTAAAAATCTGAGTATCTATGACCCATAGTCTGTTTTGCATTCCCAAAATTACTTTGCTATGATAGAGAAAGGTGCAAACTGCCAGTCTGGTAAGATTCCTGTGAATAGACATGAGCCAGTAAAGTAGTTAATTGAACTCCTCCTGGGTGGATTTAGTTCTTCACACTTAACATTAGGTGACCCAGACCTAATTCATATGCACATTTGCATATTATATTCTTCTGTCAAATAGCAATCTGAAATTTAAAACCCTCCCAATTTTCAATCATTATCATACAAAATGTGATATTTTCAATGTGAAAATTTTCAAAATGTTTATTATCTAATTTAAGAAATCACAGTTCAGCAATCTGAATTCAAAGAAGAAAGGAGATGAATGTGTTTAAAGCATATCACCAGCATCAAAATTTTTGAGAGTGCTGATTTACTTGAAAATACTCATTATGGATTGTTTTTTTCATAACTTTCTTAAAATGTAGAAAGCACAATATTTGGTTAACAGGTAAAAACAAAGTAATTCAGATAGACTGTACATGCTTCAATAAATAAAATATAGGAAACCATTTAACATCTTAGCAAACATTTTGGATAAAGGGGACTCTGGGATTTATTTTCAGGGCTGTGCTGAATGTTCAAAGTTAAACTTTTCAATGCATCTGGTGGATTGAATTCCTCAAATCAGTTTAGTGATGAATGGGTAGGAATGAGCCAAAGTCATAAAGTGAACTTCAGGAAACAGTGAAGAATTGCCCCTGGATCTCTCTCATCCAGTAGAATAAGCATTATGTCACAATGGATTAAATTTCCCAATTTCTATTGTCTCTAATGATCAAACTTTGGAAATGTTTTTAATGTTATTCTAATTAAACATGGGCATTACCTTCTGAATTTGTTTTATTACTATACAACAAATAAATATAAACATGAAAATATTGTTTTATTATTCAACAAATAAATTTCAAATTACTTCAGTTCAAATATAACTTAAATCAAAATGGGTATCTTGTGAGAATAAAAACTCAAAAAAAGTTTTTTCTAAGTTCTAAGCTCAAAAAATTTCACATTTTGTTTTAAGAACATATTTAAATCATGTAGCTTTGTTTACATTCACTGAACAATCTGTCTAAATTAGAATCTGTCATCAGAAAAATCCATCCATCTATTCACCACAGACGTTTCAATTTCTCAGTTAGCTTACTTTAAATTGCTAATAAAAAGTAATCACTTAGTTTAGAATAACTCATCCTTGAGGAGGAAACTCACTGTCCAATAGAATGAAATTTCTTGCCAGAAGAAAATTTCTGGTGCTATCTGTATATTCACAACCATTATATCTTTTAAAGGCTATAAATGAGTTGTAGTATATATACAACCCAAATTTGATGGAGACATTTTGCTTCTCTGGTTTTTTTTTCTCCATTTGTGATAGAATTTTGTTTGAAATTATAAAACTTAAGTAATGAAAAGGAAAAGTATAACAAGCAATAAATATAAATAGAATATATTCTTGTTGATTTTTTTTAACCCAAACATTTTATCAATCTAAAGAAAGAATAGAGAAAAAAAGTATAATATTTAAGGTTAATTAGTTAAAGCAATTTATTTTTTAGGAAGAGAATTATTGCTTTTTCTTGGTGGTGTTCTGGTCGACCACGGATCGGAGACCATGATTGTGTGAGGCTTTGATCCATGCTTACCCTGTTGGAGGGGTCCTTAAAGGACCAGATCCATCTGACCCACCTCGTAAGGGAGGGGGAAGAGGGGGAGACAACCAGCTGGGTCGAAGGGAGCTGCATCTCCCCTCCCCGGCTTGGTAAACTCCCCTAGAAGAGAGGGAGAAGCAGCAGTTTTAATGGCTGCCTTGAAGATGGGAAGCTGCCTGAACACAAGTTTGCACTGGAGAATGAAAGTGGTGAGCTGTGTGTAACTGGATAAAAGACTTTGAACATTCTTTTTGATAACCTTGAAAAGCAGAAAGAAAGAGCCCTGGTTTGGAAGAGTGGTAGCAGCGAATGAGAAATAAGAGGAAAATATAAGGTAAAGGAAAAAACTGGAAATAAAAGAATTATATGTGGGACTTCTGGTTTGAGCTTCTTCGGCGACAGACTGAAACCTTGTTTCTGCTGGAGCGCCCCGAGCTGGCTGGTTTCGGGGCTAAGCCACCCCGTAGAGGTGGTGAAGAAGGGGGAGACTGCCTGCAGGATTGAGGAGAGCCGCATCTCTCCTCCCCAGATGGCCATTACTCCCTTTCCTGAAGGCGGTTGTAGCGGTGGTCAGAAATGGCCACCACAAAGAAGAACTCGACCGGAAAAGAATGTGCAGGAGGAAGATAAGAAGAAAAAGTTTTGGTTGACCAGGTCAAACAGCAAAAGCAACAAATAAGGTACCCTGGAATTGAAACTATTAAAAAAAACCAATAACATTATTCCCTAAGAAGATTTTTAAGCTGCGAAGGAGAGAGAAAAGGGAAAAGATTTGGTTTTTTCCCCCTCCTTTTCCTATACTGACAGCTAAGAGACTTAAGCAAGAAATTGGAAAAAAATCCACTTTGACATTAATAGGCATTTAATGCTGAAAATAAAAAGTCAAAGGGATAATAAAGATTTCTGGATAATCAAAAGCTTTTGAAAACAGGAAAGGAGAGAAAAAGAATAAAAAGGGCAGGATCTGGAAGGGAGGAGACTGCCTGGAATTAAAACGAACTTACAGCAAAATCTCAACAAGACTTCCAAAAGATACATTTTAACTGAAATATTGCAACAAAAACCCCAGGAAAAGAAAGTGGAAAAAGAAATAAGAAGAAATAACCTGGAACTATTTGGATTACTTGATGATTTCTGGATTTTTGGTTATTGTATTCGAATGACTAAAATCAATCGGGTGGTTGTTTAAAACTGTTTAAAATGGCTCCACTTTTAGAAGAACTGAAAATGGAACTTAAAAAGTACAAAGAAGATGCACAAGAAAGGAGAGGTTCTTTTGGTTTCGTATTTCAGTTTTTAGAAATGGAGATTTGGAATTATGAGAAACAACAAGAAATGCCTGCAGAACAAGAAGATTGTGACAAAGAAGAAGCCAACTTTAATGAACAAGTAATCTTAGGTGGGGGGGGGGGAGAAAGGGGAGAAAGAGAATGGAAAGTTTAAGATTGGGAAAAACAACTCCAAAAAAAAAAAATAGAGTGAAAAATAAGTATAAAATCAAAAAGCAACAGAAGAGGGAAATGCAGAAGAGAGAATTAGAAGTAGAGAGACAGGGGGGTAAAAAGGGGAGGGAGAAGAAGAGAGGGAAGAAAGAAAGGAAAAGAAGTTAAAAAGGACAGAAACAAAATATAGAAAAACAGGGCCTATTTAGAGATAATGGGTGAAAATCTAATTGAAAAAGGGATTCTGCAAAGGTACATAAGATAGTATTGTTATATTAGAAACAGAAATAATTTTAGAAAATATGAAACAATGTATGATTAAAATGTTTGATAAAATAGCTATTGTAATTCAGTGGAATGCTTGTCAATAAATAAATGTAACAAAATGAATATTTAATGATTTACAAAACATATGTGAAGAGAAATAAGGGAAAATTAATTATGGAGATTATATGTGTCTTTAAGGAAGTATGATATTTAATTGAAAAGAAGTGTTAAAGATGTTCAGATTTTAATGATTAATGATAGAACTGAATTGGAATGAAATGAGGGTTTATAATAACATATATTTATAATCTTTTTTTTTAAAGAATATAGTGTGTATTATAAGAATGTACCAAGCAGAATTCGATTGGAAGTTATTTATTATGTATTATATTGAAGGTCATAACCTTAAGGTATATATTGAAGTTTAAATAAGAGTTGAATGGATGTAATTAAAAGATATAAAGGTGTCATACTCCAATTAGTAACTACAGGAGAAAATTTGATGAGAAAAGATAATATGAAATTGAAACAGAACAGACAAAAGTGTAAATATAATGATTTGAATTAAGATGAGATAATAAATAAAATAAATATTGAGAAAATTAAAAGAGGGGAAAAACTATATAGAAAATGTATAATAGTATAAGATATGGAATAGGACACAAAAAGGAGCATGAAATTGAGTTTTGTGTCTGTATAAAGAAGATCAACCCGGGACCATGCTATTTTCAAAAAAGATGTTTTATTTGTATTTTGTATGTGTGAAAACCCAAATAAAACTTTATTTTTTAAAAAAAGAATTATATATGATTAGAGACTAAATTTGGAATAGCATACAGAATTGGACATTAATTAGGCATTGAACAAAATGCTGGACTTATTTGGAGTTAGTTAAATTTAATGTTAATACTACAGAAAAGTGAATTAAAAATAAAAGAATTCTAAGAAGAAAGTAATATAGAGCACCACCTAAGGGTTAAAGATTTCCTTCTTTTGTATTTCTATAGAAAATTACTGGTTGTAACAAAATCCCCAGAAGCTTCAAACGGAGACTTTTGATAGGACTATAACAGAAAAACTTGACTTTTAACATAATAAAGAATAACTTAATAGACAAAAGAAATGGAAGAAATAAGCAAAGAATTTAAGTCAGAGCTTCAAAATGTGACAGAGATGTTTAAAGAAAGAATGAGATTGGTGGAGTTAATGCTGAGTAAAGTGATGGCGTCGCAGCTCGTGGAAGAACAAAGGAAGCCCAGAGAGGATGAATTAAAAGAGAAAAATAACAGTCTTGGTGAGCATGAAGAACGAAGATCATTGTCAAAGTACATAAAAGGATGTAAAACAGAGACATCGACATTAGAGACAATAAATGAAAGAGATAAGATACTCAAGACTAAGGAGGAGGAGGAGGAGGAGGAGGAGGAGGAGGAGGAGGAGGAGGAGGAGGAGGAGGAGGAGGAGGAGGAGGAGGAGGAGGAGGAGGAGGAGGAAATATATAAGAAGAAACTCCAAAAAGAGAACTGAAAGGGGGGGAAACATGGCCACAGGCAGAGGGAAATAAAAATAAAACTAGAAGGAGAAAATAAGAAAGACTGGGGAAACTTAGAAAAGGGAAACCTAGCCAAAATTATGAGATTTAGAAACAAGAGTTAGGGATTGTATAAGGCAGTGATCCCCAACCTTTTTTATGCCGCGGCCCGGCACCGCATCAGCTGGGTGCCGCGTGCCCGGTACGCGGCATCAGCTGGCGCCGCCATCTTTTTGATGAAAGCGTGCTTCCAGTGAGCTTTCTACCCGGAAAAGCTCACCGGAAGCACTTTTCATCAAAAGATGGCGATGGCGGCTCAGCAAGCCAGCGGCCGGTGCGACTTGTTCCATGGACCGGTACCAGTCCGCGGACCAGTGGTTGGGGACCCCTGGTATAAGGGATACCACATGGGAATTTATATTGGCATTTAATTTAATACTTGTTGGTAATTATTCTAGGAATATATATATATATATATATATATATATATATATATATATATATATATATATATATATATATATATATATATATATATATATATATATATATATATATATATATATATATATATATTTTCTTAAGTTTTCGCGGGTACTTACATGTATGGTGTTCGGCTTGGTTCGGGTATTTTCCCACGTCATTGTAGTTCTTTTAAAGTTGTAGCAACGTTTCAGCAGAATCTCATCTGCCATCATCAGGCTTCTGTATTGTGTCCGTCTGTGAGTCAGACTTTTACAGTAGTTTCAGATTTGAATTTGGGGCAGCCTATTGCTGTGCCAGAATGGTTTTTTCTTCATCCTGATTGGTTGGGAGTCTTGGTCTGTGTTTATTGGTCTCGGAGTTTGCTGTGTTCTGCTTGATTGGTGTCTCTAATATCTTCTGTCTGTTTTTGGCTCTTTTTGTATCTTGATTGGCTGGCAGCATTGTGTTGCTTTAATGGAGGCCTTTAGTGCAGCTTGGCTCGGGTAAATGGACGGCTATCATTAGTTAGGAAGCTGGGTTTCATCTGGGTGCCTGGTTGGGGTGTGTTTGAGCTGGAGGTATCAGGGGGGATCTGTTTGTGCCCAGGTGTTTGCCTGGCTTGTGGTGTGGAGATTTTTTTGTTTGTGAGTGCAGGCTTCCAAATGATTGACAGCCTGGTGGAATCATCTCTTCTGTTCATGCTTTCTGGTCTTTTTTCAATCTCTATGGCTTCTCTGATGATTCTGTGATTAGGGTTTTCTATAGTGGCCAGGGTTTTGGTGCCATTGAAGTTGATGCTATGACCTGTGGCTTCCATGTGTTGGACTAGTGAGGAAGTGTGTTCCAGCTTTTTGACTGCATTTTTGTGTTCATCCAGGCGGGTGCTTATTCTTCTATTGGTCTGTCCAATGTATGTGGCCGGGCATGATGCACAGGGGACTTCGTATATGCCTTGGTTTTCCAGGTCAATTTTATCTTTGGGGTTGCTAAGGATGGCTGCTATTTTTCTGTCTGTTTTGAAGGCAGTCCTGATGTGATGTCTGTGTAGTACCTTACTAATTTTGTCTGTAGTACCTCTTATGTAGGGCAGGACAGCTGTTCCATAGGTCTGTTCATCTTCTGGGTCTCTATTATGTTTCAGTGTGTTTTTGTGGATCAAGCTGGTGATTTTGCTTTTGTGGAAGCCGTTGGCTGTCAGTACTTTAGTCAGGGTGCATAGTTCAGTCTTAATGTGTGTCTTGTCTGCCAGGCGTTTGGTTCTGGTAATTAGTGTTTTAGCCACGGAGTTTATCTGTGCTGGGTGGTGGTGGGATTGGGCGTTGAGGTAGCGGTTGGTGTGGGTTTTCTTCTGGTATATGGTGTGTCCTAGTGTGCCATCTGTTTTTTTGTAGATTAGTACATCTAGGAATGGTAGTTGTTTGTTTGTTTCTGTTTCCATGGTGAACTTGATTTTGGGGTGTGCGCTGTTTAGGTGTGTTAGGAAATTGTTTAGGTTTTCTTGTCCATGGGGCCAAATCACGAATGTGTCATCGATGTATCTTAACCATAGTTTGGGTTTGAGGGTGGCATTGGCCAGGGCTCTGGATTCGAATTCTTCCATGAACAGGTTTGCAATGACAGGTGACAGTGGTGATCCCATGGGAGCTCCTTCTATTTGTTTGTATCTTTGTCCTTTGTATATGAAATATGTGTTGGTTAAGCAGTGTTCTGTTAGTTCCATGAGGTGTTTAGCTGGTTGGTATTTATTTTTGATGATTTCAAGGGTCTCTTTTATCGGGACTTGAGTGAATAGTGAAACCACGTCAAAACTTACAAGCAGATCTTCTTGCTCCACGTGTAGATCTTTGATCATTTCCAAGAAGTGGTATGAGTTTTTACATGAGAAGCTGCTGTTTCAGCATGGGGCTGTAGCTCTTTTGCTAGGTGTTTAGCTAGGTTTTGTAGTGGTGCTCCTCTGGAGCTGACTATGGGTCTGAGAGGTATGCCTTCTTTGTGTATTTTTGGGAGGCCGTATAGTTTGGGGCATCTGGAAGATTTCTCTCTGGGTATGATCATGTGTTGGATCTCTTTGCTTATGTGGCTGGTTATAATTTTCTTCTTGGTTAATTTTTCCAGATATGTGGTTGGGTCAGTGTTTATGGGTTTGTATGTGGAGTCTTGGAGTAGGTCTGTCAATTTTGTTTCGTAGTCTTTTCTGTCCATTACTACAGTGGCATTCCCTTTGTCTGCTGGGAGGATGATTATGCTGCTATCTCTTTTCAGGGTTTGTAGTGCTTTGATTTCATTTTTCTGTAAGTTGCTTTTTGGTGGTTTGCTTGTGCATAAGATGTTGGTAACTTGGTGTCTTATTTTAGCAGCTTCATCTGTATTTAATTTAGTTAGGCTGGATTCTACTGCACATATGATGGATTCTGTGGGGATTTTTTGGGGTGCTATAGCATAATTGAATCCTTTGGTTAGGACATCTGTTTCTGTTTTGGTGAGTTCTCTGTTGGAAACGTTGTACTAATTGTTTCAGGTGTTGTTGTGAGTTGTTGGGGGTTTTCTTGTCATGTTCTAATTTCTTTAATTTTTTCAATAATTTTTTCCTGTTTGTAAATACCTTCAGAATCAGCTCTCCAAGTTGTAAGTTGTTTTATCTTGTCCCAAAGTAGAGGGTGGATTTTGCTGCTCAGTTCCAGGTGTAGTGCTAGCAAATCTTTGTTTAACTGATCTAATCGGAATCTCTTACTGTGGAGCTCGTTCCGTAGTAAAGCCATTTCAGTTCTTTTCAGGATACGTTTAGTGGCTGCTGTGCTTTGATGAAATGTTAATTTGAAGCAGGTTGGTGTAGTATTGTTGTCTCTGCAGCTGCGTAGGAATTGGAGGTCACATAGTATTCCTGCTCTTTTAATTTCCAGTTTCTCGTAGGTTTTGATCTGGCTGTTTATTTCCTCCCCGTAGAGGTTTGATATTTGTTTTCTTAAGTTTTCGAAAATTATATATATATAATTTTCTGAGGTTTTCGCGGGTATTTGTATGTGGATCTTTGGTTATTCGGGTTTTCTCCCGTGTAAAATTGAAAGTATCTTGGCAACGTTTCGACGAAATCTCATTCGTCATCTTCAGGCTTGTGTCTTCGGCTTTGTGCTTCTCGGAGTACTTACTTGCCAAGATACTTCCAATTTTACGCAGGAGAAAACCCGAATAACCAAAGATCCATATATATACCATAAATACCATACATATAAATACCCATGAATACCCATAAATACCCATGAAAACTTAAGAAAACATAGATATAGATATAGATATAGATATAGATATAGATATAGATATAGATATAGATATAGATATAGATATAGATATAGATATCTAGATATCTAGATATATATACATATAGATATGTACGGTATTCAGCTTTGTTCGGGTATTTTCCCATATGATTATAGTTGTGCTTTTAAAGTTGTAGCAATGTTTCGGCAGAATCTCATCTGCCATCATCAGGCTTCTGTATAGTGTTTGTCTGTGAGTCAGACTTTCACAGCTGTTTATGTTTTAAATTTGGGGCTAGCCTACTGCTGTGCCAGAATGGTTTTCTTTTTCTTCATCCTGATTGGTTGGGAGTCTTGGTCTGTGTTTATTGGTCTTGGAGTTTGCTGTGTTCTGCTTGATTGGTGTTTCTAATATCTTCTGTCTGTTTTGTAGCTTTTTTTGTCTTGATTGGCTGGCAACATTGTGTTTCCTGTATTGGAGGCTTTTAGTACAGCTTGGCTCCGAGTAAACGGACGGCTATCATTTATTAGGAAGCTAGGTTTCATCTGGGTGCCTGGTTGGGGTGTGTTTGAGCTGGAGGTATTGGGGGGGGGTCTGTTTGTGCCCAGATGTTTGCCTGGCTTGTGGTGTGGAGATTTTTTTGTTTGAGAGTGCAGGCTTCCAGATAATTGACAGTCTGGTGGAGTCATATCTTCTATTCATGCTTTCAGGTCTTTTTTCAATCTCTATGGCTTCTCTGATAATTCTGTAGCTGGGGTTTTCTATAGTGCCTATAGTGGACAGCCAATCAAAACAAAAAAAGCTACAAAACAGACAGAAGATATTAGAAACATTAATCAAGTAGAACACAGCAAACTCCAAGACAAATAAACACAGACCAAGACTCCCAATCAATCAGGATGAAGAAAAAAAAACATTCTGGCATAGCAGTAGGCTAGCCCCAAATTTAAAATAGAAACGACTGTGAAAGTCTGACTCACAGACGAACACTATACAGAAGCTTGATTTTGGTTTTTATTTTTACCCTTTTTAGATTGTTTATCATATAATTGGCTTAGGGAAAATTAAGGATAGATGTGTAATGTTAAATAAAATAGGTGGTAAGCTGAAAACGGAAATAACAGGTGATAAAGAACTGGGAATCTATATTTGGATGAAATGATATTGATATTGAATTAATGAATTGAAATATGAAATGGAAATGTATTTGAAGATAAATGAAATGGATAATGATATGAGTGGATATTATATAAGATTGGTGGAAATAAAAGTATGATTATGTACAAGTGTTATAATCTGGGACCTCGTTGCCCACGTAAAGAGATGTGTAAAAATTAAAAAATTAAAAACTTTGGAAAAAAAGGAAGTCAATTATTAGTGCAAAAACAAAGCAAATTTCCTTATTTATTATTAATGTTTTGTTATATTATCATAGAACGCAAGATACAGAGATAAAGATAGAAATAGAAAATTTAGGGATCAGGATAGGAAATGGAAGTCCATTTTGAATGGAGGTAAAGTCTTCAAAAAAAATGCATGGCACAGTCAGAAATTACAAAGGCTGAACTACACCTTCTAGATAGAGCTTCTCTGCTGGCTTACAATATTGGATCTTATTGGGTAATCAACTTATCAGCTATTTATAAGAATTGAGTCTTCTGGTCCTTACCATTTGTTAGTGCCCTCCAATTTGCACAGTAGTAGAGTTTGTTTTCTGTTGCTTCCTAGCATAAATAAGACATAAGTCTTATTTAAATTTAATAAGTATAAATAGAAAGTAGCAATGTACAAATTGAAAGTTTTTATTTTGCTGTTGCATTCCCTGAACAAACTATGTCTTTTGAGAACAGTTCTCAATTTTCAGATCAGCCACTTTTGTGGCTTACCAAGCTCTTTCCGGTTGTTATTACTTATTTTTGCTAAGCTTTCCTCCACCCCTAAATTATTTATTGCCAGATTTGGAGAACAATGTGAGGGGAGGGGTCATATTTTCACATTCCTAAAAGCAGATGTGTTACACTTTTAGCTCCAAAGCAGCCCAATATTCACGAATCACAGTTCTAATGTTGGATTAGATTAGTGAAAAACTTGAGTTACAAATTCAACTAAATGCAGCAGTGAAAGCAAGAATGGCAAATACCATGGTTCTTTTTAAATGTTCCCCACCATATGAGTGTCAATTTACATGAAACAAAAAAAAGTTCTTGAAAATAGCATTGACACTTCATAACTCAAAGTAATAAAGCTAAGGAATGATATAAACACATATCTTTTAAAAATTGGCAATTTGTAATCTAACATAAAAATGTCACCTGACACTACTTGTGGCCACAAGTGCTCCATGTTGCTTGATACACTCTCAAAAACTGTCCCTATTGCACTGTTTTGTGAAACTACTATTGCAGTTGATAGGATTAAGTAAAACTCAACAAATACACAATTGTAGGAAATTATTTCATGTATTATTATTATTCCAGAAGTTTCAGTAGAAAGAATTCAAGAAATGTGTTCTGTAACATTGCAATGTAAAGTTTACCATGTATGCAACAAGTGTAAAAAAACAACCAAGATTAGATTTTATTATTATGACAGGTTGTCATTATATTGTTGTTCTTAAAGGTATCATTATATTGTTGTTTTTATAGTTAGTTATGAATAGACACAAGTTTAATGAGAGTGCTAAGGTTTTCATTGGCTTCAAGTTTTTTATAAAGTTATTGTGGAATGATTCAGAATGGGAACAAAACAAGACACAAGAATGATATCAATACATATTCATCTAGCCTAGCAATAACCTGTCACGAGGTTTTGCTATAAGTTGCTTTTTTAAAGGAAATTAGAGAGAACTGAATATAAATATTTTCAGTTTTAGAGGGCACCAGTAAGAGAACAATATATAACAAGCAATATGGGAAGTCAGTTGGTCATAGGATGAGAACTAAGCATTATTGTATTAAATGAAGGCCATTTTATATGTTTTATTCATCTGCTCCAAGCAGTCCAGGTCACTTTATCCAGGGGTGGGCTTCAAAATTTTTAGCAAGGACTTGTCTGCCAGTTGATGGGTGGGCCTGGCCATGGTGGGCATGGCCTAGTTAGCCTCCTGCACCACAGCGGGGGGGGGGGCGCAATTTTGCCTTCCCCAACCTCCAGGGGCTTTTCTCGAGTCTCCAGGAGGGTGAAAATGGTCTCCCCAGGCTCCGGAGGCTCTCTGGAAGCTGGAAATGGGCCTATTTAGGGCCTTCCAAAACTTCCCAAATGGGGAGGCCTATTTCTCATCTTCCTCGAGCCTCCACGCATGTCCTTTACTTGCCTGCATCTATAACGGGCCACATGGGACTCCTGGGAGGGGACAGGTGGGCAGTGTTGTGAATCAATAAAAGTTACTAGCATAAATGCAAATCAAGGTTTGGAAACCTGCACACCTGATTGGCCCTTATACAACAACTAGGGATTGGTCCATAAGTAGTCCCTGATTGGCCACTATTTTGACACTTCTCATTGGTTATAAGTTTGAACTTGTTGCACATGTCATTGGTTAATAAGGTAGCAGATAACCCTATAAAAGGGTTGCTGTTGCCCATAGCCTTGCTCTGTTCTGTTCTATTTACGATTATTAAAGAGTTGAAGTCACTGCTCAGATGTCTGGTCTCCATTATTCCCCAAACATAACACTGGCGACGAGGATGGGATACGGAGACTGAAGAGCTGACTGAGTTACAGAGCAACCAACAGAGCACGTGGTCGAACACGCACCATCAACGGCAACATGGTCAGCGGTGCCGTACCACCCGCTCCATTCAACCCAGAAACCGAAGACTGGGAGGCATACATGGATCGGTTCCAGATGTTTCTGGAGACCAACAATTTGAAAGATGCAACAACCCGGCAAAAAAAGAGCTATCTTTCTAACTCACTGCGGGCCTACCGTGTTTAAAATGGCAAAATCACTTGCCAAGCCAGCCGAAGTAAAGAGATGGACTGGGACGTCCTCGAGCCTTTACTACGGGCTCACTACGCGCCCACCGTGCCAACCTTAGTCAGAAGACACGAATATTACCAGAGGGACCAACGGAAGGGCGAAAGCCTTGCCAATTACATCGCGGACCTCCGCAACCTTGGAGAGCCTCTGCGGATTCGCCGACTTAGAAGAAGCCCTCCGGGACCGCCTGGTTCTGGGCCTAGAAAGACGGCACGATCCAGAGCAAAATTATGGCTAAGGGGGACATCAGCCTCACCGATGCCCTTAAAGAAGCCTCGGCTGCGGAGCGACCAAGAAGTCGGCAGCCCGAATGCGCCGCACCAACGCACCGCTACGTAAACTCGCTAATGATACCTCGCCTCGCTCAGAGAGACACCGGTATCGACTCACCACGAAGACCTAGAATCCCCATCAGAAAGCGATGAGGAAGAGGTCAACCGACTCGAGCGGAGCGAGACCAGTTCACACAACCCTCATTCCGACCGTGTGCAGGATGTGGGGCGAATCACCCACGATCCAGCTGCAAATTCCTCGGCGCACTCTGCCGCAATTGCGGGAGACGAGGTCACATCGCAAAGGTTTGCAGAAGCAAACAAAACTCCAAACCCGACAGGCGAATGCCAATCTTCAGGATTCTTCGGCACACCGAAAAAACTGAACCACCAATGGGAAACCACTCCTACAGAAACAAGCCATCCACCACTTCCACCAGGCGTGAAGAAACCAGGCGGGAAGAGACCCACCAAACAATCACCATAGGCCACGCTACATCCCTTGATGCGGGAAAATCCGAGTAAAGGTCGCCATCGAAAACAAACCTTGCGTGATGGAGGTAGACTCGGGATCTTCCTCTCGATGGTGTCGTGGAAAACGCTCCAACAGCTCATTCCAACGATTCGCCGCCAAGACCTTAACCCTCAAAGGGTTATACTCAAAGACTATCAGGGCAAGCGAATTCCCGTCGTCGGGTCCCGCAGATTCCAGATCTCTTTCAAGGACCGTGCCGTCGCTCTACCACTGACTGTCGTGGACTGCGACAGGCCTAGTCTTTAGGCCTTCAATGGTTCAGGCCGCTCGGAATTACTGTAGCGAGTCCACCGAGGCGAGAGCAACGATTGGGAGGAGGCACTCGTGCAAGAATTCCAAGACGTTTTCGCGAATGGACTAGGCAAGTACAATGGGACCCTGATCTCGTTTAACTTGAACCCTGAGATAGCACCCATCCGCCTTAAGCCGCGTCGGGTGCCATTCGCCTTGAAGCCTAAAATCGACGAACAATTCGATAAGCTAATAGCGCAGGGCGTGCTGGAACCCACCGACCACGCCCGCTGGGAAACCCCTATAGTGGCGCCTATCAAGCCTGATGGGTCACTAAGAATTTGCGGAGACTACCGGGCCACCTTAAACCACGCACTCCAGCAAAGTGCATATCCAGTGCAGGTAGTGCAACACTTGCTCCATTCCCTGGGTGGCGGGAAAGTTTTCGCTAAACTAGATCTAGCCCAGGCGTATCAGCAATTGCCTGTAGATCCGACCACGGCAGAGGCGCAAACTATCGTAACGCATAGGGCGCATTTAAATGCAACGGCTCCAGTTAGGGGTAAGCGTTGCTCCCGGAATCTTTCAGAGTTTAATGGAAAGGTTGTTACAAGGGATCAGAGGGGTCGTACCATATTTCGACGATGTACTCATCGCCGCACCTAACAAAGACATCCTAGAAAAACGACTCAGAGAGGTTTACTGAAGATTCCAAAAGCATGAGCCTCAGAGTTAAAAAAGATAAATGCCAATTATGTACCGAAAAAGTAGAATTTTTGGGATACCTCCTGGACAGCCAAGGAATCCATCCCACCGAAGACAAATTAAGGGCGATTAAAAGGCCCCCACTCCAAGGAACAAGGCAGACCTACAGGCGTTCCTTGGACTTATCAATTTTTATAATGTCTTTTACCCCACAAAGCAACGGTAGCAGAACCATTGCATAGACTATTAGACAAAAAAGCAACGTGGGTTTGGGGACAATGAGGAACAATATGCTTTCCAACAAGTAAAGAAATTGCTAACTTCTGATTCTGTACTTATGCAGTACAACGAGACTCTTCGCTCACTATCACGTGTGACGCATCACCTTTTGGGGTTGGGGCAATTCTGGCCCACGTATTACCAAATGGAGCGGAAGCCCCCATCGCGTTTTTTTCGTGAACCTTAGCTAAAGCTGAAAGAAATTATAGTCAGCTGGACAAAGAAGCTTTAGCTATTGTGGCTGCAGTTAAAAGATTTCATGAATATGTTTATGGCCGTGCGTTTACAATAATTACTGATCATAAACCGCTACTGGGGATCATTGCGGGTAATAAACCAACCCGTATATATTGTCCCCCAGAATGACTCGTTGGTCTGAATTCTTGGCGACCTACAACTACACCTTGCAACATCGCCGGGAAATCAATTCTCACGCTGATGCATTGAGCAGAACACCGCTCCCAGACTCTGTTGTAGATCCAGCCCCAACCATCTCAACACTACAGATCGAAGCTCTACATGCACCACCCTTGACGGCTAGAGACATTGCCTTTGAAACGAAACGTGACCCAGTTCTGCAACACATTCTATGCTGGGTTGAACGGGGGTGGCCGACGGACCAAATAGCACCGGAATGGGCGCCTTTCAAAGCCCGCCAAACCGAACTGTTTTCCCAAAAAGGCTGTATCTTGTGGGGCGATCGAGTCGTAATCCCTGGCAAATTGCAACAAACTGTTTTGGCGGTATTGCATGAAGGACATCCGGGTATCATGCGGATGAAAGCACTGCACGCAGCTACGCTTGGTGGCCGGGAATCGACAAAGAATCGAGGCCTGGGTCGCTACTTGTCAACGTTGCCAGGGCGTCCAGCAACGCCCGCCTAAAGCAAGCCCAACCCGAATGGGAAACTCCGAGGGGACCTTGGTCCCGTATTCATATTGACTTTGCGGGGCCTACCAAAGGACACACTTTCCTTATTACTGTCGATGCCTATTCAAACTGGCTCGAGATTCATCGAATGAACACAACTACAACGGACTCAGTTATCAATAAATTAAACAGACTATTTGCCACACACGGGTTTCAGACGTGTTGGTCTCGGACAACGGCCTACAGTTTACTGCATTACCCTTTGAACAATATCTTGCTGATTGGGGCATCCGCCATGCGCTAACCTCGCCCGCGCACCCTGCGGCGAATGGACTGATGCAGAACACATGGTACAATTTGTAAAAAGACCCTTCACAAAATGGAATTTGGCAACATCGGCGAGAAAATCAACCGAATTCTCTTGTTGCAGCACATCACGCCCCACAGCGTGACCAACAAAACGCCCGCTGAACTTCTTATGGGGCTGAAACTACGATCACACCTTGACCGGCTCCACCCGCATTCGCACCGGAAAAAGCCCTTCGGCTCCAGCAGCAAATGCCGGGAATTTAAGGTAAGCGATTTAATCTTTGCAAAAAACTTTTCGGCGACCCGTTATGGATACCCGCAACCGTTACCCACCTTACCGGGCCTAGATCTTACCGCCTGCTAACGGACGATGGGGAGGGTGTGGAAACGACACATAGACCAACTCCGATCGAGATTACCACCCAGCACCGCATGACTCCCGGGTTCACCAACTCAAGGGGAGGAAATATCGAGGAAATTGACTTTGATATGACAAATAGCAGGCCAACGGAAACCCTACGGCCCAGCGAAACACCGGAACTTGAAGCGGGGAGGGAGTTGAATTTTTCAGGGAACTTTAATGGGGAAACCGAACTGCAAAACCCCAAAGAAACACGGAGTAGCAGAGACAACCACAGTGGAAGCAGCACGGAATCACCGTGCAGCGAAACTGAATTTAATAAAAGATCATCCAAACGCTCCACTGGAACCGGACCTTAGACCAAAACCGGTGGAGCCACGGAAATCATCCAGACAGACCAAGCGGCCTGTCTATCTTGAGATTTTATTACAGCTCCCCTCAAGCGGAACCCAAGGGGAGGGGTGTTGTGAATCAATAAAAGTTACTAGCATAAATGCAAATCAAGGTTTGAAACCTGCACACCTGATTGGCCCTTATACAACAACTAGGGATTGGTCCATAAGTAGTCCCTGATTGGCCACTATTTTGACACTTCTCATTGGTTATAAGTTTGAACTTGTTGCACATGTCATTGGTTAATAAGGTAGCAGATAACCCTATAAAAGGGTTGCTGTTGCCCATAGCCTTGCTCTGTTCTGTTCTATTTACGATTATTAAAGAGTTGAAGTCACTGGTCAGATGTCTGGTCTCCATTATTCCCCAAACATAACAGGCAGGGCCAGTCAGGAGTGGAATTTAGGATTCTCTGAATTGAACAGAATCTTAACTAGGGGCTCTCCTGAACCCCTGAGAACCCAAAGCAGCCTACCCATGACTTTATCTTAAATGACATAAGATCCTCATATTCACTATTGGATACTCAACCCTCTCCTCCTTTGAATCCCTTTCCTCTAACTTTTTTCTAGCCACATCATACATTCTTTTTCAGTGTATTTTTTTCTTCTTCTTCCTGCATTATTCGTGAACATCTTTTCTCTTTAAGTTTTTGAAACAGTATAGATGCTCTGTAGAGCAAAGCTAGAAGAACCACTGACATCTTAATTTCTCCAGGGGCCTTCACTGGAGGAAGAAAAGAAAGTTCTATTGAATTAAGAAGTTGTAGTTGGCCCTGAATCTGGCCTTTAGAGCCTTGGACTTGTGGCCAATAATCAAATGGTTTGGCTCCATTGCATTAACACCAGATCAATTCAATTTACCCCATTTGTGCTTTCTACTGGAATTTTTTCTTTGTTCATGTGGTGTGAATTTCTGCTAGTTCTGCAGCTAATCAAGCCTGTGCTGCCCAGAACAATGAATGCAACCACCAAGTTACTGATGCAATTTTTTAAAAAAATCTAACATGGGTGAGTTGTTCTGCAATGAACCAGAGTTTGCCTACCACAGTTAATAGAAAAGAATCACTTGCATTCTTGGCTTTTGCAATCTCCAGAGTACATGAATGAATTATTTCAAATTCTGGCACTTGCAATGTTCTTGTACAGATTTGCCAAATACAATTCCTGCTACAATTGCCTACTGTACTGAAGTTTTTCACTATCATCAGTGATAAATATAAAATTTAAGAAATTTAATGTCATAAATTTGAGGCTTTCAGAATATGGGAGATAGATCAGAGGGTTTCTACTTCCTGTTTGGTTGGGCAATATATTTTTATTGGGCAAACCAAAAAGAGCAGATTCCAGATTTCCACTTTAGATGTTTTCTGGAATGCATAGCTAATTTTTTGCAGACTTGAGTTTTCAGCTTTTATGTAATGTTGCAATAACTCAGTCCAAAGATTCTGTTCAAATCATTTCAAATCATTTCTAAATCAAGTATATGATTCAGCCAAAGTTAAGCAAAGATAAGCAACCTGAGCAAAGTTCTGCTTTGATATTCTGTAAAAAGCTATGCTTTGTATTATCACTGAAAGTAGCAGATTGAAAAAAGTTTTAATTTTGGTTGTATTGCAATTCTGGAAGATCAGTATTTCTGTTTGGAAGCAGCTCAATGCATCATATAAATCATGGGATAAAATTTTAACTACAAAATCCCCAATTTTAGATTGTATCAGTTTTTAACACCTGAGGTACCAGGAATTACAAATAACAGATACCATTATTATGTAGAAATGAAGTATATTCCTAGCATATCATATACACGATGAGGAAGTTAAAATAAATTTTGCACAGTATTGCTGAAAATGTAATTGCAGCTGAGAGCTGGCAGGTTTCTACTCAATCAATTTCCTTTGTATTGTTGATGCACAGATATATGTATACATTTCGTAAAGCTCTGTAACCTCAAGAAGGCAAAATGAGTTAAAAAATGCTCCATTATTGCAAATTTCTTTTCCAGCATGTTTAATTTTCAAAGGCTGTTGCTATTCTGAATTATACAAAATGCTCTTGTATAATAGTTCTATCAGTAGACTTACCATCTGTTCTCTGTTTTCTGAAAAAGACATGTGTTCCTCTTTATCCAGTATATCCACCAGTTTGCTACAACAAATTTAATGAAATGGAAATCCAATCAAGGTGAGGTTTATTTCATGTGCTTATGTTCCAGTTCATTTTTATAACTTCACACAGGCCAATTACACTTACTGAGGCCTCTTTTACAAAACTAAGAAATCATAATCTGACTTTTTACTGATGTAATTGTGCATTCAATGAATTTCATTCATTCATTCACTAACTCACTCACTCATCCAGTTATTAATTACTATGCAAAGGTTTCTGAACTGTAATCCAAACTGTCTTTTAGAAATGTACAACCATTTTTGTTCATAGTTAAGGATTCTAGTAAGTTTTGCTTTTTAGCACAATTAGCAATCTAGCATAGTATAATACAGTGGTGGGATTCAAATTTTTTTACTACCAGTTCTGTGGGCGTTGCTTGGTGGTCATGTGATGGGGTAGGTGTGGCCAACTCAGCAAGATGGTGAGTCACCTTGCTGTGAGTGACATCGAGTTGCCCATGCCCACTCAGTCACATGACTGATGTTACAAAGACAGGGTGAGTTCCTACATACCTTCCCCCCCTCCTCCACTCTTGGGCTGACAAAAAAAAAGCCCAACTAAAGATCACGACTGACTGCCGAGTCTGCCTGCCAAATGGGTTTTGTTTTGGGGTGGTTTTTGTTTTGTTTTTTGTCAGAAGCCCTTCGGAGATAAATTTGCACCGCCAAAACTTACTGCACCACATTGTTGCAGCACTGCCTGATGCTGCTGCGGGTGCTGGTGTGGCCGTCTGCGAGAGCAAAAGTAGCAGCAGACAGGGGCATGTGATGGATCCCTCCACAGTCCCCTCTGGGTGACAGTGAGGGCTTCGGTACCTCCTCTTTTCCTCAGAAGTGCAGTGTCTGCCTCCCTTCACGTTCCTTATGGAGGGACACACACGCCCTCACACCCGCTGCCACTATATTTGCTCTAGGTTGTCGGCTTCTTTCATGCGGGTGCTCTTAAAGTCAACCTTTAAGTGGTCCCTGGACATGCGCCCACCTTCCTGGCACCCACCTTCCTGGAGCACACTTTCTTCCTTCTCCTGGTGGATGCACCTCTTCCAGCTTAGCCAGGCCAGCCAGCAGGTGACCACATGTCTCAGGGCTTCTCGTCCCCCTTTGTCACAAGCTACCTGCAGCTGCTGCATGCTCTGTTCTTTGTGCCAGGTCTGGCAAGTCCAAGCAGCCGGCACATAGAACAGGGTGGCACCGGACCATTGGAGAAGTGGAGCAAAGCCGGAGATCAATAGCCGCCTCTTTTGCAGCACAGAAATCCTTCCTGAATCGGCCTGCTGGTCTCCTGTTTCTCCACCTGTTGGTTTTGTATGGCTGAGGAGGAGACCAGCTGGCCAAAGGGGCCGCTGCTGGAAGCGATTCTTTTTTGGTCTCCAGCTGACTCTTTCAGGCAGAAATCCTCCCCCAACCAGGTGGGCCTCCTTCTCATCAGCCATACAGAACAAATAGGCAGAGAAGGAAGAGACCAGCTGGCCGATTCAAGGAGGATTTCTGTGCTGTGAAAGAGGCGGCTACTGATATCTGGCTTCTCTCCACTTCTCCAATGGTCTGCACCATCCTGTTCTATGTGCCAGGTACTCGGACTTGCCGGGCCCAGCACATAGAACAGGGCATGCTTTTTTCAGTGAGGCTGCTGGACTGCAGCTGCACCAAAAAAGGCACGCAGCAGCTGCAGGCATCTCGCGACAAGCGGGGGCGAGAAGCCCCAGGACATCCACCCACCCACCTGCTGGCTGGTCAGGCCAGGCTGGGCTGGAAGAGGCACATCTGCCAGGAGAAGGAAGGAAACATGCTCCAGGCAGGCGGACAGATGGGCGGATGTCCCAGGGTTGCTGCACATGTGCACTGCATGTGTAGCAGCTGCAAATGCAATGTGCATGTGCAGCAGCCCTGGGACATCTGCCTGAGCTGTGCCATGACTGCCATGTGGTAGGGAAAGCTAGGAGAGCAATGGGGCAAGTGAGCAATCAGGCGACCAGGTGACAGGTCAGGGGTGGGGCCAGCCAGGGGTTGCCACTGGTTTGGTGACCCATGCCAAATCCCCGCTACCGGTTCGCCCAAACTGGTGTGAATTGGTTGAATACCACCTCTGGTATAATAGTATAAAACGGGTTACCTCTGGAACCAGCTTCACCTCAGCTGCCTCACTCATCCAGGCAGGGGAGGCATGCTAAAGATCCTGTCTGTCAAAGAATTTTGACTGGTGGGGTCAAGGAAGAGGATGTTCTCTGCCATTGCCCCTGCTTTATGGAACATCTTGCCCTCAGAATCATTTAGCTTTTCATAAAGAGGTCAAAACTTGGTTATGTAATCTTGAGTGCAGGACACAGGGACCCAAACACTTATGGGGTTGATTGGTCCCATAAGAACTCCCTCATTAGGAGTCTATTAACAACTCCTAATCTTCCCATCTTAGAATTCTGAATTTTTTGTAATTTTATAATCTTGTTTTACATTTCTACAATCCTAAATTATTTGCCTATTAATGTTTTATTACATTGATTAAATTGTATACCCCCATAGACCCTCCACTAGTACGATGGGAGGTTGAAAAGTTTGATAAATAAGTAAGTAAGTAAGTACATCAGAAAGCCCATTAAATGAAGAGATCATAGAAATTTTTATTTGATCAAGTTCACAGAAGTCTTCAAACAACTTCTGTTCAAAGAAAACTTAACAGTGATAATAGACATCCAGACGACAAACAAAATTAAATATTTGGGAATTGTAATTTTGACAAAATGTACAATGCTTAAAGAGGATAACTATACCCACTAATTAAAAAAATAGCTGAAGACGTCAGAAAATGGAGCAATCTAAGACTTTGTCTTATAGGGTGAATTGCATCAATAAAAATGAACATATTACCAAAATTACTGTTTCTATTCCAAAATGCTCTGGTAAAATTAGAATTTTTTTTTAAAAAAATGGATAAGTTAGTATCAAAATTTATTTGGCAGGGAAAAAAGCCCATAATTAGACTGAAATTGTTACAGGATGCTACTGAAAGGGGAGGATTTGGTTTACCAGACTGGGAAATATACTATAGAGCGGCCACTCTGATCTGGATTAAAGATTGGATAAGTGTTAAAAACAAAAGAATATTAACATTAGAAGGATATAACTTACAGGCAGGGTAGCATGCTTTTTTGTGGCAGGACAAACACCAATTTCATGGTTATTTCCAAAGGCATAAAATTAGGCAGACCTTACTAAGTGCATGGAACAAAACTAAATCTCAATTCTACGTTGAAATACCAACTTGGCTATCTACATTGGAAGCGTTAATGTACCCACATTTATTGTGACAAGGACATATTAATGAGAAGGGAAACTTAAAAAAAAGACAGGAGCTGAAAGATTTGGGATTTGAGATAGAATGGTGGGCCTACTTACAATTACAATCAAGGTATAGTAAAGATATGAAAGAATGGGGTATTAGTAAACAGAAAACAGAATTAGATAAAATATTATTAGGAGCGGACGAGAAATTGATTAAAAAAATTATAAAGTACTATTGGAATGTAAATTGGAAGAAGAAAAGGTGAAAGAAATGATGCTGGCCTGGATGAAAGATTTTGGATACGATATAAATCTGGAAGATTGGCCAATTTTATGGGACAGGAATAGGAAAATTACCCTGTTGGCATCATATAAAGAAAATTTACTAAAAATGTTTTATTGATGGCACATCCCGCCATCAAAACTAGCAAAAATTTATCCAAAATTATCTCCTAAATGCTGGAAATGCAATAAAGAAATTGGAACATATTACCATGTATGGTGGAAATGTGAAAAAGCCCAAATATATTGGCTGAAAATCAGAAACTGGTTAGAAGAGATGTGTAAAACTCCTGAATGTAGATTATAAAATTCTAGCTGTAATAATTGCAGATAGACTAAAAAAAATATTAAATCATATTATTCATCCGGACCAGAATGGCTTTCTCCCTAACAGATATATTAAAAAAATATAAGGATAATAATGGATGTCCTAGAGTATTATGAAACCAAACAAACAATTATCAAACAATCAGATGGCATTAATATTTCTAGATGCCCAGAATGCATTTGACAATTTAAACTGGCAATTTCTGATTGAGCAAAAATCCAGGATGAAATTTGGTGAAAAATTTATAGGGCTAATTAAAACAATATATTCAATACAAAACACAAAAATAGTAATCAATGGAGAAACCACGGATAACATAAAAATATGCAAAGGAGTGAAACAGGGGTGTCCGCTTGCCCCATTACTATACATTCTATCAGTGGAAGTACTGTTAACGCAGATAAGGAAAAACCAAAACATTCAAGGGCTAACAATCAAACAGGAAACATACAAACTGCAAGCGTTCGCTGATGACATGGTTTTTATACTGGAGGACCCAAAAGAGTCAAGCAAAAACTTACTACAAGAAATAGAGGCATTTGGCAAAGTAGCAGGACTTAAAATTAATAAAGAGAAGACTAAGATAATAACAAAAAAATGTACTAAAAGGAAAAATGAGGAATTAACAAGAGAATTAGGGATTCAGACAACAAACAAAATAAAATATCTAGGAATTTGGCTCACAGCGAAGTGTTCTACAATAAAGGCTGATAATTATGACAAATTAATAGATCAGATACAGAAAGACCTCGACAGATGGGCAAACCTACAAATAACAGATAACAGATAATAGGTAATCAGAGTTGGAAGGGACCTTGTAGGTCATCTAGTCCAACCCCCCGCCCAAGCGGGAGACCCTACACCATTTCTGACAAATGGCAGTCCAATCTCTTTTTGAAAGTCTCAACTGATGGCGCTTCCGAGGGCAAGTTATTCCATTGGTTGATTGTTCTCACTGTCAAAAAGTTTATCCTTGTTTCCAGGTTAAATCTCTCCTTGTTCAGTTTCCATCCATTATTCCTTGTCTGGCCTACAGGCACTTTAGAAAATAGCTTGACCCCTTCCTCCTCTCTGTGGCAGCCCCTCAAATATTGGAAGACTGCTATCATGTTTCCCCTGGTCCTTCTCTTTACTAGACTAGCCAAGCCCAGTTCCTGCTGGTTGCTCTTCTCTGTACTTTTTCTAGAGTCTCAACATCTTTTTATAATGTGGTGAACAAAACTGATGCAGTACTCTCGGTGTGGTCTTACTAAGGCTTTATAAAGTGGTATTAGTACTTCCCTTGATCTTGATTGTATCCCTCTGTTAATACAATTTAGGATTGCATTAGCTTTTTTGGCTGCTGCTGCACACTGCTGGCTCATATTTAGCTGGTTGTCCACTAAGACTCCAAGATCCCTCTCACAGTTACTGCTATTGAGCCTGGTTTCACCCAGTCTATATATGTACTTTTGGTTTTTCTTGCCTTAGTGTAGGACTTTACTTTTCTCTACATTGAATTTCATTTTGTTAGATACAGCCCAGTGTTCTAGTCTGACAAGATCCATCTGGATCTTAAGCCTATCTTCTTGGGTGTTAGCTATTCCTGCCAGCTTAGTATCATCTGCAAACTTGGTAAGTTCCCCTTTTATTCCTGCATCTAAGTCGTTAATGAAGATATTGAGGAGTACTGGGCCTAAGACTGAACCTTGTGGCACCCCACTGCTTACTTCCCTCCATGTAGACTTAGACCCATTAAGGACTACTCGTTGAGTATGGTTTGCCAGCCAGTTGCGAGTCCATCTAGTGGTGGTGCTATCTATTCCACTTTTTTCTAGCTTACTAAGAAGTAGGTTGTGGTCTACTTTGTCGAATTCCTTGCTGAAATCTAAATATATTATGCCCACAGTATGTTGCTGGTCTACTAATTCAGTCACTGTGTTGAAAAATGAAATAAGATAGGTTTGGCATGATCTGTTTTTAACAAACCCGTGCTGACTGCTAGTTATTACTTTACTTGTTTCTAGATGTTGGCAGATCTGTTTTTTTATTATCTTTTCCAGTATCTTCCCCGGTATTGATGTTAGGCTGATTGTTTTTTTTCCTTTTTTGAAGATGGGAACCACATCAGCTCTTTTTCAGTCCTCTGGTAGTTCCCCGGTGCTCCAGGATTTTTGAAAGATATGGTGCAGTGGTTCTGAGATGACCTCTGCCAGCTCCTTTAAAACTCTGGGATGTAATCTATCAGGCCCCAGTGATTTGTTTTCATCAAGATCAGACAGGTGTTATCTTACCATTTTTTTTGCTTATTTTAACTTTTATTTCTGGTCTGTCTTTTACAGTTATGTTTTTGGTGGGTTGAGCTATAGTATCTTTTTTGCGTGAAGACAGATGCAAAGAATGAGTTAAGCAGTTCTGCTTTCTCTATGTTGCCTGTTACTTCCTTGCCATCTTCTCTCTTTAGTGGACCGACTGTTTCCTTGATTTTTTTTTCTTGTTATTTATATTTATACAAATCTCTTGGATGGGAAGAATAGCCACCATTAAAACCAATGTATTACCAAACTTGTTGTCTCTCTTTCAAACCGTGCCAGTCAAACTGGAGAAATTTTTTTTCAAAGACTTTAATCGAAGAATTAGTAAATTTATTTGGCAAAAGAAAAAAGCAAGAGTAAAATATACATTAATGCAGGATACTAAAAGCAAGGGAGGACTGTCCCTTCCAGACTTCGAGCTATATTACCAAGCTGCAGCGAGTACTTGGATTAAGGATTGGATTAACTTGGAAGATTTATTTATTTATTTATTTATTTATTTATTTGATTTGCCAATTGTTTACAAGATAATAAGTATAAGTGTATACATAGTTGTGAATTCATGAAATGGGTACATATAAGAAAAATAAAAGAAGAATCAGAGAAACAATAGGACAGGGACGGTAGGCACGTTGGTGCGCTTATGCACGCCCCCTACAGACCCCTTAGGAAAGGGGTGAGGTCAATAGTAGACAGTCTAAGGTTAAAGTTTTTGGGGTTTGGGGAAGAAACTACAGAGTCGGGTAGAGTATTCCAGACATTGACCACTCTATTGCTGAAGTCATATTTCCTGCAATCAAGTTTGGTGCGGTTAACATTGAGTTTGTATCTATTGTGTGCTCTTGTGTTGTTATGGTTGAAGCTGAAGTATTCATTGACAGGTAGGACATTGCAATGTATGATTTTATATACCATGCTTAAATCAGACCGAAGACGGCGTAATTCAAGGTTTTCTAGTTCTAGAATTTCAAGTCTGGTGGCATAAGGTATTCTACAATGAGTAGAAGAGTGGAGAACTCTTCTTGTGAAATATTTCTGGACTTTCTCAATTGTGCTAATATCAGATATGTAATGTGGGTTCCAGACTGATGAACTGTATTCGGTATTGGTCTAGCAAATGTTTTGTATGCTCTGGTTAGTAGTGTGATATTACCAGAGAAAAAGCTACGTAGGATTAGGTTAACAACTCTTAATGCCTTTTTGGCTATGTAGTTGCAGTGGGCTCTAGCACTTAGATCATTAGAGGTGAGTATTCCAAGGTCCTTTACAGAGCTTGGGTCATCAACAAGATCTTGACTATTCAGCTTGTATTTTATTTTCTGATTTTTTTGCCAATATGTAAGACAGAGCATTTATTTGTTGAGATTTGAAGTTGCCATTTGTTTGACCATTCTGATACATAGTCAAGATCTTTTTGTAGGGTAGCAGTATTGTCTGTGGTATTGAACAGCTTTACATCATCAACGAAAAGAACGCAATTGCTCTTAATATGATCACAGAGGTCATTTATGTAGAGTATGAAGAGAGTTGGTCCTAGAACACTGCCTTGGGGGACACCACTATTGACAGGTACAGAATTTGATAGGACGCTTCCAATTTTGACCATTTGTTGTCTGTTTGCCAGGAATGCTTCTATCCAGTTATTCAGTTGTCCAGAGATACCATAGGATTTTATTTTTAGGAGTAGTTTGTCGTATACCACTGAATCGAAGGCTTTACAGAAGTCTATTTAGATTGCGTCTATTGCTTTGCCCTGGTCGAGTTGTTGTCGAATATTGACAATAGAAGGTTTCGATCTACAGCTTGGCTGGCACGCGTTTCTTAGGGATGAGAAAAACAGAACCCATAGTTACTTTCAAAAACATTGGATAAGAGACACTCTATTATGTGTATGGGAGGCAATAAAAAAAACAAACCACTTTGTGAAAATACCTCTCTGGCTATCTCCAATGGAGGCATTAATATATCCTAATGCCATGGATCTGAATAAAACAATAAAATACAAACAACTCATAACAAATGAAGGTGACCTGAAATTACAAATACAACTCAAAACACAAGGAATTGAAATTGGGTGATGACCGTACCTCCAAATGTAAACAAAATATAAAAAAGACAAGGAACAATTTGGATTTTACAACAAAGAACAGGAACTAGACAAAATATTACAAGGAAGTGAAAAAAATGATTACTAAATTATACAACTGCTTATTAGAATTTAAAATGGAAGAGGAAACAGTTAAGGAGAATATGATAATATGGGCTAAAATTGCGGTCATAACATCCACTTAGAACAATGGGAATGAATATGGCAAACCAACTATAAATTAATGTTATGAGTATCATATAAAGAGAATATTTATAAAATGTTCTACTGCTGGCACCTTCCACCCAATACGTCACCCAAATGCTGGAAGTGCAATCATAGCCAGGGAACATATTTTCATATGTGGTGGACATGCCCCAAAGCTCGAAAATACTGGTCTAAGATACAGGGATGGCTGGAAGAGATGACAAAATTAAATATTAAACTCAACCCAGAGACCTTCTTATTGGGAATATCAGACCTGTCATGGAGTAAAAAACAACAGCATCTAATACAGCAGCAAGAATAGCCTTTGCCCAAAATTGGAAATTAACAATGGTACCCACAGATTTAGCAGTAATCAACAAAATTTACCAATGCGCAGAAATGATTAGATTAACTATGATATTAAAAAACAAGGAAGAGGGGGAATTTTTTACAACTGGAATACATGGTACAAATGGTTAAATGAAAAGGAAATAAAGATGTATAGTGAAAATGATTAAAGAAATATTATGGAACAACAGAAATAAGGATAAATGTATAGCTATGAATATATGTATAGTATAGCTATGTATATAGATGTAGTAGTGTAATAACATAGGAAAACAAACAATGTATCACGACGTATTAATAACATAGATAAGTAAGAAATCAGGAATTAGGTTTAAGATATCTTTGTAGTAAATGATCTCAATTAACACTAATAGAGATATACATTGTTATGAAAACACTGTAAAATGTGAGAACATGATTCTCTTTTTAAAATATTTTTTTCTTGAATAAAAACTATTATTATAGAAGAAGAAGAAGAAGAGATATGTAAAATTAAAATAGAGTTCAGACCTGAAATTTTCTTATTGGGAATCAATGTGGGGAAATAAAATAAAGAGATAATATATTTAATAATCCATGTCACCACTGCCGTGATGGAAAGGAAAGATATGCCAGAAGAGATGGAAATAATTAGAAAAATTTGGTTGTGCGCTGAAATGGATAGAATAACTCAAGAATTAAAAGATAAGACTGAATCTGATTATTACAGAATTTGGGAGAAGTTTTACCACTGGTTTAAAAAAAGAAAGGAGTAACTCTAGCAAAGATTAATATTTATGTACATACGTAAATTTGTATTTTTTATTATGTATGCACCACGTTCATTGTTTTTAATTTTTTTTCTGTTTGTTGTTCATTAATAAAATTATATTTAAAAACAACAACAACTTCTGTTCACACAGACTGAATTAATATAATATGTTAAACTAAGTTTTGTTTTAACCATCATCTTTTGGAACAAATTTCCAAATGTCAGGTTTGCGCTAAGGAAATCCCAGATCACATTATTGTTTTAAATAGTGTGAGAAACACAGTTTTCCAATGAATGCATTTTTGGACTTCCAAAAACATTTGGGGGAGGGATACTCTGCCAATAATCAACAATAATTATAGGTTTGAGAGTGGGTTGCCGTTTCTCAGAGATGTAAAATGGATGCTGTTTTGAAGATTGAGACAGTGATTGGCATGTGAACATAGCCTTGGTCTTTGCTTGTATATTCAATAGATCCATATATTATAGTTTTGTGTAAGCTTTTCTTCACATAAGTACTAGAGGGAGAGTTATTGTCCAGGATTCAAATACATCAATACTTATTGTTGATGCATTTGGCACTCGCTTAACATTTCAAATCCACCAAACATGCTACAAATCCTTATTAATTTGTAAATTTTTAATTTTAATATTATTTGTAAAATTTTAGGCACAGAGAGGGATCTAGATTCAGTGACCAGAATCTGTAGAGCAGGAAACCAAAATCTGCTTCTGAAAACTAAAGTTTCAGTACTACTAAATCCAAAATATGTTTTACTTCTTGTGATTGAGTGTATGCACCTATATATGTCTGAATGTACTTTATTGTTTGTTTGTTTATGTGAACCTACACATTTTAGCTCATAAACTAAATATGATTTGGGTATTGCATATTAATCCAGTCTTCACCACACATGTAGGCCATAATGAGTTGAATAATATTCTGACTGTTTCCTGTGTTCATATTTCATATTTGAATTATTAAATAGGCAAAAATATTCAAATCTTTGAGTGCATATTTACAATGCAAAGCTACTTACCATGTGAATAATTATGGCTTTTAAAAACTATATTGCATTTACATTAGGATTTAAATATATTGTATTTAATATTTTAGGACACCTTTATAATATAAATTATATGAATAACCTCAATCTGAAATTTTACACTGGACTGAATACATAGTATAAATGTATAAATAGTATATATAGTATAAATGTATAAATAGGAGTATGTTGTAAATGGAATTCCTCAAAGGTTCTTTCAATAAAATGGAATTCCTATCAGAAGAACTGGGCCTCAAGAAAATAATTACTAAGATTTCTATATGTAGCTTAGTTTATTTTCTATTTTGGGGGGCGGGAATTAAAGCTGTATGACAAAGCAATTTGCTGGGGGGTTAAAAAAAGAAAGGAAAAACCAGTTACTCAATTATACTAAGTAGCTGACATGTTCTACTGCTGACAAAGGCAAATTTAAACTCTTAAGTATTTTCCCTGTCAAAAACTGTTCATACAATTGTAGATCACCAGAAATATCTTTGGTATTCTGCTAAAAAAAATGAAAAAGAAAAAAAAATTAGTGTATGTAGGCTTTGAACAATGGAGGTAAGTTCTGATTTTCTAAATGAGATGTTTTTATTTTTTTCTTTTGGATGAAAAAAATCAATCTGGACTTTTATAACTGTTTAAGGAATTTCCCAAGATGATCCTTCAGAATGGCTAGAATAATGTAAACAGGAAAGAACAGCGTCTACATAAACAGCTTGAAATCCTGCAAAAGTAAAATTAAAGATAGGTTATACCAAAATTTGGTTCATGAAAATGTAGCAGGATTTGGTACTAAAAAAGACACAAGTTACACTAGATCATTTGTTTGCGGCTTGAACTGGGACATATTTCAAAACCAAGAGTCAGAAATATATATACACTCTAAAATTGGTATTGTACTAGATCTCATATTAGAATAATTAGACAAAGGATAATTAGACAATTACAACCATGGTTTCATCCAAGATTCAAGATACACAACATTTTTATACGTGCAAGCATAATAAATATCTGATGACCTTTAGGCTAAGAAAAGGTCACATTCTTCAAGGTCAGATAAGGCAACATTTAAAAATGGTTCTGCCATTTAAGCAATCTCTGGGCAGGTTTGATAGTTCCAGTCCGTCATCTAAATAAAGTTGGTCTCAATCAGGAGCAACAGAGGGGATTGACAGAAGTCAGTCACATCTTTTTTATATGCATTTTATGTACAAAAAAAGGGGGTGAGGTGACATTTCCATCATAGAGTCAACTGAAAGGAATCTTGAACTTTTTGTATGCTTCTAGAAGAGGCTACTGGTCCCACAGATAGCTGGTTATAGATACTGGACTAGTTTGGAGCAATAACCCATTCCTGAATATATAATAACTTCCAAGTGTAGTATACAGTATTATATACTATCTAGAAGTGAATCTGACTTCCTCCACTTCCATAGGTCACTAGGCAGCAACTATGGGCTACATGACTGAAACTCTATTATTAAAGATGGCTCCCCATCTTATTCAGTACTTGTTTTTTGATAAAAATCTATCTGCCAAAACTCACTGAAGATGGACAGATTTAGATGGGAAGAGGCAATCTGGGGGTCCGGAAATCTTTGGACCCTTCTACTTAAATGTGTTCTGTCCTGGGCTACAATTTCCTAATGAGGAAAGGAGAAACCTTTTTCTGTTTCTGAAATGAGTTCTTTCTTCTCCTCTGTTAGCCTACCCACTTGCTAAGAATCTTAATGCCTATTTCAACATTTTTTGAAAGATATTCATGTGGAACTCAGGAAGGTACCCTTTTAATGGCTGTTCCTAAAGACTTCACTGGAAAAAAAGCCCATATTTTCCTTTTCTAATGAATTTATGCAAGAGAGAACAGGTTAATTCTCTACTTACAACCCATAATATCAGTTATTGACTGAAGCAATCAGTCCATGTAAGTTATGTAAGATAGCACGTGAGTGCCCATGTGATTGCTTGGTTCATTGAAGGCAATCCTGACACTCCCAGTTGCAGCTGTTAAGTGATTTGTAAGATGTTAGGTGGATAGAAGTATAGGGATGCTTCATAGGAAGAGACCCTGGGAGGCTCTGTCAAAGAGCTTTAAATCCTCCGTGCTAAAAACTAAGCAAAATTTCAAACTTCTGGGTGGCAAGATCCTTGTACACTAAACCTCCCAGAGCCTCCCGCATCTGCCTGAGACACTCCTTACTCCTTATGCTACTGCACTGCTGTTCATATCTCCAGGGGCTAGCTAAAAGAGCTGCCCGCCAAAGGTCAGCTTCCACCATGCGCAGAAGAGAACACTTTCAATGGGGTGAGGAGCTGCGTTTCTCCACCCTGCCAAAGAATTTCAGCTCCCCTCCACATGCATAATGGAACTCCTTTGATAGAGTGCATAAATGGAGCTCAAACCATCATAATCTAAATTCTGCACCATGTGTGTATGTGCATGGACACATGAGCTCTTGTCTTTGCACTAAAGGGAACTTCTTTTGCCAGATCCTCAGGATCTAAAGGAATTCAGTTACCCTCAGCAAGAAGTCCCTTTAGCCAGCCTCTAGAATTCTGTCAGCAGACAGAAGCAGCATCTTCCTGTCAGCTTTTCCACTGACTTTCTTTGGAAGGCAGCAGAGAAAATAGTACGCATTTGACAAATTGTAAGTATGAACAGATTGCGAAGCACCCAGCTTATGATCACATGACTGCTGGGGTGGTGGTACTGTCATGTTTGGTGGGATTCAAGTGGGTGTGGCTTGGTGGGTGTGGGAAGGATACTATAAAATCTACAGTCAGAGGTGGTATTTGCCGGTTCTCCAAACTACTCAAAATTTCCGCTACTGGTTCTCCAGTAATGGTCAGAACCTGCTGAATACCACCTCTGGTACAATACTGGATGTCTTTTACAGATTCTAAAGCATTCTTTCCAAGGCTGTCATAACTTCATAGTCATTAAACAACTAAGTCATTAAGTAACTAATTGTAAGTTCAGACAATCTGTAAAATCCTTCCATTTTGAAAGACATTTTGATATGAAATTTGATATGAAGTTGTCTTTGGCTCTGAATACAAGCCACTTCTGCAGTGTTGCTGTTTAAAAGTCTTTACAATTCAGATTGTATGTGAATTTCTTTATTAAAAAAGAATTAACAGGTTTATTAAAAGGTTTCCAACATTAGATTGGCTCATCAACAATAAATGTGAATATCAGCTGAAGAAAAAGCTTCATGCTACAGAGAAGAACTTTGTATGTATTCAGAGAAGAATTTTATAGAAGATATCTATTCTGAGGCCAAGGGATTACATCAATGCTGCAATGTCACTAAGCCCCAATTGGCAGCTGCTTATGTGCATCCATGTGAGAACTGGAAGGGACAAATGGGAATATATGCTTGATGATGTAATCACAAAAATGTTATGACTTACATATTTGTGCTAAATATTTGGTTGCAAAAATATAATGGCAGCATTTGTATAATGATGTTATTGCATTGTTTGTTGATAATGTTGCTGGCTGTCTTAGTTACTGAAGAGAGAGAGGGGGGAGGGAGAGAGAGAGAGAGACTGGTAATTTTACAAAAGTATGTAAGTCACCTGCTCTATTTTCCTTGCCTTCCCATTTGTAGATATTACAGGAAAGCTGATTCTAGATGCGGAATTGTCAGAAGAAGCAAGAAACAAGAAGAAGGTATCTAACTACAATCAATAGCAAACAGAGCAAGCAGACATCCAGTTATGTCTGTACAGGTGGAAAAATATTTGAAAAAATAAAATAATGCTTGAAAGAAGATGGCAAGTTTGCTTCATATATAGAAAAGTAAAAAGGGAACCACCTTAAGAATAAGGGGAAATGTCTCCTTTAAAAGGAGCACTGAACATCTAATTAAAAAGTATGAAGACAACTGGCCTTCTCAGATATTTCCTTTTGCCTTTCACTGCTTTGAGAAAACTATGAAGTAAAAGGAAGGGTAAGAATCACATCAGAATGAAGAAAAGAAGACATTTCTCCTTAGAAATACCCCATGCCATACTGTCCTTTTTTTCTATTCTTTCAGATTAAGACAAGGAGCTTTGCAATTATTTATGAAATTTTAAATGCTAAATTTTATAGCCACTTGTTAACTTAAAAAGTAACTAATCTGATTCTTAGATCTCATGCTATATCTTACTCAAAAAACTAGAGAGCTGTAGCTTAAATGTTATGGCAGACCATACTGAGAAGGGCTGGAATGTAGGATTGAATGAGCCATGCATGGTATCCTAGGTCCAAATTAACAGTGATTGTCACTATAAATACACCAAGGCTACTTTTAGTAGACCGATCCAAATAGATATCAAAAGTATTAGGGGGTTAGGTTTCTAGTTGAATTCTCATGATGTTTTCAGCACAGATTTGGAAGAAACATCCTTGGGCTTCCTTGGCTTTTTACTCTGATGGACATGTGCCTGAAGGGTAGAGCCAAATGTGGGAGACTCAGAGGGACATTCCTAGGTTTTGGGTGAGTCTCCTAGTATAATACCACAATTATTCCAGCAGAAAGTTGGGCACAGCATTGATACATCCATTAAAATCTGCTAAAGGCAAACTGAAGTACAGTAAAAGCAAAACTATGCTTTATTGCAGGAAAACAGTGTCTCATGCTTGAACTGCTCAGACTGTGCATAGGCTAGGCACCAAGGTCTAGTCAGATATTTCCAGGAAGAAAACAGAATACTAGGTCAATTGCAGTCTGGGTATTTTCAGTCTGGATAGCATTTAAAATGAAAAGGCTCCTCACTATGCAATAACAAAAATCATAATCAGTTCACAGGAAATCGGACTATGTCTCAGTAACAACAACCAGCCATTCATACAGACTGAAACCAGACAATGACTCAGCAGTATCCTAATAAACAACACTGATTTACATCACACAAATGGTACTTAAAACCAAAGACCATGCCTCAGTAACAAAAGCCAGCCAATCAAACAGTCCAAGGTCAGACCATGACTTAGAAGTAGCCCAACAAACACCATCCATATTAATTTGCATCATATAAAAAGGTATTTAAAGACCTTGTTCTGACAGACAAGCACAGTTCAAAGTGCACAGATGATGTTTCCTCAAATGGTGATGAAATGTTTGCAACTAAATTGCCAAGCTTAGAGCTCAGACCAACAGCCCAACTACCAACCTAAGTTACTTATGCGTGCATAAGCGCACAATCGTGCCTACTGTCCCTGTCCTATTGTCCCCAATTATTAGTTCCTATTTCTTGTATTTAAACTTGTTTATTCTTGTTTCTGTTATATTGTAAGATTTTGGTTAAATAAATAAATAAAAATACTTGTATTCAAATATATTTCATACTACACAATGCATATACAATAAAAAAGGTCAAAGAACACAAGGCAGAACTAGAAGAAGATGGTGAGACAACATCAAACACACACTACATCAGTTAACAATGGTTGAGGTCATCAGAAGAGCAAGAGCCAGAAGATTTTTTTTCTCCCTTGATACCTGAAGCAGTAAAAGAGGAAGAGGAGGAGGAGGAGGAAGAGGAGGAGGAGGAGGAGGAGGGAAGAAGAGAAGAAGAAGAACAGCAGCAGCAGCAACAGCAAGAACAACAACAACTTGAAACTTTATAAACAGATAATTAGATGGGGTATGGGATGAAGATGTGGTTTGTTGTATTTTAAGAGATGGCTGTAAGGAGATTACCTTTTATTTCTTTTTTCTGCACTTTTAAATTTTATTTATCTTCTGTAATAAAAATGTAATTTTCAATAAAATATATTTTAATAATATACAATGTCTCAAATTCTTAATACTCATAAAGAAACAACCTTTTGCTTTTAAATTGCTTATAAAGGGGCTTTTTTTCTTTTCTATTTGAAATTTAGCAGAAAGTACTATTTATTGTTTAATGTAAAATATTCAACAATTTAAAAAAGAAACATAGCAGTTGCTCAGAACTTAGTAAAATAATATATTTAACAGGAAATTCCTGCATCAGAGATTTCTGCCAATCCTTACTGAGACTCAAGAACATAAGCAAATACCAAGTTATTTATTCTTGCCAGCAAGAAAGCTATTAACTGATAAAGCTCACTGGACTCTCCTATGTACCCCCGTAGGATATGACCATTCAATATATGATTCTCTTTGTTAATAATTATTTTTTGTAATTATGTTTGTCCTATAATACTGGGGGCTTTTTAAAAACTTCTAAATGCTAATGGCCAACACATCACAGAACAGCCTTTTCACAGTGCTCCATATCAGTTCTTATTTGTTTAGTCCTTGGCTTCCCCTATGACCTTACTCCATGTCCCTTGCAGCAAAAGCTGTGAAGCTAAAATAATTAAGAGGAGAGACAATATTACAAGATGATTAAATCACAAGTCAATCATATCTTAATTGAAGCCACTGATTAAAGACAACTATATATTGTAATTTGTAACACAGGGTTCTCCCACCAAAGAAGATGAAGTGAATTTTCCAGACCAGGGGTGTCAAACTCCTGTTGTCAGACAGCATCACAAGACGTATCAGGGCTTTTACCCCTCCGCCAAACTAGGTGTGGGCGTGGCCAGCATGTGACACATCTGGCACGCGGGCCAAGAGTTTGACAGCCTTGTTCTAGACTACAAACTGAGTTGAGCCTCATATATGGAATTCCCTATCCAGAGAGGTTCAGCATTACCATCATTGCAGGTCTACATCAGAACCTTTCTATTGACTTCAAGCTGCATTTTAATTCATGTTCCTTTAGATTCTGAATGAGTGTCCTACTGCTGCCTACTTTGCTTTTTATTGGATTTTGATGTATATGTTTTAGACCAATGGACTTCTATTGTAAATAACTTCATACATCGAACTGTATGAGATTTGTATTAATTTAAATTTAAGTTTAAACTTTTCTTTAATAGCCCCCAGACTTTCTCTCTTGCACTTAATCCCATTGTGATAATATTGGCCATGTGATTAGAGTGATTAGAGGAGATAGGTAGATACATTTTGCCTGATGGCAGAAGCATTCATATGTATGGAATCTAGAGCACAGTGAAATCTAGACATCTAGGCAGTCAGAGGTGGTATTCAGCAGATTATGACCAGTTCTAGAGAATCAGTAGCGGAAATTTTGAGTAATTTGGAGAACCAGCAAATACCACCTCTGACTGGCCCCACAGCCCATCTATTCTCTGCCTCCCAAGTCCCACCTGATCGGCTGGGTCTTCTTTTGTTGCCCTGCACAGAACAGAGCTGGAAGCAGGTTAGTGGTTGGGAAGGGAATTAAGATTTTACAGTAACATTCCCCCAGGAGTGGGGTGGAATGGAGATTTTGCAGTATCCGTCTCCTGCCATGCCCACCCAGTCACGCCTGGAAAATGGAAAGAGTTTCCATTGCATGCAAGCCAACAGGTGATGATGTAAAATTTTACCTTTTTGTCTCTGAATGCCCTTAATCTGTTTTAGCCACTTGTCTTTCTTCATTCAGTCTCAGGGCCATTATGGTGTGTTTATTTGAAGATCTCTGCATTATCCTTCAAATTCTAACTATTGAATATCAGATAACTATACATATGGTTAACACAAATATAACTTAATAAACATTTTATTTCACTGGCTTTCTATTATAGTTTCAGTTTTTGAATTTCTGAATGCATAAATCACTTTAATAACTTCCATTAAAACTTTCCTCAAGTAAAAAACACAAAATGTTATAACTATAAAGAATGGGATGAGGTTTTCTTTAAAAAATAATATAAAATAAAACCAATTGAACTGTTGAGAAAAGCATAAAATGAATGAAAAAAGCAAAATCTCTTTTCTTGTAGAAATTTTTATATATTATATAAAATTTTATATAATTTTTATATATTTAGGTTAATAGTTTTAGAAACATGCTCCATACATTTAAAAAAATGGAAAGCTTCTTTTTTTCCAGCAAATTAACTATTTGGTTTGCTATTGAATACTGCAGATAAAAGATGCATCTTCATACATATCTAAAATGGGAAACTAGAAAAAGTCATACACAATTATTTGAGTGGATGAAGTTTAGGCAGATAGAATGTATCATATGCAGTAAGCCTAAAATGACATATAGTAGGTAATAGGTATGAATAAAGTAACACTTTATGAGAATAATAATTTTTATAAAAATACTTTAAAAGAATATAAAGACACTCATAAAGTATCTTTATTTTTATGAATGTCTAGGTCTTCAAGATCCCTTTTGCAGTACTACTATTAAGCCAGGTATCATCTAGTCCAGGGGTCCCCAACCACCGTTCCCTGGACCGGTACCGGTCCCTGGATCATTTTTTACTGGGCCGCAAAGCTTGGGCACCGCCATCTTGTTTCGATGGCACTTCTGGGTTTTCGGTTGGAAAGTGCTTCTGGGTTTTCAGTTGGAAAGTGGCGTTTGGGTGCTCGTGCCTTAGTTTCATCAAAGGGGGGGAGGCTTCGAACGAAGAGCTGTCCCGATGGCGGTGGAGTCTCGTGTTACTCAGATACCGGTTCGTGGAAGAATAAATAATTGTGAAACCGGTCCCTGGTTCAAAAAGGTTGGGGGCCACTGATCTAGTCTATGCCTGTGCATTAGGTTTTCTTACCTAAATATAGAATTTTACCTTGTCAAGGTCCTTCTGTATCCTGAGCCTATCCTCTTCATCTGTTAGTGTCTAAAATTCATTCCTTCATTCCTTCATTCATTCCATCAAATATAAAATATCTATGGGCAACATAAAAAAGTAAAAACAACAACATACATCGAACAACAATTGTCCAAAGTAACAAAAACATGTTTGCACATTTGTCTCCAAAGGGTTCTGCCCAACTATCCTACTCAAGGACTTGGGAAGGAGTAGTTGGAGATTGCAGTTGGTTTGAAATTATCTCTTCTGCAACTATTCTTTCTTTGATGATTCTTTCTAAATATGCTTTACTCACAATATGCTTCGATGGAAATTTGTATGTTATACGTCTCACAAAAGAAAGTCCTTTGGTTTCTATCAGGTTCCCAGAATTCCCACAGTCAATATGTTTGAACTTCACATGGCTTAAAATAACAGAGATTAAGAAATCCTGTCCTATAGAGATGGTGAACTAGCAATTACATCCAAAGCATCCTTATGCCTTTACATTGTTTTAACATTTCATTTTGAATTTTTATCTTACCCTACAATATCTGTAAATTTAGTGATGTTGCTATGGTTAAACAGGCCTTTCTCGCTTCAATATCTTCTGTGGTACTTTCCCATCAATTGTCATCAGCTTCCCAGTTATACACAGGCTTCTAATTTTTGTTTTTCTCCAACTTATTTAAGGGAAAGGAAAAGCACTGATTGATTCACACCCTGTCTTCCACTTATCAAGTAGGCGTAATAATTTGCATGGTTCATAATTTGTCAGATGTTTACAAGTTTATTGTTTTAGAAACAATAAAATACAAAAAGTGGAGTTTATATTTCACTTTTTGAGTGCATGATCTAGCTTTCTAATGGGTAAATAAATTAATGGATTTAATCTATTTTCTTTCTTTTTTAAAGGAACATATTTCTTCCATTTCCTTATCCTGTTTTTTTACACCTATATGCTAAGAAGAAGGGGAATAGCTGCAGCAGTTGCCCTTCCTTTCCCTTCCCTTCCAAATAAGTGGTGTAGTGTGGAAAGATGGATAACCATCTTCACATCTTCATTTCCTCATTTGTTTGTAAGTCAAAGTAGCAATATAAGAAATGAAGAAGACATTTGCGCTGTTGGTAATTGTTCAGTTGCAGTGAGTACATTTTAAAGGTGAATCTTAAAATAAAAAGGGAAAGTATTAGAGTGGGTGTTCAAGTATAGTCCTTCTGGTGTATATAATAGACTCTAGAAAGTATATGTCTAATAGCATTGAAAGTGGCACATCATCCTCAATTAGTAAAAAAAAAATCAGTCCTTTATCTTTTGAACTGTAATAAGCACAATTATTCATCAATAGGTATAGTCATCTTAGGTTACACATTAACATCCAAATTCAAATTCATGTGAATCATAATATGCTGTCCTTTGTAAACCATTTTGTTATATAGTTTTTGTAAAACTATCCTTAATCAAATGAAATCCAGACTTTTCTTTTCATTTTGGAGACAGTCTTATTATTTGTGATCATGAACTCATTTATCCTACTTACTTGGTGGTTAGGATTTTCCAGGAATCTGGATTTGATGAAGCAATTCATGACATATAAAGTTCTTTGGCAGTTAAAATAACCCTTACTCAACATTAAAGTCCAGGCTGTACCTGTAAAGATTTGTTTCTCAGCATGTGTGAAAGCAGACTATTTTGCCATTTAATATTTATTTATTTATTTATTTATTTATTTATTTATTTATTTATTTATTTATTTATTTATTTATTCCATTTGTATAGCAGCCTATTTCAAAACATTCATTCTAGGTAACGAAAAACCATAAAAATCAGAACATAACAATGTAAAACAGAAATTAAACACAAATGGAAACCAAGGGGTATTATAATCTGTCAATGTCAGCACAGTCAGAAAATGGGGCCCTTTCATACTCTTGAGACCTCTTGAGGTAGAAGCACATAGCCAGATTTTCAAGGCCTCCCAAAAGATGACAGGCTCGGGCCATCCTAATCTCTGACACTGAATAAGGAGGCATCTGTAGCAAATGGCAGTGATGACAAAATGACAACTTAAAAACAAAATATTTTCATAGAAACATTGAACATGTAATTATATCAGGATATTGGATTTAAGTATGAATATCAAGTCATACGCATGCACATATCACCATTTGTGTAGAAGGCTGCATTTTATTGTGATGAATGCTAAGCTTGAGTGGAAGAGCTGAAGGGATCTTTGGTTGGCCCTAAACATCCAATTTGTAGAATGCAAATCAAGGACGGTATTTTGCTGAGGTTTCTCATGTCAATTTTCCAGAAAATCAAAATTATAGGTATTTTGTTACAGTAAATGTGCTGCAGTGTAGTGTATAAGGTGCTGTATGTTAGATTCAGAACTATTAGTTTATCCAGCAACATTCAGATTAATATTATGTCATTTTTTCTTCAGATAAAGTATGCACATTTCTCTGTTCTACAGACTACTGAATGCATTCATAACTTCTCTTATTTTGAAGAAAAATATAAATATAAATAATTTCATAGTTCATGTTTTCCTTTGTTGGTGCTTTCTTTAGAAATTGTGGTAGAATATGGTTAATAGGGATTTCCTTTTATAGAAGAAATATTCCATCATTTTTCAATATAATACAATAGTTTTAAATAAGGAGATAAGAAACAATATAACTGTTTCTACCTGTTCTCGAAAGGAATTTTTAAGTGTAACAACACCCAAAAAGGACTTTCAGAGTATTTGAACTATTTCTTAAAAGTCAACCAAAAGCTTGAATTTGTACGACATGCTGGTGGTCATAGTTTAGGCTTGGTGTCATAATTTTTTTGGCAAAAAGTTCTTCTTTTCTTCTAAAAATCATTTCCATTTGACTACTGTCTCTGAGAATAACACCATAGGTTTCCAATTTAGTTATTTATTTGTTCCCCACCCTCATTTTGCTTCATATGCTTCACTGCTTTCCCACCTTTTAATATCCTGAATAGCTGAAATAAAACAACTTCATGCAGCTGGAAAGAGTAACTTCTGCTATTGAATCTGATTTCAGGAATCCTCTTAGCCTCCAACAAACACATCCAGCCCACCATTTTTTGGGCAACTGATTCTTTTGTTATTTTTTTTCTGAGTTTTGGATTCCCCCCGAAATCTCATTTAACATTAAAATATGTTTGTGAGATATTCTTAATTTTGCTTTATTTAATATCAGTTTAGGTTTTGTAGAACCTAAACTGTTATTTCTTAACAGCTTTCTCAATACTAAATATCCCCATTCACTCTCTTTGCTTTGTTTTGTTTTTTCCTTCTCTAAATCTTTTCCTGAATTCTTCCTGGGTATGCCTTGTTTCCCCCTTGTAAAGGCAGGGACAATATTTGTTGTCGCCCTGTCCTATAGCACTTTACCTTTACTTCAGAATGCCTCAAAAATCATGTATAAAACAGTGTTCATCAATGTTATTCAATACTCTAAGATGTAATTTTTTGGACCTGGAGATTTAAATTCATTCAGGATAAATTATCTGACTATGCTTTCATCAGCTTCAATTAATACCTCCTCTGTATCCTACCTATCACTATTGCTTGTTGAATTACAGATGTTGTGCCTCAAAATTTTTGAACTACAATTAAGATGAGTTGGGTATTTCTGTCTTTTGTTTGTTTGTTAACTTAGCATTTTGGTATTCTTGATGAACAGTTAGTATATCCATTATCTTCTCTTTCTTTTATTGTGCTTATTTTAATCCTATACAACATTATTAAGAACAATTATCTCCTAAAAACTAAATATTTGAAAGAATAATGCAAGAAATTGCCACTGCGACTCTCTAATATAACTGAAAATTATTTTTTCTTTCCTGAATGATCAAAGTCTTTTGCCCAAATTAAATAACTCGTGTCAAATTGGACTGAAAAGTAATCCAAATTGCAAAAGAAAACAAACTTCAGAAATGAGAAATACACAGTGACAGCTCTGGATGAATGAACTCACTGTAGCCTGTTAGATGTATTGAATCTGACATTGTTGTGTTGAACTTGCAGAACTGTTCCTGGGAATTGAGTCCTTAGTGCCTCACTAGTAAAATAGGGTATAACACTTTCACCTGTTCCATTTAATAATGGAATTCTAAAGAGAGAGGAACAGAAGGATGATAATCCTCTTAGTTTTGACGCACAAGAAGAGACAACACAAAGAACAACAATACAGCAATACAATGTTGTGGTAGTAGTATTTATTTTAAAATTATTTCTCAAATATCTAGCGAAAAAGTCTGGTTAAGCATTATTAGTGTTGCAGTCCTTTTTCAATTATTCTTTACACAGACTCTGAAATAAGCTCTTTCTTTGTCCTACAAAATGATGAAATGAAACACCAACTCAGCAACTTCCATATTATCTTCTTCCCTAGTCTACTTTCCTGATGAAGTATCTTCTGGGATTTATAGTACAGTTCACAATCAGTCTGTATGCTATCTTGGAAGTAATTATGATATTACAGAAATATATCTACAATATGCTACTTGTATTCTAATGATAAATGATTAAAAAGAAAAAGGATACAAAGAATGATCAATGAAAAATACTTAGCAAGCTGGCAAATAGAATAGAAACATTATAATCAATGGTAAAGATGATTGCCTCATGCATTTAACAATGCTATTCTGAAATCTCCATTTCAATTTCCTGCACTTGATGAGGTATGTTTTTCTACATCATGCTCAAGGTGCTTTAGAATTCTTTTTGATAATGTGATTTTTAATATATTAAGATTAATTAATTCATATTAATAACATGCTTTATAAGGTTTTAAAATTCTGATTGACTCATATAATTAATCAAAATTGTGTGTCTTAAATATCTAATATATATGTGTATATTATAAAATATATCCATGAGATTGGATTTTAAGCTGACTGAAAATAATCAATATTTTTCTTCTTCCTCTTCCTCCTCATCTGCTAAATTTGCTGATAGAATAGAATAGAATGACAGAATTTGAGGGGACCTTTGAAGCCTTCTAGTCCAACTTCTTGCTTATGCAGGAATCCTTATACCATTTCAGACAAATGATTATCCAGTCTCTTCTTAAAAACTTCCAGTGTTGGAGCATTCACATCTTCTGGAGGCAATTTGTTCCACTGATTAATTGCTCTAATTGTCAGGAAATTTCTCCTTAGTTCTAAGCTGCTTCTCTCCGTGATTAGTTTCCACCATTGCTTCTTGTCCTGCCTCAGGTGCTTTGGAGAATAGCTTGACTCCCTTTTCTTTGTGGCAACCCTGAGATATTGGAACACTGCTATCATGTCACCCCTAGTACTTCTTTTTATCAAACTAGACATACCCAGTTCCAGCAACTGTTCTTCATATGTTTTATCCTCCAGTTCCCTAATCATCTTTGTTGTTCTTCTCTGAACTCTTTCTAGAAACTCAACATCTTTTTTTACATTGTGGCGACCAAAACTGGATGCAGTATTCCAAGTGTGACCTTACCAAAGCGTTATAAAGTGACATTAACACTTCACATGATCTTGCTTCTATACCTCTGTTTATGCAGCCTAGAAATGTGTTGGCTTTTTTGGCAGCTAAAGCACACTGCTGGCCCATATTTAAATGGTTGTCCACTAGGACTCCAAGATCCCTCTCACAATTACTACTATTGAGCAAGGTACTACATATACTGTACCTGTGCATTTGAGTTTTCTTGCCTAAATGTAGAACCTTACTTTTTCACCATTGAATTTTATTTTGTTAGGTAGCACCCAATGTTCAAGTCTGTCAAGATCCTTCTGTGTCTTAAGCCTGTCTTCTAGAGTGTTGGCTATTTCTGCTAGCTTGGAGTAATCTGTAAATTTGATGAGTTGCCCATCTATCCCCTCATCCAAGTCATTGATGAAGATGTTGAAGAGTATTGGGCCTAAAACAGAGCTTTGGAGTATTCCGTTGCATACTTCCCTCCATGTAGATGCGGTTCCATAGAGTACAATTGGTCAATCAGTTATAAATCCATCTGATGGTGATGCTGTCTAACCCACATTTTTCTATTTTTAAACTTAAAGTTCTCAAGATCTCTCCCTTCCTCCCAAAATACATTTTTGTATTTAAAGCCTTTCTAAATTCTCCTGCCTATTCACTCAAGCGTCTTGTATATGTGCTTCGTATATCTGGCTGAAAAGAGAAGGAGCTAGAAGGAACTTTGCCTGAATGAAAGTTGACAAGCCTACTCACTAAAGAAGGCAAAGTGGACTTTGCTTTCAGAGCCCCAAGCTCAGATCTGTAAGTTAGAAATGGATCATATAGTCACATGCACCATTGACCCACCTCATAACTAAATAAATGTAACAATTACATGTTCCAGAATTTCTCTGAAATCTTCCTCTCTTTTAAAAAAAACTATGAAGGCAATTTCTTTTTCATCAGATTGAATGAAACTTGATAGAGAAACTGTAAAATTTTCTACATAGCTGTTTTTAGTAAATATTCTGGTGTACAGAATGTAACTGCCTACTACAATTGTTCAGGACTGATCTTTGAAGGTTTCAGAAGGTACCTAAAAATCTGGTGCAAACTGTGCATTAATTTATTGGTAACAAACCCCTTTCAGAATCAACTTCTAATGCTCCTAGTTTAATGATGCAGGAAACCAACTAAAATATCTGGCAAGAAGCCTTCTTTCTAAGGATTGCATAATTCAATTATGAGCTTTGTTTAATGATTCACAGCAAGCATTCAATCACTTTTTTCCAATTAGGTCTTTAACAAAATAATCACCATTCTCTTTTAACAGTATTAAGAGATATGGAGTTGTTTACTCTAATTATAAGATAATTAGTTGAATTAACCATTTGAGGAAATGCAGTATAGAGTAGGCAGAAGTAATTGGAATATTAAGCTGATTTCCCCGCCTTTGCAAAGAATGCATTTCCCTGATTTCAATTACTATGAACTCTCACATTGTACAGATTATAGCTGTCAAGATATTTTTTTAAAGTAAATTACTAGAGATAATAAGGTACAAATTTCAAAACACTTTTCAGAGTTATTACAATATTCAAAATGATGCTAATTCAGAATGAAAACGATATCTCAGTTCTTCTGTTACAAAGGTGTTATATGTCATTATGTTTCATTGCTTCCTTTAAATGTTATTACTAAGATACAATTTTAAACTGCATAAACAGATCACAGAGTGACACTATAAACTTCTTGGTTGTTTTTAAAGAACAACAATGGCTGTCAAACATCATGACAATATTAGATGATAGATAGATAGATAGATAGATAGATAGATAGATAGATAGATAGATAGATAGATAGATAGATAGATAGATAGATAGATAGATAGATAGATAGATAGATAGATAGGCAGGCAGGCAGGCAGGCAGGCAGGCAGGCAGGCAAACCTCTGACTAGCAAACACTAGACCACCAATATATGTCAGTAAAGACTTAATCTTTTTGTATTTGATTGCTGCAGAAAAGAAAATACTCCCAAAGCTAAATTAACGAAGAAATGCAAAAATGAGAATTTACACAATAATATTTCAAGTCCAGTTGATAAGGCTGGCCAATGACAAAAATAAACTGATTTTGACTTGGTCCAATTTATAACTTACACATCTTTTGCAAAGAATTTGCATGCTTTAATTAGCTACAGAAAGCAAGGGCCGTGTTTGGGGAAATAACATTGCAAAAAATCAAGTCCTTGCCTCTGGCCCCAAATTTACCTCTAACTCAGAAAGAGTTAGAGTTAAGGAACCGAATGAACAAGACAAGCCATGGCAAGTGATATTTATTCATGGCATTTGCTTTGATTTCTGGAATTTCGCCTCCTGTCGTGCCAGGCAATTCCCCCTCCTGTCTTGCCAATAGTTCTGAGAAATTCTGCCACTGAAAACATCAAAGGATGCAAACACTCTGCCATCAGTGGGCTTCATGCAGGGATACAAGACTTAGGAAGTTATCATCAGTCCTGCTTAAAATTTCAAGAACATTCCATTTTGTGCCAAAAATGCATTCTGAGTCACAACATTATAGTGGAAACATAGTGCAGCTAGAAAATTTAAGGCACCTGTAATACTAATGAGTGTATCTTGACAAAATTCTAGAACCTCATGATAACTTAGCCATTAGTATTTGCCTATTACTTCTCATCTATAAAATGCTTTTTGTGCTGGGATCCACAAAAGTGTTTTCAGGCATTCATTTTTATCACAGAAATTCTCTACATCAATTACAGTTGCAATTTTCCCATCTTAATATAACTCTTCAATTCCATTAACATTGGTATTTTGAAATAACATATAATTCATACAATATTTGTCATAGTGATATCCAGATATTTTAATTTCTTCTCAACCTTAAAATCGGTTTTATTTATTTTATTTTCTATTTTTATATATATTTAACATATTTGTCTTCTGTTTATTAATCTTAAAACCAACCAATACACCCATTTTTTAAAAAAAAAAAGTCCATTAATATTTCATTTTTTTTCTAAAAGGTCTTCCAGAATCAATATAGGTAGTCTTTAACTTACAACCACAATTAAATCCAAAATTTATGTTGCTAAATAATACATTTATTAAGTAGTTTTGCCCCATTTTATGACCTTTCTTGCCAAAATTGTTACATGAATCATTGTAGTTGTTAAATTGGTAACATAGTTATTAAATGAACCTGGCTTCCCCATTGACATTACTTGATCATGCAATCATGGGAATGGTCATTAAGTGTGAAAAATCTCACACTTTTTTCAGTGCCATTGTTTCTTTGAACAATCACTAAACAAACTGTTGTAAGTCAAAGTCTACCCCAGAGGTGGGTATTCAGCAGGTTCTGACCAGTTCTGGAGAACCGGTAGTGGAAATTTTGAGTAGTTCGGAGAACCGGCAAATACCACCTCTGACTGGAGATTTTACAGTATCCTTCCCCACCACGCCCACCAAGCCACTCCCACAGAACCAGTAGTAAAAAAAAATTGAACCTGATAATCCATCTGGTTCAGGCACTTTTCTAGTTCAATTTTTTTTATAGATTCAGAAACTTCTTTTATTATGATATATCTGTTCATAATCTGTTTCTGTTTTCGGTAATATTCAGTTAATTGTGTTTCTTTAGATATTCATCTTTTTTCTCTAGAGATATATTTATCCTTTATACAAATTAGAATAATATTGATGAATGAGAAAACTGCTTTGCTCTGACCTCATTTGCAACCCGAGTAGAAAGAAATTAATTTTATTTAAACATTTCTTTTATGGGTCTTGTAGTACAATTGTGTACATTAACAAATAGCCCTCAAGAGAAAGCATTTCTTTCATTTAATTTCCAATTAGTAGATATTGTTAAGATAATCAGATGTCAGGCACAAGTAGCCAGAACCCAAGATAGAGTTCAAAAACACTGTGATTTTATTCCACATCATTTATATACAAGAAATAGTTATGAGTCAATGGGCTTCAAGAGGGTTATAGATTTAGGTCTCTTTGGGGGACATAGGGACTCAAACACTAATGATGGTTTGACCCACATTTGGGCTCTGAGAAACACTCAAGATTTAAAAACAGAACTCATGTAACACATTTCCTTTTAAAGAGCAAGGTTTGTTGTTGTTTCAATGTCAGCAGCATGAAGTAAGAATCTGTAGCTGCAAGAGATACCAGATTTGCTCAGCATGGAAGGATTTTCTATTTTTTTTCCTTCTTGAAGAATTGTTGGATAGTTTTTGCTGCAATAAACTAATACAGCTACCTTTCTTAGAAACAAAAAAAAATGGCAATCTGTGTGTTTTTCTTTGGAGAAGATCACCATGGAAGAAGTACTCCATTGGAATGTCTAGTTGCCAGAAGAAGCAAATAAAAAATATCAATACATTGATCTGGGACCAATCCAACAAAATGGAGGGAAGATGCAGGAGGCCATTACTGTACGTGCACAAAGATGTACATACACAAAGATGTACAAAGAAATACCCCCTAATGGACAAATGTATTGTGAAGATGGTACACTTTATAGAAATTTCATTAACTGGTTTAATTAGGAAAGGAACAATAATAAATTGTTTAAAAAACTGGAAAAAATTTATGGACTTTGTGGTGAAAATCGATAAAAATATATTTTATATATATTTTCTTGTTTTAAATTTATACAGTTTTTTTAATTACATAAAACTTAATAGTAATTTCTCAAGTTTTAAGTTATAACTCCAACACAACTGGAGGCATCCAAATGGGCCAGGCTAGCATGGCCCTTTGCTGGACAACTTAGAAAATCTAGAACCACTGCTTGGCAAATGACATGATAAGACACAGCCATAATATTAAAATATGAAAAACTGTTTTAAAATAGTGAACAATATAGATTGATGATTTTTGCCTTTCTTTTTCCTAATGATAAACTCTGGTTTCTGAAAGGCATTTTTCTCTTCTCATTTATCACAGTTTTCCTTGTTTATATCTTCTTAGATTTATAGAAGTATAACAGAAACACAACCCTGCTTTCATATTCTTAAAAGAAACTTCCATCAATTCATTGAAGCTTATCATGAGAATTTACACTCAGAATTAAACTGTAGCGAGTGTAAACAAAGGTGGGCATGCCTGACATTTTAGGAAGTACACTGGACCTTCATTTTATGACTTCCAGTGGTAGGAGGTGCATCATGGAGCAAGCTTCAATTTTTCTCCCATTAAATGAAAGGAGCAGTGGCTTCTGTTCCTCCTGTAAAAAATATTTTTCTCACTACTTGTAAAATTTAAACAACTGGAAATTGTTTACTGCTGGAAGTTGTCATTTTAGTCTTGTTGTATTTTTAGAAGTATTAATGTTACTGATTAAAATTTGGTAGAGATAGGATTATTTACACACACACACAGAGAGAGAGAGAGAGTGGGTCTAGACTGCTTTCACAGGTGTTCAATGAAAAAAAATCTGACTATAAATTTTAGAATTAAGCTGATGATTGTCATTGACTTAACCATGAATTCATGGTAGGAAGTTTTCCAAAAATAGCAGCTAACTGAAAATCTCTCAGAGTACATGAAATGGAGTACTTTATTTTAAAAGGATGTTTATATAAACAGATTGCAAGGCTGATTGTTATCATTCCACATCTTATATAAGAGATAAAATTAACTTAGGTAGTGAATTCCTGAAAGAACTGATTATTCTGTTGCACTCTCACAAAATGATTATAAACATTCTAAATAATTAAGAAGAGAAATCAGTCCAAAAAACATCTATGCTCACAATTTTTCTAAGGGAGGCCAAAGTTCATTTTTAACAGAGCCAGTATAGGGCAATCACTCTGTCATACTTGTTAGAAGAGCAGAAAGAGAAAGTTCATGGCAAGAGGGGAGACTGAGATCCAAGAAGCTTAAATTAGCAATGTCCCCAGTGGTCATCAACAAGAGCTTGACTATGTATCAGAATGGTCAAACAAATGGCAACTTCAAATCTCAACAAATAAATGCTCTGTCTTACATATTGGCAAAAAAAATCAGAAAATAAAATACAAGCTGAATAGTCAAGATCTTGTTGATGACCCATGCCTGTAAAGGACCTTGGAATACTCACCTCTAATGATCTAAGTGCTAGAGCCCACTGCAACTACATAGCCAAAAAGGCATTAAGAGTTGTTAACCTAATCCTACGTAGCTTTTTTCTCTGGTAATATCACACTACTAACCAGAGCATACAAAACATTTGCTAGACCAATACTCTGAATACAGTTCATCAGTCTGGAACCCACATTATGTATCTGATATTAGCACAATTGAGAAAGTCCAGAAATATTTCACAAGAAGAGTTCTCCACTCCTCTACTCATTGTAGAATACCTTATGCCACCAGACTTGAAATTCTAGAACTAGAAAACCTTGAATTACGCCCGCTTCGGTCTGACTTAAGCATGGTATATAAAATCATACATTGCAATGTCCTACCTGTCAATGAATACTTCAGCTTCAACCATAACAACACAAGAGCACACAATAGATACAAACTCAAAGTAAACCGCACCAAACTTGATTGCAGGAAATACGACTTCAGCAATAGAGTGGTCAATGTCTGGAATACTCTACCCGACTCTGTAGTTTCTTCCCCAAACCCCAAAAACTTTAACCTTAGACTGTCTACTATTGACCTCACCCCTTTCCTAAGAGGCCTGTAGGGGGCGTGCATAAGCGCACCAACGTGCCTACCATCCCTGTCCTATTGTTTCTCTTATTCTTTTATTTTTTCTTATATGTACCCATTTCATGTATTCACAACTATGTATACATTTATACTTATTATCTTGTAAACAATTGGCAAATCAAATAAATAAATAAATAAATAAAAATAAATAAAGACTTGGGAACAGAAGAAGAAACACTTTTTCCTCTGTTACTGTCAGCTTTTCAAGGTCGACCAAACAGAAAACCAATGCAATGTCAGTCAATACTACTTTTATTATTAAAGCTACAGTAACAGTATCCTGTAAGTCTGAATATGTCTCAGTCCCTCCCTCCCTTTAACTTATTTTGAAATAAGCAGGAGCTAGTCTGACACATTTACTCAAGTTGCTTCCTAGAGCAGGCCCGTGCCCCTTATATCTCACCACTGTCTTGGTAACAACTCTTCTTCTCTTTTTCCAGGTCATCCCCTATTCCTTCTACAGTTACTTAGGCAACAAAGAAATAAAGAAAGGACATTTTGAAGAGTGGGGGTAATGAAAGATGAATTGTCTTAGTTAGAAAGGAATCTAAGGAAAAGAACTGTCAGTTAAGAAAGATGCAAATTTAAAAACAAGTGTTTGAAATAGAAAGAGGCAGCAAGAATGAAAGGATAATTTGTGGGCAAATTCCAAATTTGAAAAGTTATGCCAAATTAGAAGAAAAGGTAGGCATTCCTTTGTAGACATTGTTTAATTGTACAAATTAAAGTAGAATGACAATAGTGGTAAGAGCCTTGCATGTAAGTGTGGTGACGGTCTTTTTACTTATATTATCAGATCAACTCTGGAAAAGATTGTTCACATTCCAGGAACATGGGACTAAAGAAATTAACATAATGCCTAAACTGAGTTTATTTGGAGGCAACAGTGTTACCCCATTAATGCGGTAATAAAAGAGAATCTGTTGTTATTTTGCTTTTACTGTAAACTTTGAAAAAGGAAATAGAGCCTTAATGGAAAAATAATAAAAAAAAAGAATTCCAGAAAATTGTTAGTCATCTTTCATGTGCCTAGGCATTTAGATTCAAATAACATGTAATACCTGCTGAAACAGTCAGAAAAACATAGCTTTGATGAGGATGAGTAACGCTTGACATTTTCAAGCTTGGGCTTTTTTTTATTAAATGTTTGCCTTTCAAAAGACAACTACATTTCCAAATATTTGGTTTATTGTGATCCATCTCTTTGATGCTAGGGCCATGGCATTAAACAGAGGAGCACATTTCTTCTTTTTTTTTTTCCCCCAAACTAATTTATTTAACACTTTACATTCTAAAACATATTGAAACCACTTGCTTGAAATTACCAAACTGATTGAGAAGTTAACTGAAATGAAGAACATTATCATTAAACAAAGAAAATGGTTTCTTGAGTGATCTGAAGAACCTGAAATGAGATTTGCCCCTTGAGACCCTCAGTAATAGACTTAGTAATGTATTTTGATTAACTGAGATTTACCGTGTACAATGCAAGAAAAGTAATTTTGGAATCTGAGAGCGAATTAATTCAGCTGATTCCTTCTCTACAGATAGTCCATGATGTACAACCACAATTTGAATTTTCATTGTTAAACAAGACATTGTTAAATGAGTCACCTAATATTAAAAGCATATAAAATGATGGGCTGCTCAATATTACTATATGCCATGAAGAGGTGCATGCTCCATTAGTCATTAGGAGTTTCTTTTCTTAATCAGTTCAACAATGTTACAATGTGGCAGCATATGGATATTGCATTAATAACAGAAAATGTGAGGAAATCCTCTACAATGGTATGGACATATTCTATTAGCAATATCCATATAATTGCCTGTATTGCCTATCACTTCAACATCAATGCCAAATCCTGCGCAGAAGATCAAAGCAAAGGTGGAAAGTCACAATTAACATAGACATATCCATAGGACCACATGAAATGGAAATCACTGATCTGAAAAGTGGATCCTGCAACCTGAGGAAAAATGCTGGGATAATGAAGAAATAGTGAATTGAAGGGTCTTTGCCTCCCATTAAGCAGAAGCAAAATAATCTTTTCAAACAATGGAATGGCAGATAGGAAGAGGGATACAATTATATCTGTTTCCTATCAGAGCCCTAATTTATATAAAAATCTATTTGACATGCCCTTTCAGTAGGAATCAGTCTAAGGAGATCCACAGAGCAACATATTGGTGAAATAAATCTGGTCTAGGCAGCTACTGTGAGGAATCTCACCATATGCTTTGGATTACCAGCATAAATTTATGTGAAACCAGAGTGTTTCTCCTCCTTGGACTGTGAGCGATATGGAAAAGATGAAAAGATGAATTGTGTAAAGAGCTATGACCTCAGGTCTGGGATTCTCTGCAGGTGTAAAAAGAGGATTAAGATGGTGACTGCAGCTGTGTGACTGAAACTCCAATCTTTTTTTTCCTTATATCATACCAAAGTGCCAATTTAAAAAAGGCTGAAGGTTTGTCTCTTTCCCATTTTACATTACTTTGCAAATATCCCAGAGGATATACCCTAAGAGCAGACAAAACAGGTTTTGCAGGGCTGACCTTGGGGGCTGACCCCTGGCCCTGAAAAGGGGCATTTATAAACAAAACCAGAGTACAATTCCCTTCTGTTGTTTTAACCCAGCAACAAACAACAACAAAGACAACATATTCCTAACTCTAGACATCATATACAGCTATCATGACCAGGGACCATTGATAGTTTAATATTTATTTGTTTGAATCCTGCCTTTAATAATATTACAACTAAGACATGGCAGCAAAGATATCCAACACATCTTCCTCCTCCTATTTTTCCCACAAAAATAAATATATGAGGTTGTAGGGCTGAGAAAGAATGACTTGCCCAGAATCACTCACTAGCTTTCATGACTAAAGTGGGACTTGAACTCATGATGTCCTAGTTTATAACCTGGTGCCTTAACCACCAGATGAAATCTCAGTTTCCAACAAAGAACAATACTCAAACCGTTCAGTTATCAAAGTATCTTTGCTGAATAACCATTTTATGACTTTGAAGTTATGGTAGCTGTGGTGGTTTATGGCCTGTAAAGCACCCTGATTGTGGCAAATGGTTACACTAATCCAACCCCACCCAAAGTCAAGAAACTGCATGTCAGGCAGGCTTGCTTTACAGCCTGTCACAATGTTCCATGGTCACATGACTTTGATTTGCAATGTGTTTTACCAGTTTCTGCCAAAAAGTGCCCATTCAAATGAATGGCATCACTTAATGACTATGGAATTCACTTAATGACCACTGTGAAAAAAGCCAGAAATTTATTTATGGTCACATGACTTATGACTATAACAAATTCTAAACATAATTCCAGACTCAATTCCAGACATATGTTGAGGATTGTTTAAAATTAGCACAATTCAACTAAGCAGCTATTGCTTGAAAAATAATTTTCACTGCTGATAGATAACGTCTTTATACATTTTATTTAAAATGTGATTTCTCATGCACATCCAAGTTTTACATGTCAGCCCATTCCATGATATAAAACTCCATCTGCAGCAGTTTTCTGACACAAGCCTTTTTACATTTGCCAATTTAAAAAAATATGGCTTTTCCTGAGAAAGTCATCCTCTTACATTTATTTATAAAAGATTACATCTGAAAGGTTGTTGGCAGCTATTAACTAAACAAGGTCATTGTGACAAGTGACAAATATTATAAAACTATCCTGAAATGATTTCCTTTTAAATTTTAAACCATGTTCCCACGCCTCAAGAATTCTACTGCATCATTGGGGGCAGGGGGGGGGGAGTACATGTCTTCAGGGTGAAAAACTCAATGCATAAATAAATGAAAATTTAAGTGGAGATCTGGCCTAAAGAAAGCCATCTTTATATTTCTTGATTCAAACCATAAATTTTTTAAAAAAAGATCTTAGGATGATCCTTTCCACTCACATCAAGTATTCCTTTTTATTTGTTTTGTTTCTAAATCAATCCACTTTAAATCACAGCCCACACAGAACAAGAGGAAGCTAAATTTTTTCTCCATAAGAGTTGACACCCAGAGACCATCTAAAAGTAGGGTTACATGCCACTTCATTCTGTGCGTCTTACTTTCTCTACACACACACACACACACATCTCACCTTGCAGTTTAAGCCTCCTTTTTTCCTTCACATTAGGGATCCTATGATAGTAGATATTCTGCGAATAACAATGGCAAGAGTAACAAGGGTTTCAAAGCTTTTTCTGCTAAGGTGAAACAGGATCTGCTTTCAAAACAAGACAAAAGCTTTCCTTTCTGATTTATATTTTTATGATTTATATTTACTTAAGCACATTGACTGATTGTGTGTTGTGGTTAGCCAGTAGCAGATGCAAACAGTGGAGCAGAGCGAGGACTCAGATGGGGGGCAGGACCATTAGTGGACTGCTGCCTTCAGAGATTGTGGGGGCTGGCAGCAGTGATGAGGAGGTTCCCGAGGAGCTGCAGGATTGCTCGTAAGAGAGAGCAGTTATAGCAGATGGGCGACTCAGAAGTAAGGCTGCAAGGTAATGGCTCCTCCCTCAAAAGGATAAAAGCCAGGTTTGAAGAAGCGTTCTTTGCAGAAGACAAAGATGCTCTGAAACATTATAGTTAGTATTTGAAAACTCTTGTAAACTATTTCTTATCTGTGGGTTTTTGGCAGCCTTGAAGAACAACTTGGCAAGGCTCTTTCTTGTCAGAGCAAGTTGGAAACAGCCTTTTATAAAAGAAACAAAATTGTGAAGAAACAAAATTCATGAATGAAACCTTAAAAGGTGGGGTCTGCTGCCTTTGTCTTGTGTTTGCTCTCTGGGAACCAGGTTGGGTCAGAACATTGTGTTTCAAATCATTGAAAGCAATAATATTCAACACCACATAATATCTGCTTAGACTTAGCAACCTGATCATATTCCTGGTTTGGATATCTATTTTTTCAAAAGTAACTACATAGAATATATATATATATATATATATATATATATATATATATATATATATATATATATATATATATATATATATATATATATATATATATAATTTGTTTTCTGAGGTTTTCGGTATTTGTATGTGGATCTTTGGTTATTTGGGTTTTCTCACAGTAAAATTGGAAGTATCTTGGCCAAGATACTTCCAATTTTACGTGAGAAAACCCGAATAACCAAAGATCCACATATACATATACATATACATATACATATACATATACATATACATATACATATACATATACATATACATATACATACATACATACATACATACATACATACATACATACATACATACATATATATATATATATATATATATATATATATATATATATATATATATATAAAGTTTTCACTTGTATTTATATGTATGGTATTCAGCTTTGTTTGGGTATTTTCCCAAGTCATTATAGTTGTGCTTTTAAAGTTGTAGCGACATTTCGGCAGAATCTCATCTGCCATCATCAGGCTTGTGTATTGGGTTCGTCTGTGACACACTTATGTCATCCCCAGAGAAAAATCATCCAGATACCCTAAGCTCTATGGCCTCCCCAAGATACACAAAGAAGGAACACTACTCAGATCCATAGTCAGCTCCATAGGCTCACCTCTACAGAATCTTGCCAAATTTCTCGCCAAACAACTCCAGCCCTACACAGAATCCATCACCTCACACGTACTAAACTCTTTCCACTTCATAGAAACAATAAAGAAACAAAACCTACAACCCGGAGACCTACTCATGAGCTTCAATGTCATATCCCTCTTCCCCCAAGTACCTATTAAAGAAGCCTTGACAGCTATCCAAAACAAATACAACCCCCCTAAGCACATCCTAGATCTGACCAACCACTGCCTAACCAATACTTCATCCACAATGGACAAAGATACAAACAGATAGAAGGAGCACCTATGGGATCACCCCTCTCACCCATCATCGCTAACCTATACATGGAACACTTTGAAACCAACACTCTAGACAAATCTGAACCCAAACCCAAACTCTGGCTTAGATATATAGATGATATTTTCGTAATTTGGCCACACGGGAAAGAAAAACTGGACAACTTCCTCACACACTTCAACAGCCTACACCCCAAAATACAATTTACCATGGAAACAGAAGCCAACAACCAACTTCCCTTTCTGGATGTCCTAATTTACAAAAAACCCAATGGCTCCCTAGGACACACCATCCACCAGAAGAAAACACCAACCACTATTTAAACGCACAATCCCATTACCACCCTACACAAATCAAATCCATAGCCAAGACCCTCATCTCCAGAACCAAACACCTAGCTGACAAAGACCACCTGAGAACAGAATTATACACCCTCACTAACGTATTAATTTTCAACGGATTCCAAAAAAAAAACCACAATTACCAACCTAATCCTAAGGGAGACACCCCCCAAAAACCAAGACACAGAACAGGACAAAAAAGTATCGCCCTCCTTCCCTACATCAAAGGCACCACGGACAAAATCAGCAAAATTCTCCACAAACACAATATCAGGACAGCCTTCGGCACTGACCAAAAAATAGCCAACATCCTAAGAAACCCCAAAGACAAGATCCAGCTAGAAAACCAAGGAGTTTATGAAATACCATGCAACAATTGCCCAGCCACATACATTGGACAAACCAACAGGAGAATAAATGCATGCATTGCAGAACACAAGAACGCAGTCAGAAAAGAAGAAAATACTTCCTCCCTTTTCCAGCACCTTAAAGCCACAGAACATGAAATTAATTTTGAGGGAACCAAATTAATCTCCAATACAGCACACTTCAACAAGAGAATAATCAGGGAAGCCATTGAAATAGAGAAACACCTCCATAACATGAATAAATGGGACGATACCTCCTGCCTACCAGACATCTGGAAACTAGCCCTTATCAAGAAACGAGTCCCAGCCACAAAAACCAACACTGGACCCAAAACAACACATGATGCCACCACCAATCTCCCTCACCAGACTCAAACCCAAACCCATCCCATAGATGAAAGCCAACCACCATCCAGAAACCAGACCAAGGCTGCATCACCAGCGGCCACACACCCCAACCCCCAAACCCAGCAAACTGACATACACTATGAACACATAGCCAGACCTCAAACTCGGAACCAAACCAAAACCTGGAATGTTATATCACAGCCACCCACTCAGGATATCTCATCACGGAACTCAGGAGGTCACATTACAAAACCTCAGGATGTTACAACATAGTCAACGACCCAGGAGATTACAGCACAAGACCCAGGATGTCACAACAATAGAACTCAGAAGGTCATCTCACAGCCCATGACACAGGTCGTTACAACCCAGGAGGCTGATAGACACACAGCCAGCACCTCAGCCACACAGGTTCTTACAAAAAAGCCAACCAATGAATAGAAGAGATGATTCCACCAGACTGTCAATTATTTGGAAGCCTGCATTCACAAACAAAAAAATCTCCACACCACAAGCCAGACAAACACCTGGGCACAAACAGATTCCCCTGATACCTCCAGCTCAAACGCACCCCAACCAGGCAACCAGATGAAACCTAGCTTCCTAATAAATGATAGCCACCCATTTACTCGGAGCCAAGCTGCAGTAAAAGCCTCCAATACAGGAACACAATGTTGCCAGCCAATCAAGACAAAAAAAGCCACAAAACAGACAGAAGATATTAGAAACACCAATCAAGCAGAACACAGCAAACTCCAAGACCAATAAACACAGACCAAGACTCCCAACCAATCAGGATGAAGGAAAAACCATTCTGGCACAGTAGTAGGCTAGCCCCAAATTTAAAACTGAAAAGGCTGTGAAAGTCTGACTCACAGACGAACACTATACAGAAGCCTGATGATGGCAGATGAGATTCTGCTGAAACGTTGCTACAACTTTAAAAGAACAACTACAATGACGTGGGAAAATACCTGAACAAAGCCGAATGCCATACATGTAAGTACCCGCGAAAACTTAAGAAAACATATATACATGTATGGTATTCGGCTTTGTTTGTAATGACGTGGGAAAATACTCGAACAAAGCCGAATACCATACATACACACACACACACACACACACACACACACACTTTCTGGATGCCTTATATATATATATATATATATATATATATATATATATATATATATATATATATATATATATATATATATATATATATATATATATATATTCAACTGAATAGAATAAATGGGGGTGGATCTCTAATATGAATATCATGATTACTTTCTTGATTAGTCATGATTAATATAAATAACTAAATTTTCCGTATCCATATGATACACTGGATCATGAACTACAGAATAAGTTTGCACAAGATTAGATTAAAGTGTGGTTATCTAGTTGTCAAGTCACTGAGATATACAAACAAAGTTACCAAATTTCAGTGGCCTTTACCTTTGTCCCAAATTATCCTGGTATCAGTGTATTCACAAATCCTGTGCTGGTTTACTTGCAATGATTTTTTGTGTGAATTCATCTTACTTCAAAGTAAGTATTCATATGATGACAGTTTAGGAAATTAGTAAATATAAAATTGTTGTGGTAATTCCCATCACATTTCTAGGTTTACTTAGTGATATTTATTTAATATAAGATATTATCATGAATTCTACTTCCTTTTCCAGCCTTATGCATGAAAAATTGACTGGATGATATTGGGCAAATAGTTCTTTCAATTGCCCTTTGTGGGGAAAATAGGGGGAGGAAGGAGTCTTAGATATGTTCACATACTAAGTGGTTTATAAAAATAATAAAGGCAAAATTAAATAAATAAACACATCTCAGAAATATCCAGCATTGAAAGAAAGTACATTACTTGGAAAGGACAAATCTGTCCACTTCCAGATTTTTTTTGTTTTGATGTAGAAACAAGGAAATGCTGTGGGTAGCTTCAGACAAGGGGAAAAAAGGAACATGTCATGACAGAGGACAAATGGTGACATCAAAATAATAATTATAAATAGGATACTGGAAGGATGGAATATCTGGTGTTTGGGAAATTAGAAAATATACAAAAAATTAAGAAACTTATAAAATTAATGTAGACATGATCTCAGAACTACTGAACCATATTTCAAAGATCCTGGAGCATCAGTGATGGAGCCTCGGTGGCGCAGTGGTTAGAGTGCAGTACTGCAAGCTACTCCCACTGCAATTTGGCAGATCGAATCCCACCAGACTCAAGATTGACTCAGCCTTCCATCCTTCCAAGGTGGGTAAAATGAGGACCAAAATTGTTGAGGGAAATAGGCTGACACTCTGTAAACTGCTTTGAGAGGGCTGTAAAGAACTATAAAGCGATATATAAGTCTAACTGCTATTGCCATTGCTATCAGGAAACTACTAGAGGACAGGAAGAGTTTATGTGATTCCCATCTTCAAAAAAGGAAAACATGGATCCAGAAAATTAAGAGCTATCAACCTGACAACAATACCTGGAAGGATCCTGTAAAAACTAATCAAGCAATGAATCTGCAAACATCTAGAGAAAAACAAAGCTATAACTAGAAGTCAACAAGATTTTATCATGCCAGACAAATCTTATTGCATTCTTTTAAAAAAAGTGAGTGAATTAGTGGACCAGTGAACTGCATATACTTGGACTTCAGTAAGGCATTTGATAAAGTAAACTACAACCTACTATTTGATAAAATAGAAGAATGTGGGTTAGACAATATCATCACCAGATAGATTTGTAACTGGCTGATGACCCACACTCAATATACAGTCTTTAATGGAATGACATATACATGGAGGAAAGTATGCAGTACTGTATCTCAAGGTTCTTTGTTAGGCTCAGTACTCTTCAACATCTTCATAAATGATTTAGATGAGAAGATCGAAGGGAAACTTATCAAATTTGCAGACAATATCAATCTGGTGGGAATAGCCAATACTCCAGAAGACAGTCTCAAGATACAGAAGGATCTTGACAGATTTGAACACTAGGCCCTATCCAATAAAATGAAATTCAATGGTGAGAAAAATAGTCTTTTATACACAAGCAAGAGAACTGAAATGTACAGATATAGAATACTGGTACTTGGCTCAATAATAGTAACTGTGCAAGGGATCCAGGAGCTGTAGTGGTCATCCATTTAAATATGAGACATCAGTATGTTGCAATTGCCAAAAAAGCCAATGCAGTTCTAGGCTGCATTAACAGAGGGATAGAATGAAGAAACATGAAGAGTTAGTATCACTTTTTATTCCTTGGTAAAACAACACTTGAAATCTTCAACTGACATTGGTTGCCACAATGCAAAAAAGATGTTAAGACTCTAGAAAGAGTGCAGAAAAGAGCAACAAAAATGATTAGGGAACTGGAGGCTAAAACATATGAAAAATAGTTATGGAAAGTGGCTATGTCTATTCTAATGGACAGAAAGACTAGGGGTGACAGCAGTCTTCCAATATCTAAGGGGCTGCCACAAAGAAGAAAATTAAAGAAGAAAACATTTTATTAAAGATACAGAGCAAGAAAAATTTTCATTTAACAGATGACATTTTATGAAATTTGTCATTGATCTATCTTTTAAAAAAATATTGTAACATTTTCACTTGTTTTTCCTTGGCTTAAAGTCTTTCTAAAAATTGAGTGTAATTCTTTGACTCATGACAATGTTAGCTTCAAATGCACCAATGTTTATCTTTGAGCCTCTTGTGGAGTTCTTCCAAAATCATCTGCATTTCATTGCAAAGCCTTAGAAGATCATTATTTCTTATTAAATGATAAGAGATTCTATGTTCATTTATAGTTTATTTGGTGGCAATCCAGAAGGTTCAACTGAACCATGGAATTTGGTTGGTATAAATTAGTTGTATTAGCTTTTTCAGTGAAGCATTGAAGGAACAATAGTCTTTCATCATTTCCTGAGACCTATCAGAAATCGGTCCTTTCATGAGGAAGTGCATCATTTCAGGTAATCTTTGATTTATGGGGCTTGCAAATTATGCTCATAAGTTGTGACAGTCATAAAGGGGGTCATTACACCATCAACCCACTTTCTTTTTTATGGTGATCATTAAGCAAACCCATTGTTCACTATAAGGTATTTTAGGAAGAGGAAGAGGAAGAGGAGGAAGAAGAAGAAGAAGAAGAAGAAGAAGAAGAAGAAGAAGAAGAAGAAGAAGAAGAAGAAGAAGAAGAAGAAGAAGAAGAAGAAGAAGAAGAAAGAAAGAAAGAAAGAAAGAAAGAAAGAAAGAAAGAAAGAAAGAAAGAAAGAAAGAAAGAAAGAAAGAAAGAAAGAAAGAAAGAAAGAAAGAAAGAAAGATGATTTTCAGCCAAAACTTAGTAAATTGTGGTGAAATGATTGCAGGATGCTACAAATAGCCATAAATGAAGGGTGGTTACCAAGAACCTGAAACAAAATCACTTGACTGAGGGCAGTCCAGCCAGCAGAACTTCAAAACCAGATCCCAAGTAGTTTGCAGTCTGTAATAACTTTAAGTGGTTGCTAAGAGACAGTTTGTAAATTGAGGATTACTGAGAACAATTAATCAGGCTTGCCTTCAGAAGTTATGGATGTTTCATTACTGGAGTTTTTTAAGAAGTTGGACAGCAATTTTTCTGTTCTCCTGCTTAAGCAGGGGGTTGGACTAAAAGACCTCCAAGATACTTTCCATTATTTTGCTATTGTACACTCAGCCTCAGAATAGAAAGCAATTGAAAGTTGCTACTTGTTTACCAATTTTGGACACATTATGTTAGTTTAGTTAAACTAGACCATTAGAAATATATTGATTCCAAAACTGTTGCCCTACAAGGTGCTGTTTCATCCAGTTAAAAGGTCACGACAAGAGTTTTAGTAGTATATAGATATATTATGCCGAAATAGTGTATACTTTGTTATTTATTTCTTTTTCTGGAAGAAAGATGCCCAGAAATGTGATGATTTGGTTTGATTGTGCTGGGTACACTCATCCTTTTGCTTCTCTTACAAAGAACTTGCACATTGAAAATGCTCTGCAGCATTAGAGATTCTGGCTCTCACTAATTGTATATGAATTGCTAAGTAAAATTGGTACACAAGCTGACACAAGTTAACACAGAACCTTCTTGGCCCATTTGACATGGATATCCCAGGAGAAGCAGTTCATGGTTTTTTGAATGAAGCTATGAAAGTTTACAGGTATTGTATCTCTGTTGTCATACCTGCAAATTTATTTTTGAGTTGAGATACAGTTGTTTCTACTTTATTGGTATTTTGTAGATTTCTCAGAACTAATCTGAAAGTGCTTATGGGTTGTGATTATTTCCATCTATTTATTGGAATTCTTATTATTATGGTTATTTTAGCTGTTTTTCATATATGTTGTTAGTTTAATAACAAATAAGACTTACATATAATCTTATAAGCCAATAAGAATTGTTTGATTACAGTGAGTAATAAATCTAATCAGCATGTTAAATAAATAGATTTGCTTTACCATTGTGGAGAGAACATCGGTTTGTCAGATTTGGATTAGAACTGATATCATACCAGCACTTGAATCAAATACACAAGGTCTTAATTACCTCCAATTCCTTTTGTATGCAAACAAAAACATGTTTAGAACTGTTTGTTTGGGATATGAACAATGTATACAGCAGCTGACTCAAACTTTCGTTAACAGGTGTTCCTGGAAAATATGCACATGGGGTGGAAAGTATATCTTCTCGCTTAGATGTTTCTTGGCCAAATCTGTTTAAAATCATGAAAAAGCCTCCATTTTTCCTAGTTAGGGGTGTCAGTCGTCCAGTATTTTGCAAATGTATCAGTGACCAATAATATGCATAGAATGCAGTATGCATTCTATTCATTGTATGCGTGTATGCTAACCATATAACCTACATATAAGACAGCCACACAGTTATGTGATTATCATAATTCATAAAGGATGATGGTTGAATATTTTGTAAACTCCAGAGCTGGATCTTCAGAGTGATGCAACTAGAAACTGCCATTATTACATTTCTATGAATCTATAGTAAAGACAACATTGTTATGATTGTTTGAATGTTTTACTGCAGGTAGGTAGACAAGGAGCATATTCAGCAGAACAGAAGGAGAAGGAGCATATTCAGCAGAACATATTCAAAATCATAGCTCAACTTACTTTCAAAAAAAGTGGCAGTCAGAAGATAAGATTGTTTAGCTTATCTGTATGCTGATTTCTTTGATGATCACTAGATGGCAGTATAAGCCTAAAGCAAAAGCTTTCTGTTCCAAAAACAATCAAGCAAGAAGGGACAGCTTACTTTGTATTGTTTGAAGCTTGAAAGGTGCCCAGACATTTCAATAAGGCTATATTTTTCTTTATGTTGGTTCTTTTCCCAACAGGTATACAAAGGACTGTAAGATGAATGCAGTAGGTCCTCCATAGCCAAACACTGCTAAGGAAAAGAATATAATGGTCTTCTGAGGAATCAAGAGAACAAATTCTTTAAGGAGGTGGATTAATGTATACCGAACATAGAAATGGGCACAATGCATTACTTATGATTCTCCCAATGTTATTGTGTAACAATTCTGAGCTTCTCTAAGACTCCTTATGCAGAATAGGAATCCTTACCAAAATCTGCAGGGGGATAGGTTTAGCATTCTTGGAGTCTTTTACTTGCTCAAATCTCTGGTTGCCAAAGAGCTTGCAAGATTTAACATCAATATTCTGTATGAAACTAATTTAGCCAACGAAGATCAGTTCACAGAAACAGGAGGTGGTTATACATTCTTCTGGTGTGGACACAGCAGTGACGAATGTCATGAATCTGAAGTTGGTTTGTGGTTAAGAATCATCTCGTCTACAAACTTGCCAGTTTTCACAACGCTGTGAACATCCGTCTCATGACACTGCATCTCCCACTACCGAGGAAAACAGACCACACTGATCAGCCGTAGAATAAGCCTTGCTGCAAAGCTCAAAGTCTGAGCAGTAGTGCTAACTTCTCTGATGTATGCCGGTGAGACTTGGATTGTATACAGGAGGCACGCTAGGCAACTAAACCACTTCCACATCACAAGAGAAGTGAGCACTCCCAAAAGCCGGAGCTGCAAATGGTGCAACAGTGGTGCCTACATGTCTTCCCGACATGTGACAGAACATTCTGCCAGCCATCTGCAGACACACCCTGGACAACTCACAACTCATTAGATATCAAGGTCCTCTTCAAACACAATGGACAAATATCACTTGCTCAAATATAGATTGACATAAGATTTCTCCTTTTTAGTGTATCATATTGGCAGCATGTAAACTAGCAAACACAGTGACTCAGGACAGATTACAGATATTGAATATAAAACAGTAAAGCAATGAATATAGATCTTAAATTTAAAAAATTAAATTTAAAATAAAACTAAGCAGGATGGAGAGGGAAGGAGCAAAGTGTGCAGATGGAGAAGGTGGGCTGTCCTGAACTCCATAAGCCACCTCCAATGTGCCATTGTTGCCCCCAGCTAGTTGGCCATGTCTTCAAAGCCTGTCAGAAAGCCAAAAGAGTGGGACAAGTTTTAATGTTTTGCCTTGTTGATTTTATGATTATAAGCCACCTAGAGTCACTTCTAGATAAGATGAGAAGAATATATGTTAAACAGATGATAAATAAATAATGATTGATAGAGATAGGGCGTTGGTACCTACCTGACACGCCCGTTCTCTTTGAGCTGTGAAGAGCTGTGAAGAGTAGTGGGAGGTGCTTCAGTCTCTGCATGTGTAGGCTGGGCTTAATTTGTGGAACGCTCCTCCTCCTTCACAGGACTCCTCTCCAGCGTTCCCCAGTTTTGGCGAAGACGAGAGAAATAAACGCCCTCATCCTCAATACCCTAACAGTTCATTGGCTGAAACAGGACCCCACCAGATGGAAAAGGGGTGGGGCTGGATGCTCTTCACAGCTCAAAGAGAATGGGCAAGTCAGGTAAGTACCAACACCCTTTCTCCCATGAGCTGTTCAGAGCATCCAGTAGTGGGACATACCAAAGCTTGGCCTGTCCTACGGAAGGGACTCCATCTGGCCTTGAATCTCCTCCTGGTCCCTCTGGTCCCGTTGCAGAACTCTTCTGCCAAAGGAAGCCTGAGCGGATGCAAACACATCTATTTTATAATGTCTAATGAATGGCGATGGGGAGGCCCAAGTTGCGGCTCGACAATTTCAGTTATTGGTGCCTGTGTGGCCCATGCTGCTGATGTTGCAGCGCTCTTTGTTGAATGAGCTGTTATGCCCCTGGGCACCTGCAGGGATTGAGTCTGATACGCTTTCGCTATCGCGGCCCGTAGCCAATGGCCTATTGTAGAAGGTGAAACCCTGCATCCCTGAGTGTTGGGCTGAAAAGACACGAATAAGGCCTCCGTTTTCTTTTCTTTTTTTCTTTTTTGAAAGGCGTTGTGCGATTGGTTGATATATATTTGCAATGCTCGCCTCACATCGAGCCTATGCCATTGTAGTTCCATCCCTTGGGATGGTCTGGGGCAAAAATTAGGAAGTATCAGCTCCCGTGCTCTATGGAAGGCAGAGTTAATTTTGGGTATAAATGTAGGATCAGGGCGAAGGACCGCCTGGTCAGCATGGAAAACACAAAGATCTTGTCTGATAGACAAGGTTGCAAACTCTGAAATACGACAAGCATAAGTGATCACTACAAGGAAAGGTCCTTTATACGTTAGAAAGTGGAGACTTGACGATTTCAAGGGTTCGAAAGGCCCTTAGTGAGTGTGACAAGGACCTTGTTAAGGTCCCAGGTGGGATAACGGTGTACCACTGGAGGGCGTAAGATTGTGGCTCCTCGATGGAGAGACCGTATGCGTAGATGATGGGAAAGAGAAAATAGGCCTTCAGAAGTGAGAACTGATGCCAAGGCTGCCACCTGTCTTTTCAATGTATTAGGTGATAACCCCTTGTCAAGTCCCTCTTGCAAGTACTCTAGAACAGTGGCCCCCAAACTTTTCTGAACCAGGGACTGGTTTCACGATTATTTATTCTTCCACGGACCGGTACCTGAGTAACGCGAGACTCCACCGTCATCGGGACTGCTCTTCGTTCGAAGCCGCCCCCCCTTCGACAAAACTAAGGCGCAAGCACCCAAACGCCGCTTTCCAACTGAAAACCCGGAAGCACTTTCCAACCGAAAACCCGGAAGCACCGTCGAAACAAGATGGCGGCGCCCAAGCTTTGCGGCCCAGTAAAAAATGATCCACGGACCGGTACCGGTCCGAGGACTGGTGGCTGGGGACCCCTGCTCTAGAATTTGAGCAACAAAAAGAGAGGTGGGATCAATTTGAGACTCGGTACACCATCTGCAGAAACTGGACCATGTGGCATTGTAAATGCGAGTTGTTCAGGGGCGTCTAGTGGCTAGGATAGTGGCACTAACTCTGTTGGAAAACTTTTCACTCATCAGTCAACTCCGCTCAACCTAAAGACGGTCAGGTGCAACCATTGAGGGTCCAGATGTTGAGGGGGCCCCTGAGTTAACAGAACCCTGGCTGGCGGGATTTTCCATGGAGCTGATTCGGAGAGACTGTGGAGGTCTGCAAACCATGACCGTCTGGGCCAGTAAGGAGCTACTAGAAGTACTTCCACCCTCTCGTCTGGTAATTTCTGGATGACCTTGGGAATCAGAGGAAGAGGCAGGAGTGCCTACAGGAGTCCTGGGGGCCAACAACAGCGGAGCGAGTTGAAGTTCTCCGCTCCTTGCGTGGGGTACTTGGAAAAAAATCTCAGGGGCTGAGTGTTGAGGAGGGAAGTGGACAGGTCCACCACCGGCTGGCCTAATGCCCTGACCACTTCTTGAAACAGGGAGGGGTGGAGGCGCCACTCCGATTGATCTATGATGGCCCTGCTCAGCCAGTCTGTCTGTGTATTTGACAGACCAGAAATGTGCTCTGCTCTGATGGAAAGGAAGTTGGTCTCCGTCCAACGACACAAGCGCTCCGCTTCTCGTGTGAGATGTTTCGATTTTTTGCCCCCCTGTATGTTTATGTGAGCTTTGGCTGTTACATTGTCGGTCAGGATTAGTATGTGCTGATAGCATACCTGAGGAAGGAAGCTGTGGAGAGCCAGGTGTACTGCTCGAAGCTCTAGCCAGTTTATGCTGCATGGCTGTTCTATGGTGGACCAGCTGTGTGGCTCCTTGAAGAGGCAGCCTCTGTTGATGATTTGTCTGGTCCACCAGAGTAGAGATATGAGGAACTTTGGTGGTACCCTGACCTTGTGTTTGGAGTTGCTTCGGCGGAACGCTGGTACGGAAGCAGGAACCACTGGAGAGATCTAGTGTGAAGCCAGGCCCAAGGGATGATAGAGATACATGAAGTCATCTTGCCTAACAATTTTGATAGTTCAGGTAGGGAGACTCTCTCAAAACCCCTGATCTCTTTAACTAATTACTGAATGCTGTTTAGTCTATCTGGTGACAGGTAAACCTTGCCTTCCACCGTATCTATGACAGCCCCCAGGTGGGTTAACCGAGTTGATGGTGTTAATTGACTCTTTTTCCAATCTATTGAGAAGCCATGTTTTTGATTGTAATGTGATTGTAATTTGATTGTAATGGGATTGTAATGTGGTCTGAGTGTCCTTGACTGCTTGAGGGGCGGATGATGACAAAGTCAAGGTGTCCTCAAGATAACACTGGAGTTGTAAGGGGATGTCCCGGAGACGAGCAGCTAGCGCTGCGAGAACCTTCATGAAGGTCCTAGGGGCAGAAGCTAGTCCGAAAGAAGGGCCACCTATTCAAAATGGTGGTTATTATAACAGAATCTCAGAAATTTAAAGTGGGAAGGTCGAATAGCAATATGCAAGTAAGCCTCCGTCAAGTCTATCGACGTGAGGACATCCCCCTTCCTGATGCCAAGTAAGATAGATTGCAGGGTATGCACTTTAAACTTGCGACATACTAAGAAACGGTTTAGACGTTTCAGGTCTAATATCACTCCCCACCCCCCCAAACTTTTGGGAAACAACAAAAGGATGTGAATAGAAACCTTGCCCTCATTGAGTGGTAGCTACTAGTTGGATGGCTCATATATCCAGTAGGAGGGGGATAGCCGATTCCATGAGATTCCATTTAACCGGGTCTCTGGAGAGAGGACATGACATGAAAAAAACTGGGGGAGTGGATTGAAACTTCAGCACAAGGCCAAATCTGATCGTATCTCTGACCCCGGAATCAGAGGTTGAGTAGTCCCATTGGTCGGTGAATAATTTAAGGCGTCCGCCAATGGGGGTCGGGTCCTGGGAGTTATCTTGGACGCCGAAAAAACCTGTTTCCTGCTCACCGAAAGGATCTTTTGAATTTACCACTTCTTCTGCTCCTATCCCTGAAGTTGGACCTATCTGGCTGCTGCCCTGGTCCGAATGATGGGGAACTCTGGTATCTGGGTGAAAAGAATCCCTGGTAAAAGGGTCGAAAGGATCCCCTCCGAAAGGACTGGGGGTTTCTAGGCTCTGACTTCCAAAAAAGGGAAGGAAGAATTTTCTTTTTGTTACGGGTTCCGATTAGTAGCAGATCAAGGGAAGGGCCAAACAATCTGTCTCCCACGATTGGGGATGAAGCCAGCTTGCATTTGAGCTGAAAGTCGGCTTGCCAATATTTTAACCTTGGCAAGCGTCGTGCTGTGACATGAGAAGTAATGGCCCTGACTGAAAAATTGACTGCATGATAAGTTGCATCAGCTGAGAATTCAGCAGCTGCAATAAGTTTAGCCATATCTTGGTGCGCTCTAAGGATAGAATTGGGGACATGTTCCTGTAAGAGGCGGAGCCATCTGAGAGACAAATGGGTCAAGAAGGAGGCGGCCGTGGCTACTCTGATGGCCCAAGCTTCAGACTGATGGGCTCTGCGTAGGCTAGCTCGGCCCATTTTTCTTCCGGCTTTAATGCCTCCAGTGCATCACTGGGAATGGGGGAGGACGCTAATCCCACTATAGGTTGATCTACCTCGGGAGTATTCAATAATTTTGAAAAATCAGGGGCCTAATTGAAATATTTCCTGTCATATCCAGTGGGGGCTGAATACACTGCTGCAGAGGCCGATTGCTTCCGCACCAGGTCCGAAAACATAGGAGGAACTGGAATCACCTCTGCTTCAACTACTGGTTGGTTGAAAATCAGATCCTCCAAAGGAGTAGGGGTGGTGGAGGGGGTCGACTTGTTTAGGTGTGCAATATTTTTTGCCTTAAACAAGAGAGATCTGAAAAGCTGTGGGCGGAATAAGCCTGTAAAAAACAGGTTGGTCAGGAACGAGTCCCTCATCCTCAGACATTCCCCTTTCTAAGGGGTCTGCTTCTGACAGGGGCACACTATCATGTATTGATTCTGATTCAATCTCTTCCAGTTGATCAATTTGATCCACTTCATCCTCCTCCTCCTCCTCCTCCATCAGCCTTGGAGGGGGGCCTCCCCCTGCAAAAGTACCTGGGTATGGTGGTGCTCCGACCTGGTCAATGACCTCAGCGATTGGGAATCATGATCGGTGAACGCAGGATATTCCCTGGTCATAACTGCGTGTTGGGGCGAATGTGGCTTCGGGAGCCCCTCACGTGGTCGGTGTCCCAGGCACCTGGGCCTGTTGGCCTTGGGGAGCCAAGGTGCGCCTGGATGAGAGGGGGAGATCTAGGGAGGAGGAGGGTGAGAAGAGGTAGATGGACCTGGGCTGGAGGAGTGGAAGTCCTGTGAGACTTCGTGCGCCTCCCAAGAGAGCTTATCTGGTTTTGTAAAGCTTTATGGTGCCTGATAGCGTCCCTTTCTGAGGCTTTAGAATTCCCCTTAGCATGCTTAGATTTGTGTTGAGATTTGGCTTTTGCCTTCAAGGATGAGGTCTGAGAGGTGCTACCGTCTGCTATTTCGATTCAAATTGGAATTACAGTATGCTTGTTATATAATGCTGTGAAGGCGGTTGGCATGCCCAGGATATATATAACCTATCTAAAATGAGTCGTATCTCAGTAATAATATTTCATTGAAATTAAAATATTATACTGAAGAGAAATTTATTATTATTGCTCTTATAATCACTAGTGTGTGTGTGTGTGTGTGTGTGTGTGTGTGTGTGTGTGTGTGTATGGCATTCAGCTTTGTTCGGGTATTTTCCCATGTCATAGTTGTGCTTTTAAAGTTGTAGCGACGTTTCGGCAGAATCTCATCTGCCATCATCAGGCTTCTGTATAGTGTTAATCTGTGAGTCAGGCTTTTACAGTGGTTTCAGATTTGAATTTGGGGCAGCCTATTGCTGTGCCAGAATGGTTTTTTCTTCATCCTGATTGGTTAAGAGTCTTGGTCTGTGTTTATTGGTCTTGGAGTTTGCGGTGTTCTTCTTGATTGGTGTTTCTAATATCTTCTGTCTGTTTTTTTGGCTCTTTTTGTATCTTGATTGGCTGGCAACATTGTGTTACTTTATTGGAGGCCTTTAGTGCAGCTTGGCTCCGGGTGAATGGACGGCTATCATTAGTTAGGAAGCTAGGTTTCATCTGGGTGCCTGGTTGGGATGTGTTTGAGCTGGAGGTATCAGGGGGGATCTGTTTGTGCCCAGGTGTTTGCCTGGCTTGTGGTGTGGAGATTTTTTTGTTTGTGAGTGCAGGCTTCCAAAAGATTGACAGTCTGGTGGAATCATCTCTTCTGTTCATGCTTTCTGGTCTTTTTTCAATCTCTATGGCTTCTCTGATGATTCTGTGGCTGGGGTTTTCTATAGTGGCTAGGGTTTTGGTGCCATTGAAGTTGATGCTATGACCTGTGGCTTCCATGTGTTGGACTAGTGAGGAAGTGTGTTCCAGCTTTTTGACTGCATTTTGTGTTCCTCCAGGCGGTACTTATTCTTCTATTGGTCTGTCCAATGTATGTGGCCGGGCATGATGCACAGGGGACTTCGTATATGCCTTGGTTTTCCAGGTCAATTTTATCTTTGGGGTTTCTGAGGATGGCTGCTATTTTTCTGTCTGTTTTGAAGGCAGTCTTGATGTGGTGTCTGTGTAGTATCTTACTAATTTTGTCTGTAGTGCCTCTTATGTAACTAATGATAGCCATCCATTCACCCGGAGCCAAGCGTGTTTGTGTTTGAGCTGGAGGTATCAGGGGGGATCTGTTTGTGCCCACCCCAACCAGGCACCCAGATGAAACCCAGCTTCCTAACTAATGATAGCCGTCCATTTACCCGAAGCCAAGCTGCACTAAAGACCTCCAATAAAGTAACACAATGCTGCCAGCCAATCAAGATACAAAAAGAGCCAAAAAACAGACAGAAGATATTAGAGACACCAATCAAGCAGAACACAGCAAACTCCGAGACCAATAAACACAGACCAAGACTCCCAACCAATCAGGATGAAGAAAAAACCATTCTGGCACAGCAATAGGCTGCCCCAAATTTAAATCTGAAACCACTGTAAAAGTCTGACTCACAGCCGAACACTATACAGAAGCCTGATGATGGCAGATGAGATTCTGCTGAAACGTTGCTACAACTTTAAAAGAACAACTACAATGACGTGGGAAAATACCCGAACAAAGCCGAATGCCATACATATAAGTACCCGCGAAAACTTAAGAATATATATATATATATATGATAATATAGAAATGTTAATTAAGTAACACAATATTACATGCAAAGTAAAGCCAAACAGCCAAATTGCGAATGCCTAAAGGCCCAGATTGATAAGTGTAGGGGCCTTCAACAGCTTCCCTGCACAGGCAGACACAGGCCTGGGTGCTCGCTGTTGTGCTGGTGAGATATTTGAGCTGTGAGGGTTAAGCCAACAAATTAAAATGTAAGAAATAGCCTCAAATGAAACCAAGCCAAGACGAGGGTATAATAGTTCCCAGAATATTTGAAGGGAACCTGCTGCTCCGAGCAGAACTACCTCACACAGCTGAGAATGACTACTGGCGCGCAGCCACAAGGTTTTGACAGCACAAAATGGCCTCTGGCGTTAAACTTTTGGCACACTCCTCAGCAGCAAAACTCCCGCCTTGTGACTGAATAGCCTCCGATGCTGTCTTTTTTTTTTTTTTCAGTGAGGCTAAACGGCGGAAAAAAGGGTGGAAGTTACCCTGAAAGGGATCCCTGGTAAAAGGGTTTTTTTCTTTTTTTAAAACCTCCACTCCAACTGGCGTTCCAAGGGGGAAAGTGTGATACGACTTGGTTTGGAGCGAAAAGGCTCACGCCACTGTCTGGCCAAGGGAAAGAAACGCTGCGGCGATCGAAATGGCAGGGGTAGGGCTATCGGCTGTGGGGAGGGGGCGCGGAGCAGCGCCGGAGCCTCCCGCCGTTTTGGGATGCGAATCGGCACTTCCCTGAATCAGAGCTGTCTGGCTGCGATATTAACAATGCGAGCCAATTTGAGAGATCGTAATGGAATACAGGCTAGCGACAAGCAGATTAACTGTCAAACTTGCTAAACTTGCTATCAACGAAAGAATTTTTCCTGTTTCGGCCAAGGAAGAATCACAAGCACTGCCTATCTCTGATGAGGCTGAGCAAAAACTGGGGAACACTGGGGAGGAGTCCCGTGGAGGAGGAGGAGCGTTCCACAAATTAAGCCCAGCCTACACATGCAGAGACTGAAGCACCTCCCACTACTGGATGCTCTGAACAGCTCATGGGAGAATAGATTAGATAAAGTCTTCAATCTTTTCAGATGTTGGTCTGGATATGTAATGACATAATAAAAAGTGATAATGAATTCATCTTTTCTTTTGTTAAGCCTTCTTAGAATAGAAAAGCCTTTCTTTTAATTAAGTGGAGTTTAATACCATGGCAAAAAAGGTGATTAAAAACAAGTATGGTCCCCATTATGGTTGTAAGATGAGGGCTTCCTTTATAACTTATTTTGTAGGGTTTCTTTTATAGAGAAGAGTTAGATTTTCAATTCTAATATTGTAATCAAACTAAACAGGATGAAGATTTAGAAGACTATGTAGAAAGAGGCAAACAAAATTGGGTTCACACTTTACTCTAAAAGTAGTAGCTTGCTCAGCAGTGGTTTGATAAACTGTTTATTAACTATAGATCACAGTTACATTCAAAGTCAAGGCAAGCAGTGCCTATTATGACTAATGTATATAGCCTACTAATGAACTTTTACAATGATTCAAATATTTTCTTCAAATAGTAGATTGTTCATTTTGATGAAAAAAATAAAAAACTTAGAAGAAAAAATACTTTTTGAAGTTCTTTGATGATAGGATACTTTTGTAGATTGATTCCCTCAATCTCCTTTTCCAAAATAAATAAATATATGATTAAGCAATATTTTTATCCATGGTATATTTTAAAACTTCAGCAGGTGAGCTTTATTTTCAGCTGCATATTTCTAACACCTGCCTTAATGTAATTCCAAATGTTCCCAGTATTTATATTAATGCATTTGGAGGGAAGTTATTTCATCAGTATCAAACTTGATGAAAGATTCAGCAGACCTGTATCTTGGGAATCAGCTTTAAATATTCTCATAGTGTTGCAGCTCATCAGAAATGCAGAATTGATTCCATGTATTAATTAGTTGACTACTTTCCTCAAAATTTCTAAATGCAAAGAAATAGTCCTGTGTAGCAGCTTAAATCTGTATATAATACACAGATTTAGGCTTCTACACAGATTTTCTCAAATCTAAAAATGTTGAAAGGTATACAAATGTGGAATTCAGCAAGGAGAACTTGCATTAAAATTTGTTGGGTCTGTATATACCAAGGTGGTATTCCCTTCTAATGATGTCAAAATCTTTTGAGATACAAATTATTTATTCAAGCTATTTTGAGAAATATATATGAAAACTGTAACATACATCTTAAAATAGGCTTCACAAAAATTAGAATTGAACCGAACCAGTGTTAAAAACACCTTGAAGATTTTCTAATCTTCTATCCTTCCTATCCAAATAGGAGACTCTATACCATTTCAGAGAAGTGGTTGGCTATGTATTCCTATAAACGTTCAGTGATAGAACACCCACAACTTCTGAAGGCAAATAGTTCTACTGATTATTGTTCGAAGTGTTAGGAAACTTTCACTTATTTCTAGATTGGTTCTCTACTTGGTTAGTTTCTATCCATTGCTTCTTGTTCTATCTTCAAGTGCTTTGGAGAACAGGTTGGCAGCCCCTTAGATCAAAATGCATTAACACCTCACTATCCAAGGGCATGCCCGTGCTTTCTTATGGAGAACCAAAACAAGAACATTCAAAACAAGAACATAAATTAAAAGGGCAAAAACCCAGTCCATCAGGAGGTTAAAATAAATCAACATTCATCAACATCCATCCCAACTGACCAACATTTAAGGATAAAAACCTAACAAAGAAGATTCAAAAGGTGAAGTTAAAACCCATGTATGAAAAATGAACTGCCAAGAGGAAGATATATGTTCAGGGGTTTTCAGACCACTCCCAAAGGGAACTGGAATTGATCACTGTATTCCTAGGGTATATAATTTTTTAAAACTTTGATCATTGTATCTGACTTTTCTTAAAAGAAGTTTTCTGAGAACTTCAATATGGTACAAGAAATAATTAGTATAATCTATAACTATGTTTCCCAAATTTGCTTTGAATAAATTAATATATATATCCAACCTTTTCTCTTGAAGCAAAAGTACTTTAAGAAATAAAATTCCATATTAGTTTATACTAAATAAAAAGAATATGTTTTTAGGATATGCTTAAATGTCAATCTGTGCTACCTGGATAAGTTACCATAGAATGGATAACTGTAGCAATAGTGAAAACACTGAAATACTTTTATTGTAACTTACTTAGCTTGAAATGTTATTGACCAGCAATTGTTTATTTAACTCATTTATATTTCCCATAACTTAAATATGCAATGGAATTGTTTCAAACTAAGCTTGATTCTGGTTTTCTCATATTAATTCAAATATATTGGAATCAGCTCTCATTTAACAGTTTAGTATGTCACTTCAAAATAATTACTCAACCCTTAGCAAGTGCTCTTGGGGATAAGATAAAACCAAAAAGTCAGCAGCTGGAATTTACATCTGCAAGTGCTCTTTCCATTAAATAGTGTATTGAATGATCAAAGCAAAAATTCCAGGTCACACCTCAATCAGTTCTGTCTCAAAATCCAATTATTGTTTGTAGAAATTTAAGCAGCTGAGAAAGGTGCACATGCTTTCTTTCTCACACATTTATACACACAGACTTGATAAAAAATAATGATTTAACATTTGAAAGAATTTGATTTTTTGACAATTTATCTCCAAAATAAGAGATAAACAAGAGAACATTAAAAATGGTGTTGATAAATATATAAAATAATTGTAATTATATAATTTTGTTGTAGTTTTAAACTAAGCTTTTTTATTTAGACATGTTGAAATGAACATGAAATGTTTTGTATTCATATATTTGTTGATTCTTATATTGCTTTCAATTTGTTTTGTTTTGGTTGCATAATATTAAGATGACTTCCTCTGAAAACATGTTTTCTAATGTCTGGCATCACTAAAGGTTGTTAATTTTTATTAATATTAATGAACAGTTGGAAAAATGAAGCAATCTTATCTGGGAATTACAAACATCTCAGATATTTATCACCATGGAACATTGTTTTGTACTGCTGCAAATTCATATATGTGGCATATATCTGAAAAACTAGACAATTTCTTGTTCTTAATTATATCCAATAGATGTGCTTTGATATATTTAGACAAATATAGACAGATAGGCAGAGGCTCATTAAGAAGGAAAAGAAATAAGCTGACATTACTGATGGACAGTCATTTTCTCAAGAGAAACTTCTCTGATCGCTTTTTATTAAGGTGGGTATCACATATCACAGAAATTTCTACAGTTTGCATCTTGGTAACTCTTTACTTGTCATACTAACTGGAATCAGAAACTAGTGATTATGCTGTTTTAAATATATTAAAATTATTCGTAAATGCAAGATCTAGAGAAGTTCTGCCACCATTTTTCGCTATTATGGTGATAATTTTGGCAGTTTTTGAAGAAAACGTGGTCTATTTTTATTAAGAAAAGATGTATACTCTGAAGCGCCCGTTTACCCCCACCCCGCCGCCCGCCCGCGGTTCAATTCAGTGCTCCGTTCTGCCTGGTTGTTTGGGAGCAGCTTCGGCTGAGAATAATAACTATTCGCCTCTTTTTATCAGCAAGCTGCTCGAAACGAAGAAGGCAGGCAGGCAGGCAGAACGGAGCACTGGATTGAACCGCTGGCGGGCGGCGGGTGGGGGTAAACGGCGCTCGGAGGAGCTGCGGCGACAGGAAAAGCCACCCCCGGCTTCTTTGAAGAAGTTTCTTCCTGGGCTGGTGGAGCAGCGAGAGAGCGACTGAGAGAGGAACGAGGCAGACACCTGAGGGAGGGAGGGAGACACCTGAGGGATGGGGCTGAGGGAGGCAGGGCCGAGGCGCCCTGAACCTGGTGGTTTGCTGGCAGACGTTTATTACCCGACTAGGTAACAACATCAGATGTTACCTAGTCAGGTAATGAAACGTCTGCAAGCAAACCACCAAACTCGGATTCTCCCCCGGTCCTTGAAAAAGTGTTTGTGCTTGAAACTGGTCCCTAGTACAAAAAGGTTGGGGACCACTGCTATAAATGATTTAAAATATGCTTTTTTTCAGGACAAGATCACATGTCTGCAATCTCAGACGCTGGGCCAATCTAAGGTAACTGTAATTCTGGCAGAAATAGCCTAAAATGATCATTTCACTAAAGCTTTGATTGGCTTTGCCTGAAGATGAATTAGATAGCTATTGTGCACAATCACTGTCTCCTTTTCATGTAGCTGATAATCTCCAATAATTCCTTATGAGATTCTTTTGCTTTTTCACAATGAATGCAATTCCACAGAAGATCTAAGTTATCTAAATGGACAGAGACATTAAAAGGTTTACATTATTTTGCTAAGACTTGTCAACAATTGAACTACCCTATAAACCCAACAAATAGAAATAAATCTTTTTCCCAGTTTTACTTCCATACATCTAAAATTTAAAATTTTAACTCAGCAACTTAGAGAATTCTTGTTATTGTATTGTGACAATGGTTACATTTGTTTGAAATTATCAAATTTCAGTTGTGAAATGTAAATTATCACACTTTTAAACTTTTGTTATTTATTATCATTATTTTTTGCTGTTTACATTCATTTATGTAAGCTAATAATCCTTGTTACCTGCTTCTTAATTACATATTTACTTAGTATTTCTTCATGTCTTTCGTAGGGAGAAATATCATGAACTGCAATTTTAGAAGTTTGCATACTTTCTGCTTTCCTTGCTTTTTTATTTCATTAGTTCATTAAGAATGAATTTCATTAACAATGGTTCCTTAGTTACACTTTAATTTCTCCCAGTTGATTCACATACTAACAACTTAGTTATTAATTTGTGTAGAAGATAACAGGGTGGTAGTGAAAAATAATTAGAAAAATGGAATCTCGATTTTCACTATTTGCAAACTAAATTAAAAAAAAATTTAACTGACAGGAGTACAAGACCTAGTACACATATGAATGAGGTTATATTGATCAGATGTCTTCCTTTAATTCATTTTTATAATATAAGACCATACCAACATATAATGAAAACATATGTAGCAATTAAAATACTTTCATAAGATTGCATAAAACAAAATGGCATGTAAGGTACCATATATTTCTACAATCTATCTTGCCACCATCCTTATACATCACTTAAAAGAAAGCTGTAATTTTCTCATCACACGGAAAAAAATCACCTATTTCTTCTGTATCCATGCCAGAAAAATCATACTGCTTAGTTTTCCTCATTCAATTCCTTCCTCAAAGGAAGGCAGAATTGTTCAGTCTGTTTTCCTGACAACCATTGACTGTAGCTTCAGAGGGATTTAATATCCAATGAACTTCATGGGAAAAGTGATGGTCTGAAATTGTGCTTTTGTGCTCATTCTAGCTCTCAAACTTAGCCACTTTGATATCCTTAAAGTTATTATTTGTAAATTCAAATTGTTGATTACTTTGCTTTTTTAATGTACCCCAAAGAGTTCTAGCTAGTATTCACTTCCCTCCTCACTATCAGGAAAATGACTCATAATTTTCCTAAATATTCACACTGGAATATAAGCTTCCTATGTTTTGCTTAATCAAGTTTAATTCCATGTTACAATCATTTGATTTCATGTATGGAACATATAAAAAGTCAATAATAAGATAACTTAGATCAAAATAATATAGCTAATTCTTCAAATACATGCACGTTTGACTGGGTGGTGAGAGATTTCAGCTAATATTTCTCAGATAATACATGTCCCTATTCAACATGGCCAATCAAATCTGAAATTATGGAATTTTAAAAACCACAGCAGCATATACACGAACAAGCTTACATTTATTTTAAATGAAAATAGATTCTTACGATACCATATTAAAGACTATGGAAGAGTGATACAACACATTTTGCATATCAAAATAACATTTCTAACACTTTCAACAATGGAAAACCACACATTTATTTGAACAAAAACTTTATTAGGATCAACAAAAATATCAGAGACTGTGAAAATTTTTGGTTCTTCAGAATCCTTAATAGATAATTTAGAGCTAGATAAACCAATGGTCTCACCTATGTGATTTTGAAACTGCTAATATAGTTTTATAAAAAGAAATCTTATTAATAATCTAACTATATCTTATTTTAAATTGACAGATACTTGAAAAAATAACTAGAGTTCAATTCTTTGATGGTTTTCGTCAACTGGCATTCCTTCAGAATTTCAGTAACTGTAATTTCCAGAATTATAGATATTTTTGTATTGTCATCACATAATTTGTTCCTGCTGTCTAGGCATTATATAGTTGGAGTCATAAAAGACCAGAATTCCAAACTGGAGAAGGCTGATTGTATTGCATGAATTAGTGTCCAACTATCACCAGAATCTCAATAGTTACAATAAATTCCTTTGTTTGAAATTTAGACTAATAGTACACATATCTGGCATTGGTGGTGGTGGGGTGAGTGAAGGATGTTGGCTTTATGGATTGTAGTGATCCACATAGAATCATTATATTGGATGGTAGTACTGCAATTAAATGTTTTCCAAATAAATAGGTAATCAAGATGTTGAAAGCAACACCAAAGTATCATTATTCTCTACAAAACCAAAGAGGGTAATTTTTCATTTCAAGTTTATATATAGCTTCTTTTGTTACAATAGGAAAATTGGCAGCGGGATTAAAATATATTAGTTCCATTTCAGGTTGGGAATTGAATTACCATCAAGTAGGAAATACAATGGGATTGCAGGCTCTGCGTTAACACTTTTGAATTTCTTGGCTCACTGATTGGAATCTGCAATACCCTTGATAATACTGGCAGGAGTAGATGCTTTATAACATTGAACAGCTGAAATGAGAGAGGACCAGACAAATTAAATTAAGAGGCGTAAAATGCGGTGAGAATAAAAACAATTTAAGATGGTGAAAACAGGTGCCAACTGACATTTCCTCCATATTCGGTTGCACTTTCTTTGTTCTTTGTATGATTAGCAGCTAGGTTGAATTACAGCAGATTTAATGCTGTGACCCTTATGGATTCCCATAAAGAAAAAAAATAAGCAGGAACTTATTTTTTAGCAGTGAAATACTCAGCAATAATTGAACTCTGTGGATAACAGAATATGCTAGTTGGAATTAAAAAAGCAACACCATAGTAATATAATTTACATTCACAATCTGATTTTATATTACTTATTCTAAAATTAATTAATCTAGAATCCATCTTAGAGCAAGGTGGTAAATAAATATCATATACTTAAAATTTTCAGGGGAATGAATTTTTAAAAATTGCTTCTAACTTATGTACAGTAGTTTATCATGCAAATTACAGAAATAAATGATCATTTTTTATTATTTATGTAAGCACTTTCTGATTTTCAAATAGAAATTAAAGTGGAAAACTGATTTGAGTATACAGAACTTTAGTTTACTTGTTCATTAGTTTACTGTCATCACTTCCTTTATACATGTGTGATTTAGTTTGCAAAGCAGGGAATATGTCTTGGTTAGGTTTAAAAGCATGATGCAATTAAATGATCTGATCACAAAATCTTTCTGTTTTATTGTACCTTGACATAAGGTTTTGTCATTGGTGCTGGATGTAATGAAAATTTCCAAGCTTTTCAAAACTTCTTAGGATGATATTACAACAGATGTTTTCACCTTTTTTCAGGTCATGGAACCAGCTAGCTAAAAATAATTCCTGAAACTCCTGATTAAGAAACCAAAATAAATGAATAAATAAACAAAATAAATAAATAACTGCAGTGGAATGAATTTGTATTGTGCACCCTTAGTTTCTTGGAAGCCTGTTAAGCTCTTGTACAACTCTAGAGTTCTGCAGAAGTTAGTTATAAAAACCTTGCATTATAAATCCTAATGCACCAGATTTGTTCTTATGAAATTATATCTAAAGATTAATTTCAATTACTGCCTAGATAGCTATATTTTAATTGCTATTTCAAGTTTGCTTCTCTTTAAATAAGCACTATCATTTTAGAACACAGTGGGGTTATAAAAAATGACAAATCAGTTTTAAAAGAGATCCTTAGATAATCAACCCTTGATTCTAACTGATGTCAATATCATTTTCTTGGCAACTCTATGGAAATTGCCTAACATGGCAATTGTACCAAAAGAATGGGAATTGTACCAAAGCAAGAGAATATTTTCAGGTAACATCATCATCAGTGCTAGCAAGAAAATGTCTGCAAGAAAGCAACCAAGCTCAGAGAGCACCAAGGACTCCAGTCTGTGAATTGTCTTCACTATTTACCTCTAAAGCAATCTCTCATCCTAATGAAGCCATTAATCAGGCCTATTATTCACCGACATAGGATGAAAAAATATAACTTAAACATTTTCTACGTTTAAGCAAAAGAGAGGTGGAGTTGCATTATGAATAGAATTCTTTATTGGCCAAGTGTGGTTGGACACACAAGGAATTTGTCTCGGTGCAAAATGTCACTACAGCTCTACAGAAATATACAAAATCAAGGATGAAAACTTCCTACAATCCACATGGGTCAATATAAAAGGAAAAAAATGACATTCCTACAGGAGTATACCATAGGCCACCCAACCAAGCAGAAGAAATAGATGAATTCTTTGCTAATCAATTAACAAAAGGTATGTAAGAAACATGCTCCTGTAATAATGAGAGACTTTTAACTATCCTGATATCAACTGGGAGGCAAACTTTGCAGTAAGTGAAAGATCAAACAGATTCCTAACCAACCTAGCAGGCAACTTTGTCATCCAAAAGGTAAAGGCGGGAACTAGAGGAAAAGCTATACTGGATATAGGGAGAATATATACCATATATTGGATGCAGTCATTGGTATATATTCTCCCTATATACCAATGACTGCATCTCAAATGATCCATCTGTTAAAATACTGAAGTTTGCAGATGATACAACAGTGATTGGTCTCATTCGAGACAATGACGAATCCACACACAGACAGGAGGTTATGCAACTTGCCTCGTGGTGTAACCAGAACAATCTGGAACTGAACATACTCAAAATCAAAGAAATGGTGGTAGACTTTAGGAGAAACCCTCCCACACTACCACCTCTTACAATACTAGACAATACGGTATCAACAGTAGAGACCTTCAAATTTATAGATTCTATCATATCACAAGACCTAAAATGGACACCTAACATCAAAAACGTCATCAAAAAAGCACAACAAAGAATGTCCTTTTTCCACCAACTCAGAAAACTCAAACTGCCTAAGGAGCTGCTTATCCAGTTCTACAGAGGAATTATTGACTCTGTCATCTGGACCTCTTTAATTGTCTGGTTTGATTCTGCAGCCCAACAAGATGGACACAGATTTCAGAGAGTAATTAGGACTGCAGAAAAAAACAATTACTACCAGACACAAGGACAGTTTTCCCCTGAAAGCCATCACTCTGCTAAACAAATAATTCCCTCAACACTGTCCAACTATTTACAAAGTCTGCACTACTATTACTATTGATCTTCTCATCACTCCTTATCACCCATACCCTCCCACTTGTGACTGTATGACTGTAACTTTGTCGCTTTTATCTTTTACGATTTATATTTTTGTTTCCTAGTATGATTTGATTGCTTATTGTATCCTATGACTATTAAGTATTGTACCTTATGATTCTTGACTGTTAACGAATGTATCTTTACTTTTATGTACACTGAGAGCATTTGCAAGACAAATTCCTTGTGTGTCCAATCACACTTGGTTAATAAACTATTCTATTCTATTCTATTCTATTCTATTCTATTCTATTCTATTCTATTCTATTCTATTCTATTCTATTCTATTCTAAATGGCCCTATTAGAGAAGTGATAGAGGCAGGGATAGAAGGAAGTTGCTTGAACCTTGGGCAAGAGTGACATCATATTGCAATTCAATATAATGCAAACATAAGCAACAGAATATAATACAATCAGTGTACTAAACTTTAAAAGAGCTAATTGTAACTGAGAGTGAGCATAAACAAAATTTCATGGAAATTTCCTAAAGGGGAAAACAACTTAAGAAGCATGGGAAACACTGAAAAATATTATAAAAGCCCATCCCAAGAAAAAAAGAAAAACAAAAAATCCAAGAAGCATGATCACACAAAGATCTCTTTGAAATCTGAAAGACAAAATGGATGAACAGAAAAAAATGAAAAGGACATATAACTAAAGCAGAATATCAGCAGATAGTTTTAATCTGCAAAGATGAAGTCAGGAAAGCAAAGGCTTAGAAGGAACAAAGACTTGTAACCAAAGTAAAAAATAATTTCTTTCAACAAATAAATAACAAAAAATAATTGGTTCACTAAAAAGAGAAGACGGCAAGGAAGTAACAGGCAGTAGAGAAAAAGTAGAGCTGCTTAAGTCATTCTTTGCATCAGTTTTCATGCAAAAAGAAACCATAGCCCAACTTATCAAAACATAACTGTAAAAAACTAGAAATAGAAATTAAAATAACCAAGAAAATGATAAGAGAACACCTGTCTGGCCTTGATGAGTTTAAATAACTGGGATCTGATGGATTACATCCCAGAGTTCTGAAGGAGCTGGCAGATGTTATCTCAAAACCACTGCACCATATCTTTAAAAAAATCATGGAGCTCCAGGGAACTATCAGAGGATTGGAAAAGAGTGAATGTGGTTCCCATCTTCAAAAAAGAAAAAAAACAGACACAGGAAACTACAGACCAATCAGCCTTACCTGGGAAGATATTGAAAAATAAAAATAAAAAAATAGATCTGTAAATAACTTGAAACAAATGAAGTTATAATTAGTAGCCAGCACACGGTTGTTAAAAACAGATCATGCCAAACCAATCATATTTCATTTTTTGATAAAGTGACTAAATTAATAGTGAAATTCTGTGGACCTAGTATACAGTACTAGTAGACCTAGTATAGACATTAGCATTTGATAAAGTAGACCACAATATACTTCTAAAGTAGAAAACTGTGGTATAGACCAGCGGTCACCACTGGTGGGCCGTGGAAAAATTTTGGTGGGCCGCAGAAGAAATGGCCCCCAAAAGCAATTAATCTGGGTCGCGCAGTTCTCTCGCCTTCCGGCTCGAGGGACCCCGGAGTGAGGTCCCTGAGATGCACGTGCCAACCAGCTCCCACACACGGCGGCAGTGGTGGCAACAATTAGTTCCCACACTCCCAGCACCGTTAACTCTCTCCATTAGCTTTGAATTGCTCCCGCCTCTCTTTTCTCCCCCCCCCGTGCCCACGTAGAGCCGTGCGTAGCTTTCAGCTCTTCCAGCCCTCGCTGCCTCTCTCAACATTGAAGCCTCAGAGATGCAGGCAAAGCCACCGCAGTAGTGCCCTAAGTTGCCTTAGCATGCTCGGTTAGTTAAGAATTGCCCTACTCAGAGAAGGAGGTGCTGGAGGAGGAGGAAGGGGCAGTAGTGGAGAAGCAAGCAACTCAGGGTGCTACTGCTGCGGTGGCTTTGCCTGCATTTCTGAGGCTTTGATATTGGGAGAGGCAGCGAGGGCTAGAAAAGCAGAGAGCTGCGCACATCTCCATCTCCCTTTCCTTTCCTGCCTGTACATGGGCACAGGGAAAGGGGGGAGGAAAGAGAGCTGGGAGCAATTCAAAGCTAGAGAACTAATGGGAAGAGCTGACAGCGGGCACTGGGGGAGGGGATTGTTGTTGCTGCCGCCGTCATGTGTGGGAGCGTGCATCTCGGACCTGAGCCGGGAGGTACGGGAACTGCAAGTGGGAGCATTTGGTGGTTTTTAAGATCTTCTGGAACGCAGTAGATTGGTGTTTTGTAGGTCTCAGTGAAAGAGTGAGTTTTGTTTCATCTCTTTTCCTCCCCTTGTAATGCAAGAGATGCTTTCTTTCTCTCTCCCCCCTCCCCCACCCCCAAATAATCACTGGCTGTGGCTGGGTTTGGCAGCGAAGTGCTAAAGTGAGCAAAGTGCCCCAGGGACACCTTTCCTTGCCTGTCTCCAGGTGAGGCTGGAAGAACTACCCCCCCCAGCTTTTTCTCGGCTGCAGATCTGAGCTCTCTCAATCCTCCACCTGGCATCTGAAAAGCTCTTCTGTCTCTTTGGAAGGTGCAGGTGGGGGGAGGCTTCCAGCCTGGAACGTTTTGTTATTATGCATTTACGTTGTTGTTATAATTAAATAGGTGTGTGTGCATGATTTTTATATTAAATATACATATACACATATACACATGCATGCATGCATGCATACATACATACATACATACATACATACATATATTTGTTTTCTTAAGTTTTTGCGGGTACTTACATGTATGGTATTCAGTTTTGTTCGGGTATTTTCCCACGTTATTATAGTTGTGCTTTTAAAGTTGTAGCAACGTTTCAGCAGAATCTCATCTGCCATCATCAGGCTTCTGTATTGTGTTCGTCTGTGAGTCAGACTTCTACAGTGGTTTCAGTTTTAAATTAGGGGCTAGCCTACTGCTGTGCCAGAATGTTTTTTTCTTCATCCTGATTGGTTGGGAGTCTTGGTCTGTGTTTATTGGTCTTGGAGTTTGCTGTGTTCTGCTTGATTGGTGTTTCTAATATCTTCTTTAAAGTTGTAGTAACGTTTCGGCAGAATCTCATCTGCCATTATCAGGCTTCTGTATGCACAATCTGCACTAAAAGCCTCCAATACAGGAACACAATGTTGCCAGCCAACCAAGACAAAAAAAGCCACAAAACAGACAGAAGATATTAGAAACACCGACCAAGACTCCCAACCAACTTTAAAAGAACAATTACAATGACGTGGGAAAATACCCGAACAAAGCCGAATGCCATACATGTAAGTACCCGCGAAAACTTAAGAAAACATATATATAATAAATATAATATAATATAATATAATATAATATAATAAATATAATATAATATAATAAATATAATATAATATAATATAATATAATATAATATAATATAATATAATATAATATAATTAATATAATATAATATAATATAATATAATATAATATAATATAATATAATATAATATAATATAATATAATATAATAATTATATTAAATATATTAACTTTTGAAAAAAAATCGTATTAGTGGTCCTCAGAATTTAAAAGTATGAATTTGGTGGGCCCTGAGATCCAAAAGGTTGGCGACCCCTGATAAAGACAGAATGACAACCAGATGGATTTTTAAGTGACAAAACATATTCCATGAGTGCTCCTTAATAGTACTACATCTACATGGAGAGAAGCAAGCAGGGGGTAGATACCAAAAGGTTCCGTCTTAGGGTCAGTACTCTTCAATATCTTCATACATAACTTAGATAAGACATATAGTAGAACTCATCAAATTTGCAGACGATACTAAGCTGGCAGACATCGTAGATGAAACCTGGCTCAAAATAATAACAGAGGAATCTTGGGAGTCCTAGTGGACAATCACTTAAACATGAGCCAGCAATACGCAGAAGCAGCCAAAAAAGTTAATACAATCCTTGGTTGTATAAAGAGGCATAGAATCAAAATCACATGAAGTATTAGTACTGCTTTAGTAAGGTCAAGTAATACTTGATCACCACTCTACAAAAAAGTTGTTGAGATTTTGGAAAAAGTGCAAAGAACAACTAAGATGATTAAGGGCCTGGAGACAAAAACATATCAAGAACGATTGCAGGAATTGGGTATGGCCAGTCTAGAGAAAAGAAGGTGTGACATGATAGCAGTATTCCAGCATTTGAGGGGCTGCGACAAAGAAGGGGGGGGGGTCAACTTATTTTTCAAAGAACCAGAAGGCCAGACAAGCAACAATGGATGGAAACTAATCAAGGAGAACAGCAACCTGGAATTAAGGAGAAACTTCCTAACAGTGAGGATAATTAATAAGTGCAACAGCTTGCCTTCAGAAGCTGTAGCAGCTTTATTATTGGAGGTTTTTAATAAAAGAATGGACAGCCCTCTATCTGAAATGGTATAGGGTCTCCTGCTTGTGCAGGGAGTTGGACTAGAAGACCTCCAAAGTCCCTTCCAGCTCTATTCTGATTGATTGATTTAAATGACTCTTTACTATTGATTCTAAGATAAATCTGAAATAGCTGGAGTGTTTATAGATACCAAGCAGAGCAAGAATTCTAGCACTCAAACCTACAGCTGTTAAAAAGAAAGCTTAAGAGGAAAAAACAACTAAAGGATCTTTGCTTGCCCTTCAAAAGGTAATACAGTCTAAGTCTACCACTATTTATAGTAAGTGTAAATGAACTATAGGTACACATAAGCTTGCATATGTTTGTTCTAAATAACTATCATACTTAGTTCATTTGCCAAAATAAATGATTTCTGAATATAGCTAAACCACAATTTATTCTTTTAGCAGGAATCAAAATTCATTAAGAGATAGAATCTCACTCTTATTATTATTACAAATATATTGTTGTTACCTCATACATTGTAAATTTATTACACAAGACAAATCAATGGGTCAAACTCAAATATTTCTTGTTAATGTTTTATTAGTGTACTTTTTTCCAAGCTCCTTTGTTGGACAAACATAATGGAAACTCCAAATAAAAATTTAGAGTTTTCAGTTGTTCAGAACAAGAGAACTATAGCATTCCATTTCACCCATTTTTTTTGTTAAAGAACATATTGATAGAACCATTAGGCACGCAGTTGACACATATTATACAATTTTATGCACATGTCACTTATATATCTTCTACATATTGATGTGCTCTTAAAGATTTTTCTCCTTGCAAAGTAAGAACTATGCTTTTTTGAGCATAGAAAAAAATTTCAAGGAGTGACAAACCAGACTTTTAAAACAAGTCCTTAGATAAGCCAACACAGCAGCAATAACTGAATATTATACATTATTAATATAGTTTACCCTTGATCTCAAAACCTTGAAAGTGTTTTTACAATTATTCAAATACACATGCATTACATGAAAATATTGCACTAAAGTTAGAATTGAGAGTGGAATTCCTATTTTATTTTTTTAAATGATTACACTTTCTGGTAGCATTAAAATTGTTTAGTTGTAGCAACACCAGAAACAGAAGCTTGAGGATGAACTATATAAATATTCAACCTTACTATCCATTCTCTTAAATTAAGGCTAAATAAGTGCATTTGTTGGACAATGGCACGTTTATTTTCAGAGGCTAGCTGTAGCTTTCACAGGTTGGGATGTGTGTGACTAATTATGTGCAACAATAATGTAAATTGTATGGATGCTTTAAAGGGTATAAAATGATGTGAGTTAATTATAATAATTTATTAGGGCAATGTATATAACGTGTTATCTCCCTATAGGCTCATTTGAAATTAAATACAGATGACAAAACACTATGGTACAATAACTATGAACATAAAAGGCATATTGTGTTTCCTTAATGCAAAGATTTATTGGCTAAGAAATAAATTTCTAAAGTCAACTACTAAGAATAATCCTAAAACCTAGAGATGATATTCATGGATAAGAGATACATTCTATTTTACTGACAGAGATCTGTCCATTTGTATTTTAAACCTGGGATAATCAACAAGAATTAATTCAAGTTCAAGTAAGAAATCAAAGGAAAGTTCTAATTTGTCTCCCATTGGGCTTCCTTTGTCCGATAGTCTATGTAGATTCTGGTTGCCCACCACTTGAAAAATCAACTGCCTGGAACACAAGGACATTTAGAGGTCAATAGACCTGTTGAGAGAATGAAAGTTTAAATTTCAGGGGTAATTTAAAGGACCCAATATTCCTTTAGCTAAAATGCAAAGACCACCAGAATGCCAGGACCAAGTTTAACCATAGAAGTACTGGTGTCCTATTTTTTCTATGTAAATTTTTTTTTGTTTTTAAAAATAGAAACATTTATATATCTAAATCTCATTATAATTTGTATAGCCAAACTATTTTTATCTTTTCATTAAGAAATGGGAAAAAAGAGAAAACAAAAAATCAGAAATGTATTAAAGAAGGCCAACTATTATCTATATTTAGAAGCATGGAGCATAATAGACAGGAAATGATACTTCACGTATTTTATCTTAAACTGTCCTGCTACCATTAAAATGTATTACACATATAGTATATAGTTCTATAATAATATTTTTTGTAAAAAGCCACAGTTGCAATTTAGCAAATTGCAATTTACATGCTTATTATAATAAACATGTAAAAAATTCTTTTTCAGTTTGGTCAGTACTAAGCAAGCTTCATATTGTTGAAACAATGCTGCTCCTTTCATCTTTCGTTTATTTTGAAGCTAAAGATTATTTTCTTCTGACTATAAATAGCAACGTCAGTTACAAGATCTTTGCAAATACAGTAGTATTCACACTCAAAAAACATTTCTTCAAAAGAAATGAACCAAATATTTTTAATAAAAATGTTCAATATCAGACTAGTACATTAATATAGTAGTTTGGCTATTCTTAGGGATTTAAACATCTTTTTAAATAGATGACATAATATATTATTTTGAAGTTGAAACAAATAAACTGTACTTTCTTGATAGTTTCAGGGATTCTTGATAAGAAAAAAATAAATAAGAAAAAAAAAGTAAATTCAAGTCCAAACAATTCATTCATAATTAGACATTATGTTGGAAGTCAAGAAAACAGATGGGGCATTCCATGTAGAAAAGATTTATTAAAATTTATAATATGCAAAAAAATATTAAAAGCTATGATAATGCTGTTTATATTCCTTCATATATATATATATATTATATTCAGGAACTTGCTGTTTTTGCAGATAACTGTTTAGGAAGTCCGTAAGATTTTTATATCAGTAACAACTCATTTTAGTAATTTACCAGCTGAAGTGAATTTAAGGTCAAATTTAAGAGTGATTTAAGGTCAAATAGGACAATTTTTTAAAAGAAATTTCTAAAGTAAAAAGCATAGTACTTTTGTTTGTTTCTTTCCCAATGTCCCACATTATTAATAAGGAAATAAATTTACTAACTCTTGGTCTAATTTTAAATATTGTTTTGAGCCGTCTCATTTAAAAGTTGTATGTACCCTTGAAAGGACTAATTTGAAGAATATATCAAGACCCTTAAACCTATTTTTTCCTAACCTATTTCACTGAATAGTAAAACTTGAATAAAGTGTTTCTTAATAAGTTCATAAAGGTTTTCTACATATTAAACAATTTGGAAAAATAATTTGAAAGCACAGATTTTTTTTAATAACCATTTGTCTACTAAACTTCTCATGCTAGTCCAACTTCTGCAGAGCTAGGGAATATTCATAATACAAATCAAATCACACTTGGTTCTCACATTGCACAATCTCCTAGTTGCAAGAAAAGCAGTCAAGTCCTCTATTTCTATCCTAGAAGTTGTGCTTTACTTTAATCAATGTACCCAATGTAGCATTTTTCATTGTTGGCAATCACAATCTATAAGATTTGGAAGAGACAGAGATTTTCACAGCAGACTAGTAATCTTCTCATGTTACATAAAGATACACCAAATCATTTAAAACACCTGAATCCAGTTCATGATAATGGTTGCATTAGTGATGAAATGAGAAGAACCACATTTTCATGTATATATTAATTATCTAATGTAAGATTCTAAAAGATTGGTGTGAGAATAAAACACCATGAGTTAAAACTTGAGTTTTAAGCCCCAGAGAACATGCCCAGGTTTTGAGCAAATTTTTACAGTAGGAGTGTCACCTTTTCTGTAAATAAGATGATTGTGTAGATTGTAGTTTGTTTTTATATATCTGCATCTGCTTCGAACGTGAATGCAATTTTTTGAAGAGATCATGGAATCCATACTCTGAAAATAAGGTTTCCAAGAAGCCCTCCAGGAAAACATATACCATTCTCTTATTTAGCTGAGTATGCTGGAACATTTCAAAGACTCGGAGAATGCCTTTTCTTGTTGTCTCAGCACCAAGGATATGCTTCAACTCATCTATAGAAACCACACAAAAAAAAAACTTCAGTAGAAGCTTTATCTTCATTTTCACAAAAACATTAATTGAATGAACTTCTGATTATAAATTATTAAAAATACTGTTTAAAATGGATTCCATAAAAAGTTTAATATTACATTCAAGAAAGATTACTTTTTATATAAGTATTATTTCTCAAATTGTTTTATAAAACATCATTTATATGGCGGGAAAACAAGGCTGAATTTAATTATTACATTTGATGGTATTTCCTATCTCTCTTCAAGAAGTAATTTATTTTAATACATTCCACGTACCAGGCATTACTCCCAGCAGTTTTGTTTTTGCAGCAATTCGTGTTCGCATTCTGATTGCATTATCTCTGTGTGGAACAGTTTCAGCTAAAATGCCATTTGGCCAAAAGGCATCTCTAGAAGGAGACAAATATATTTATTAAAATGACTATCATTTTAGAATTACAATATCTGAAATAGTGCTGTTACCAAATGCATCTTGCCTATGACAGATTTGTATGAAATAAATGCACAGCACTTGAATGGTTTTTTTCTTCTTGATAAATGTATGTGTATTATCAGGCTAAGCTTTTGAGTGATTTACTGAATTTATAATGTTTTTGGCATTATACCTATGACTGTATTCCAGCTTGTAAGGTGTAGCCCAATAAAACAATATTAAGCTCAGCAATCAGTAAAATCTAGCTAGGTGGTAGATGCAAAGTTACATACACTCTCTCCTCATTTACACTCTCTTTCCAAAGACTGGTTATTACATGAACAGATAACTGTGATAAGGAGACTGCAAAGATCATTGGTTGCTGCTACTTCATTCAATAAAATTCTATCCTAGAGTATCCTGTGTGTGACATTTCTACCTCTTTTGCCTCTTCACAGGCAGATTAACTGCTTAAAAAGCCAACTCTTCCTGAGCTGCCTTTTTCAGCAGCATAATGCTTCTCAATTAAAACTGCAAATTAACAGGCTCATCTTTATGACTTTAACTTATAGAACCCTCTGGGCAGCTGCTGCTATTGCCTGAAACTAACCAGACATTGATCAGTTTCACATTGAAGACTTTTGTAGTCAGGTACCAGAAATTTAGTGATAAATGCATACATTGACTAGAAAATGATTTTTAAATTACTATATTTATGAATGTTGCATTTGTGAATGTTGCTAACCAATGTAGTTACCAAATGAGGAGTGATTGTACAGCTATCCCATTTAATCAGAAGCAAAAGCTTTTTGGGACTTCCGGTTTGAAGGGCTTCGGTGACAGACAGGAATCCGCGATTGTGCGCAGTTTCTGCCTGGGCTTGCCGCTGGAGCGCCCCGAGCCGGCTGGCTTCGGGGCTAAGCCACCCCGTAGAGGTGGTGAAGAAGGGGGAGACTGCCAGCAGGGTCAAGGAGAGCCGCATCTCTCCTCCTCAGCTGGCCAAACTCCCTTTCCCGAAGGCAGTAGGAGCGGCGGTCAGAAATGGCCACCTCAAAGAAGTACTCAACCGGAAAAGAAAGTGCAGGAGGAAGATAAGAAGTGAAAGTTTTGGCTGACCGGGTTAAGCTGAAAAAACAATTAAGGTACCCTGGAATTTAAATTTTACAAAAGATAACACTGCTCCCAAAGAAGGTCGGAAGCAGCAAAAGAAAGTGAAAAGGGAAAGGTTTTTTTTTCTCTTCTCTCTCCTTCCTTACATTGACAATTAAGAATAAGAAATTGGAAAAATCCGCTTTGGCATCAATAGGCAATTAAGCTGAAAATATAACTAAATGCCAAAAGGACAATAAAGATTTCTGGACATTAAAAACTTTTTCTTTTATAAGCAGGAAGGGAGAGGAAAAGAATAAGGGCAGGATCTGGAGGGAGGAGACTGCCTGGATTTCAAAAGAATCTAAAGTAAAACTTCAACAAGACTTCCAAAAGATACATTTTAACAGATTTTGCAACTAAATAGTAACCCCAGGAAGAGAAAGTGTAAAAAGAAACAGCTGTGCGTATTTGGACAGTCTGGTGACTTTTGGATTTTTGGTTATTATAGTTGAATGACTAAAATCAATTGGGTGGTTGTTTAAATTGTTTTACAATGGCATCACTTCTGGATGAATTGAAAATGGAACTTAAAAAATACAAAGAAGAGGCACAAGAAGGGAAGGGCTCTTTTAGCTTTGTTTTTCAATTCTTAGAAATGGAGATCTCCAACTATGAGAAACAACAAGAAAAGACTGCAAAACAAGAAGACTGGGACAAAGAAGAAGCCATCTTTAATGAACAAGTAACTCTATGTGGGGAAGAAAGGGGAAAGGGGGGAAAGAGAATGGAGAATTTAAGACTTAAAAAACCAGCCAAAAAAGGGAAAAATAATTTGAAAAGTGGATATAATGTTGGAAAGCAACAGAAAAGGGGAATACAGAAGAGGGAAATGGAGGTGGAGAGACAGGGGGGTAAAAAGGGGAGAGAGAAGAAGAGAGGGAAGAAGGAAAGGAAGAGAAGTTATAAAGGTTTGGAGCAAGATGTAAAGAAACAGGACCTATTTAGAGATAATGGGTGAAAATCTAACTGAAAAAGGGATTCTGTGAAGGTACATAAGATTGTATTATTATATTTGTAATAGAAATAATTTTAGAAAAATGGAAACAACATATGATTAAAAAGAGGGATAAAGTAGTTGGTGTGGTTTGGGGAAAGGTTTGTGAATAAAATAAATGAAATAAAATAAATGAGAAAATTGAATTAGGAAGGAATGGGAACATTTTAATTAGTCAATGTTTTATAAAATATAAGTGAAGGGGGGGGAATTAACTATGGAAAGTTCATAATTGTTCTCATAGAAGTATGATACTTATTTGAAAAGTAATGTGCTAAATGTTAAGATCTAAATGAATATTAATATTAATGATAGAATTGAATGGAACGGATTGTTGTTTTAATTATATTATACATGTATAATCTTTTTTACTTTTTTCAAGAATACATTGTGTAGTTTTAGAATGTGCCAAGCAGAATCCGATTGAAAGTTATGTATTATATTAAGTGTTATAATTTTAGGGGAAAGATATAAAGGCATCATACTCCAATCAGTGATTACAGGAGAAATTTTGTTTAATGAGAAAAGATAGTAGACAGTTGAAACAGGACAGATAAATAATATAAATACAGTGATTTGAATTGAGATGAAACGAATAAAATAAAATTAAGAAAGTTAAAAGAGGGGAGAAGCTATGTAGAAAATGTAGAATAGTAATAAGATATGGAATGGAATATAAAAATGAGCATGAACTTGAATTGTTGTCTGTACGAAGAGATGTAACCCGGGATTATGCTGCTTTCAAAAAAGATGTTTTACTTGTATTTCTTTTCTTTTTGTGAAAACTCAAATAAAACTTACAAAAAAAGAAGAAGCAAAAGCTTTGAACTTTTACTGCACCTTTTCTTTTTGTATCTATGTGTAAATCACTTGCTTTCTACAAAGTAAATATTTTTGTAAATGGCTAATAATATCCTACGCCTTAATAAGCTCTAATGAAGAGTAATTTATTTTGTAACTACTAAAATTAATTTTAAGGGAACCTTTCCCTGTTTTAAAGACCTACCTAAACCGTTTAACTGCATCTGCTACTTGTTCAGGAGATGTCATCCAATCAACATGATCAACTATTTTTCTGAAAGAAATACAATTTCTGAATTAATCTTTTTGAAATAAATATTTGCTTTCATATATCTGTATCCAAACTAAATTATTTGAACCTGGGTCCCACTAAAGTCACAAGAACATTTCTAAGGTCAACTACAAATGACTCCAACCCACTTCACAATAATTTTAAAAAATCCTTTTGACAAAGAATAAAAAATACAATAGAAGAGAAGAAGAGAACAGAAAAGGATATGCTCCATTTATACATACTCTCTCTAGTAACAAATTTATTGCTGATACAATTGCTAGAGTATTTTTACATTTTGCAAATATGCCAGCTGAAAACATAATTTGCAGAGTATCCAGATTAGGGAAAGCTCCTATGAAGTCTTTGTGGCTTATTAATAACGTCATACAATTCCTGAGAATCAGAAACAGCTAATCCTGATAATTATGATGAACTTAATTTAATGATAATTTCACTCGTTTTCCCATCTAAACGAAAACAGGTAGATAGGAAGATGGGGCACAACTTGTTATTTTAGTTTTATTAAGTAGATAAAAAAAACTGGAACATAATAAGCAATGGAATCTCAGCTTCTGTTTCTAAAAAGAAAACAGAACATCTATTTATGCATTTTCTTACTCAGAAAGATGGAGCAGTAGATGTCCAGAGTGTTCAGTTACTCATGCCCTAGTCATTTTTTTAAAGAATATCATAATATATTCTACAGGGAGCTGTTCTTGAAGACATTTTACAAAAACGCAGCACTCAGATAGTGATTGATGAATTCTAAGGGTATTCTCAATGCTTTGGGAATTGAATTGTTTGCCAGTTAGTTTCTGGGCACAATTAAAAGTCCTGTGGACATCATTATCTGATGGATCACCTTCTTCTATATTCATCTGCATGCCCAGCACATAAAATATTATCAACTTTCTCCAAGTCCTATCCATACAAGTACGTCATCTGATAGGTTCTTTAAAAAGGAATTTTTTAGAAGCTTCTCTGCTTGTTCTTCCTCCATGCAGATATTTAGTCAGCTTCATCTTTCCTTGGTTTTATAAAAAGAACTACTTGTTTCTTCTTGAAAAGGAGAATGATGTTGTATTGCTAAAGGTGGGGTTTGCAGATGTGTGACTTTTATTATTTCTTTTTTTCTTTTCAATTTTTAATATATATATGTTAAATCTCTCTCTCTCTCTCTCTCTCTCTCTCTCTCTCTCTCACACACACACACACACACATTATAAAGTAGCTGCATGTATGGTATAAAGTAGCTGAATCTATGGTAGATAGGGACATTAAAAACATTAAGCATGGCAAAGCTCCACCCTTCTGCATTGTACTAGTGTTTGTTATATGTACAAAAAGTAAAGCTTGATTATATTGGCATATTGTTTATTCACACTGCAAACATTGCTGATGTGAAGCATGGAGCCTGATGAAATAATTGTGAAACAGCAGGGTACTCAATCAGACAGGCAACTCTTTCCTTCTCTTGTCTATTCTCTGCAGGCCCAGCAATATGAGAAAAGCAGTTATATATTCACGTCATATTCATTCCCTAATTCACAATGCCAGTAGTCCTCAACTTACAATCACAATTGAGCCCACAATTTATGTTGATAAGTGAGAAATTTGTTAAGTGAATTTTGCCCCATTTTACAACTTTTCTTGCCATATTTGTCAAGTGAATTACTGCAGTTGTTAAATTAGAATCCCAATTGTTAAGTGAAATTGGTTTTTCCATTGATTTGGCTTGTCAGAAGGTTGCAAAAGGAGAACCCATGACCCCAGGACACTGCAACCATCATAAACATGATTCAGTGGCCAAGCATCCAAATGTAAATAATATGACCATCAAGATGCTACAATAGTTATAAGTATGAAAAATGGTCATAAATCACTTTTTTCAGTGCCATTGTAACTTTGAACGGTCACTAAATGAACTGCTGTAAGTCGAGGATTACCTGTATAGTCATTTTCAAATAATTGATGTTTAAAACTGGGAGCATAGATTTGTATCTTTTCCACTAATGCACAGATTTTTAAGAATGAGGAAATGAAAGACAGTACTTATTTATTGTATATCCGTGCATTGCTCTAATAAGCTGCTGAAGCAAATTTTTGATATTTCGCCGGAGCCATTGATTTCTCTCCTTCAGATCGAATATTTCATCCATGAGTAGCAGCATTATTTTAAGAGGCACATTGTCTTCTACCTAATAAAATATAATGGAGTACTTATTGTTTAAAGTGAAAAAGATTACTTAGCTTAAACATTAAATTGCTAGTTTGTTAAAATGTTTATTAATACTAGAATTCTTGTGTTCAAACAGCTATACTGAATTAGATCCAGTAATATTTATTCTTGCAAATAGAAACGATCTCTACGTGATCTAGCAAATAATGACACAAAAAGGAGATAATTTTCCACATGTTTTCTTTCCAAAGATTCCTATGACACTGTAAGGCTACTGTTGTAGAATACTGTACTGGCAAAGGAAAGATAAATGATAGCTCTTATTTTCCTTTATCACTTTCATGCATAACTAGCTTTTTTCTATTTCTGCATGCAGAGGACCATTGGACAAGGCCTTAAAACCTGATTAATTAGAAGTACAAACCATTTTATTAGTATGTAGACTTCAGAGCCCCTTCCTTAGAATAAGCATCAGCACAGACCCACCTAGGAAAGGGGCTATCCATCAGTTGATCTAATCTAGGAAATTTAGATAAGGATGGAGCAACGTAAGATTCTGGTCTGCTTTCACATTCCTCTACTGGATGTTGTAACATTTCATTTTATGGCCATGGCCATGAATGTTTATTGTTTTTCAATAAAAGTTGTTATTCTTTTCTTTTTCAACAAACCATTTTGGCATACTGAATCCATAAACCCATACAGTGCTGGTGATGATAGCCTCACACTATTTGAGAGGATCATTAGTGCTATAAAGCAGATTTTGTGAAATGGAGTAGGACCATAAAGATTCAAAACATTTATAGGTAGAAAACTTTACTACAGTCTTTTACATTCAAAATGTTTTTAAGGATTCAAAATATATCAAAATATAATAACTAATATTTAACAGCTAAAAACTGAAAAAGGATCCCATCTGAGATAACTATAAAAACTTCATAATAATTCCTTTTATAGCATTACTTTTAAAATCTATTATGTTAACAATTTTACATTTAGTAACAGTTCACCTATATTTCTACCAGTATGTTCTCTGAAAAACTGATGAAATATAATATGTCTTGAAATATGTCTTGAATTCAAAATATGTCTTGAAATAAATGAGGGAGCATCTCATGGCTCTGCAATTATCTACTGGAATTTATTACTTTGCTTGTCACCTTTAAAGAGCACAGCACTGTGGCATATTGCAAATTGAATCTGCAATATAAAAATGTTTTAGAAATGTTAATTTCAGACACATTTTTGTTAGCATTCTGTTGCCCCTTTACACAAGAAGAGTTCTCCGCTCCTCTACTCATTCCAGAATACCTTATGCCACCAGACTTGAAATTCTAGACCTAGAAAACCTAGGACTATGCCACCTTCGGTCCGATCTAAATATAGTATATAAAATCATACATTGCAATGTCCTACCTGCAAATGAATACTTCAGCTTCAATCATAACAATACAGGAGCACACAATAGATACAAACTCAAGGTAAACTGCACCAAACTTGATTGCAGAACATACGACTTCAGCAACAGAGTGGTCAATGTTTGGAATACTCTACCTGACTCTGTGGTTTCTTCCCCAACCCACAAAAACTTTAACCTTAGACTGTCTACTATTGACCTCACCCCCTTCCTAAAAGGCCTGTAGGGGGCGTGCATAAGCGCACCAATCGTGCCTACCGTCCCTGTCCTATTGTTTCTTTTTATTTTTCTTATAAATATTCATCTCATGTATTCAAAACTATGTTTATTCTTATGCCTGTATCTTGTAAGCGATTGACAAATCAAATAAATAAATAAATAAAATAAAATATCATTTTTTACAAAAGCATTCTCTGAACCGTTGAAATGCACAATGGATTGTGAAATGCTATAATACAAATCCAATACAATAAGCATCCATCAATGTGACCAATATGGTATGCTATTATTCCATTACCATATATATCATTATAATATGGTATACCATATTATACCAATATACCATAAATTAGGGAATGAATATGCCAATGATTAGGTCAGAACAGAGAAAATTACAGAGTTCAAAATTAATTTAAACAAGGTATACAGATAAATCTATAATATTAAAAACAATAACATACAAGCACATAAACATATAAAGCTTCTGGGAAGAAGTAAGGCAATGTCACAGTCACAGTAAGTAAACAGAAATACCAATTGGAATGCTTTGATGTGGCAAGTAAAAAGTGTGAAGTATAGAACAGGTGCAGATATCTGAACCATGACAAATGTATCCATAATCACTGATAATCTTGTGGATTGTATTTTCAATAAGATAAATGTCTTCAGTTTATTTCATATATTTGGAATTTGGGAAAGTAGCTTGTCTTAGCTAAAGTATCATAGAAATGACAAAGAAATAATCAACTACTGATAGATTATAAATATCCTGAAAATGCTTCTTTTGTATAGTCATACAAGTGAACATCAAAAGAAATGCTCAATCAGTTCTGCATGCCTATCACAGAGGCCTAAACAAACTCTTATTTGAATCTTGCATGTTTTTGTGGATTTTACACCTGGCCCAAGGATCTGTTTTGTTTTAGGAAACACAACCAAACCACAGGAAGAAGAAGAATATTCAAAAGTTGTAAAAAGAATCACAGGCTACAAATTTAACCATTCCCCCATTGATTAAAAGGGGTTGTCATAAATTTCTACCTGCATGTCAAATAATTAGCTGATAAATTACTGGGACTTCCGGTTTGTCGGCTTCGCAAGCGGCAGGGATTCGCGATACTGCGCGATCCCTGCTGCGCTAGCCGTTTTTGGTGCTCCGATCCGGACGGGTTTGGAGCTAAGGCTGCCCTGCAGGGGTGGCTGAAGATAGGGGGGATCTGGAGAGGGGTTTGGGGGTGTTGCAGACCCCCTTCCCGGCTGGCAGAACCCCCTTTTCCCAAGACGGTGCAGCGGCGGTCTGCAATGGCCGCCACAAAGAAGCTGGCAGCCGGGTAAGAATGCGCAGGAGGAAGAGGAGAAAGCCTTTGAAAAGAGAAAGTTTTTCTTGGCTCCCAGGACTCTAAGACATATTTAACAAAATTCCTGGAAATTATGGCTTTTTGAATGATACCTTCCAGAAGAGAAAATAAGCGGCAATTTGGAGGTGCTGAAAGGAAAGTGTACTCTCCTTCCCTACGGAATTAACAAGTGGATATTAAGAAACCTATCTTTTTCAGGTAAAAACTGGCTTTAAGTGATAAGTGGGAAGGGAGAGGACTAAAAAAATATTTATATGTTAAGATTTTGTTGGAGGAGATGCCTTAAGGATTTGAAGACTGAAATATATTGCAATAAGGCTTTAAGATACAGATTTGGACTTTCTTTTTTTTTTGATTGATACTACCCCAGGAAGAGAAAGTGAGAACTTTGCCTTGGCTTGGATTGATTGATGACTTTGGGGACTGTTCTATTTTTTTTTTTAAATATCTTGGTTGTTGCAAGAAGAAAGAAGGGGGAAAAAAAAGAAAAGAAAAGATTTATAATGGCTTTTTCTGTTGAGGAACTGAGAAAAGAATATGAGCAAACAAAAAAAAAATGGCAAAGATGGTGTGAAAGAAGCCTTCCTTTTTTAGAAATGGCGCTTGCTAACTATCAACAAACATTACAACAGATGGAGACAGCAGAAGAAGAAGAAGGAGAGGAAGAAGCCATCTTTAATGAATTTCAGAATTTAACTAAGAAAGAAGGAAGAGGGAAAGGAAGGAAAATGAAGGACTTAAGATTTAAAAAAACATTTAAGAAAGGGAAAAATAAGGTGCAAAATCAATATAATGATAGTAAACAAAAGGAAAAAGGAACACAACAGAGAAGGGAAGCCAGTAAGGACGAGGCTAGAAGAAGGCGGGGTAGAAAGGTCTGGTGGGGGAAGAAAGGAAGGAAAAAGGTGGACAAAAGCCACAAAGTTTTGAAACTAGATGGGAAAAAAGGAATCTTTTTTAGGGACAAAGGGTAAAGTATAATTTCTTTTAAAAAGATTTTGCAAGGTACATAAGATGATATTGTAGCATTGTATTAGAAATAGAAAACTAAAATGGTTTAAGAGTTAATAAGAGATTAAAATGCTGAAATGTTTAGTAACGATTGATTTTAAAATTTAATAATATTAAAGGGAAGGTTTAGAATATTGAATTTTAATTAAAGAGTTTAATAAGATTATGGTATTGATGTTATTATAAAATTTTTACTGTAGCATTTGTTTTTGGAAAAGGCAATGGGAATGTTATAAGATTCAATATTTAGATCTACTGCTTAACTATGTATTTAATCATTTTGGATTTATTATTTTTTGTTTATTTTAGAAAAAAAAATTAGTAGATAGAATGTACCAAGCAGAATCGGATTGGGTATTGGGTGTTATTTTAAATGCTAATTTGATTAATTTAGGGGGGAGATAGAAAGGCATCATACTCTGATTAGTGATTTCAGGAGAAATTCTTTTTTTTTTATTATAAGGAACGAGACAAAGGGACAATAAAGAATGGACAAAAGATACAAATATAATGACTTAAATTAAGATGGATTAATTAAGATAGCATTAAGAAGAGTGAAATGTGTGGAGAAGCTAATATAGAAGACTTAGAATGGTAAATAAAATAAGTAATGACATGTAAGATGAGCATGAATATAATTGAAGTCCATGAAGAGAGAGATACCTGGGGCCAAGTTACTTTCCTAAAAGATTTTTTTTTATGTTTTGTGTGTTGTGTGTTTATGTTTCTGGGAGAATTAATAAAACCTTGCAGAAATATAGAATGAGAATAATGGTAACCAAGTCAGAAAGAAATAGATGAAATAATAATAATGAAATTGAATAAGAGTAAAGAGAAATAAAGAGAAACTGGATAAGAGGTATTTGTATGCTCATATGGAAATGGTTTAAAATAGAATTATATTGTATAAAATAAGGTTTTATTTGACTTGTTAAATTTATAATGGAAAAAGGTTTAAGTATGTAATGGTTAATGATGATTTGTTTGTTTTTAAAAATTAATAAAACTTGTTTTAAAAATAATAATAATTAGCTGATAAATTACTATAGCTGTCCAATTCAATCAAGGGACTCTGTATTAAGCATTCCATGAATAAATTATTCACAATATTATTTTTGACTTTATAAATATACAATAATTATTTGAAATTGAATATTCATTTTTATCAAAATTCTGAAATACAAAAAATTATTCTGCTGATATTTGTTTTCATATCTTATTATGTTTTGATCTAGGATATAATGTTCTTACATACAGGGCTTGACATTGTGAAGAAACTGTCTTGCTAAGATGGACTGCTTTGACAACTGAGTCCAATATAAGACATAGGGATTTGAAGTTAAAAAAAACATTGTTCATGCACAATAAGAATTTATAAAATAATTAGATACTAATGAAAGGTTGGATACATTTCAACAAATGAAAAGACAATACAACTTGCTATTTTGTAATTAATATTGATTTCTGCTGAAATTAATCAAACAATTAACTCACATTATCATCTAGGTGTGCTGAAACCCGACAGTGTTTAGGATCAACATATGTCTTCTGTATTAAAGGAGGCTCCTAAATATTTCAGACAGGGAAAAGAAGTTATAAAAGACAGAATAATTTACAAATACAGGGTAACAAAATATAATTTGAAATTGTATTTTATAACACTTATATATATGTTAAAAAGTCTTACTTATATGTAAGATATTTAAATTGAAGTTAAAAGAAGTCACAATTTGAAATATGCTGATTTTCTGTAGTCAGATAACCATCCACATTTTTATACTTAACATATAGCAGCATATAAACATACAAATATAATTTAATTTATCAAATACAATCTCATGTAGCATTCATGACATTATACAATATTTTTAGAATTTATAATTTATAAACAAAGTATAATGTAATATTGACATCAATTACATTATGTTTTCATTTTAGTGAAGTTTATCCCATAATAATTTGTACAGACCTGTATTTGTGAATTTATAAATCTTATCTTTACTCAATATGGCAAGAGAAAAATGAAAACATATTCAATTGCAATTAGCATCTCTCTTCCTTTTTAGTCATTTAAATTTATTTATTCAAATATTTAAATAATCTTTAAAAAGAAAGATGCATTCATATGTGCAGAGCAGAGGTAGGTTAGCAATGACAAGCCCAAATGGAATAAATAAGTATTTTATTCAGGGATAGGTAAACGATTGATGAAAGCAAGACTATTTAGAAAAATGAAACAAAAAAAAATTACTTCAGATGTGTCTCATCCAGCAATTGTAGTGTAGATTTGAACTGTGTATATCTAGTCTGTCAAAAATTAAGCCTAACCTATTTATTTCTACACTGAAGTGCACAATTCAGGCACTGAATACAGAGCATATCATTTTCTAAAAAGTACGAAATACTGCCAAGACAGATTAAATGGAAATATGTTACATCAGGAAAGGAGGTTTGAAATAAATCAAGGTGTCTTTTTAAATAGTAGTTTATTTAAAACAAAACAAAAAACAACTTATAACATGATTCCTATAAATCAGGGCTGTCAAACTCGTGGCCTATGGGCCAGATGCATCATGCCCACATCCGGTTTAGAAAGGAGAAAAAAGTCCTGATACATCATGTGACATCACCGTGATGATGCAAGTTTGACACCCCTGGTCTAAATAATCAAAGTCTCTCTAAAATTCATTTGTGGTATAAAATATACCTAAGCAAACATCTAAACTGAGTAACTATAAAATGCCAAACAAATTTAGAAATCATATTATAATAATTGTATATGTCTACATATATTTTTGCAGACACTTACACCCACATATTATATCTGTATCTATATGTAGCACAAAAATTTTGTTCTAATTTATATAAATGCTTATAAAATATTAAAAAGTTTCAACTTATCTCAGAAACTGTTATAACTAAGATTAAGACAAATGTAATTAGCAATGCTTATAATCTGGAAAGTATGAAAATTACTTATTTATTTATTTATTACATTTATTTCCTACCCAACTTGTATTGAAAGGAGATTTTTATACAAAAAACCCTGCTCCTATGTAGTTCACTAGTTGCTCAGATGGTAAGCATGTTGGTCCAAAGTAATAGATATTATTTAATTAATCTGTATGCTGTTGGTTCTCAATTGTACTGGAAGCTAGCAATGATCACCAAAAAAATATTTATCCTCAAAAATAACAAACTTACAAATGAAATAAACCATATAAGGAATCAAAATCATGTTCTAAAAAAGATATGTAATATGCCAAATTCCACACTTCAATACAAAATGCCCCATGCCAGGAATTAATCAGATTTAACTGGTTTTGGTTTAACTGCTCAGCTCAATCCAGAGTGGATATACAGACCAGTTTCCATGAGGAAAAAATCCAAATATAGGAACAGCCATGGAAAAATGCCCACTTTCAAGATTTTGTTAGATGGCTTTCTTATGTACACAGGACATGAAGAAGCTGACTCTATTTGACCTGATTGAATGGACAGATACATATAAGATATGGCATTCCTCAGATCCCTATGTCTATAGCTAAGTAGGGCCTTAACAACTAGACATCTAGAACCTGATTTGTATCAGAATCTGGCTTGGAACCATGAAGCTTCTGAAGCACTGGAGTTATCTATTGCCTGAGTAGTCACATTTTATATCAATGTAGGTGCTGAAAGCTTTTCAAGGGTAACCCCATTTAGACTGTACTAAAGTAATCCAAATGTAAAGCACAGGTGACTCACCTTCCATTTGGATTACTCTAATACAGTGTACATGGAGTTATTCTTGAAAAGCTTTCAGCGACTACATTTTCATAAAATGTGATTATTCAGGCAATAATAGATAACTCCAATAAGCAAGGGCTCCCACTTCAGGAATTGTTGAAATTGCTACACAAGATGTAATTGTATATGTGAGAAGAGAAAGGATGCTCTAATTTAATGTGGTCAAGTACTATAATCACTTCCTTATTCCATTGGACAGTTTTGACCAAACTGACTACCTCATCCTGAGGAAACTGTCAAAGTTCTTTATCCATTACAAACTGGGGGAGGACCAACATAATAGGTTCTTTTTTGTAATGGAAGAGGTCACATTGCAAATAGCAATCACATAGTGATCTGTCCATGAAAATGGGCTATGCTTGATTCCCTCCACTTCCAGATTGTATCTGTTCACTTAGCCTGGATCACTTAGATACATTGGACTCTCAATAAGTTGGTTAAGCCCATGGTTGCTAGACAGTTCAGGCTTCTCAGCTCTTCCAAAAGCCCTGCCCAGAAAAGGCAGTTTGAAATTCTCAATATCACTAGTTTGGGGTATTCCATTGCTTCCCCAGTAACTAGACTAAGCAGCTATGGCAGGCATGTCACTATGAAGCAAGGGGAATAGAATGCAAGCAATAAATCTAATTCCCCCTTCAGGTGTAACTGCATTAATAAGATTTCATACCGGTCATCTAAGAAGAGATGACTACTGATGCCAACTGTCTCACAAATGAAAATATGGATTTCACAATTACATAACAAATGGGAATGGTTTCCTTACAGGCAAATCAGGTATTCAAGGGCTGCAGCTAAAACCTGAGAATCTCTGAGAATCTGGTATCATGGTACTTGAGATGAAGAATGAGAGATGGATGGCAGAATTGACCAGAAATATACCTTATTATTATACCTACACTGCTAAAAATAATTATTTTCCTTCTATTTTATCCCTGCTTTCTTCTTTATTTTTTCTTAACCTGTGAACTCAGAGTGATTAAGTAGCTAATATAAGGCATAATTTTATTAATAAAATTCATTTTTCCAGATAATTTTCTCCTATTCAACCTTTTTTTACAACTTCAGTATTTTTTTTTAAAAAATGATGAGATTCTGAATGAAAGGCAGAGCATAACTAACTAACTTTGTAATTCATTTAAAGAAAAAAAGATAAGTTATTAGGAGTAGAAAACATAAATTTGGAATTTACTTGTGTTATTGAGGAATAATAACACAGATAAATTCTTAGTGTTTTTATTATTAATAAGGTACAATATTTAAAATAAACATATAATGTATGAACTCAAGTATCATACAGAACATCAGACAACTCAAAAAATAAGGTTCATATGGTAGACCATTATGTTCCTACAGCAGATTTCTTTTGAATTTCTTAATAGATTTCCCAGGTGCATCTTCTATTTTATAATAAATTCAAAAACTGTTTTAATCTTCAGGTCTGCTTCTTCTTGGGGTAATTTGTTATATTTTCAGTCTTCCAATAAAATATTTTACTAGTATTTTACCAATTATTAGCACATTCAACTTTTCACCTGCTCTGTTCTTATCTGTTTAACCGAAGTAACCCAAAACAGTACAAACTGTGTTGTCTTATTTAGTACATTCTTACCTTGAAAAATGATTGCTTTATATCTTGTCCAAATCTTTCTGATATTTTGCCCATGTTGTCTGACATTTTTGTCATCCCCTCTGTGAAGCTGTCAGGGATGGACTTGACAGCATTTGAAACATTTCTCATAGAGTTACGCAGTGGATTTACAAATGTGTCCACCTGAAGAGGAAAACATTTACCACGCTTGCAGAAATCTATGAGGACATGATTGCAGTCATCCAATAATGCATGTTGGAAAACATCACACTATTTTGGAGACTAGTAACACAAAATCATTAGTAAAATAATACATGGTATAAATATGGTATAAATATAAAGCATTCATATTCAATTATTTTGAATATAAAACATCCTAATCACATACTCGAAGTGAGCATTACTGCATCAGATACATTTCCTTCTTTGTTCTTTGTTCTATATTCAATTCTCAAATCTACATTCTGACAGCAAATTTCTTAGGGCAAAATGTGGGTTTTGCTATGCTACCAAGCAAAGTTTTCAACTGATGCCAAATAGTTGGAAGCCAATGAGTTATTTGCACCAACCATAGAAGCTCCATTTTTCTCTTTAGCAGAAACTTTCCACATCATAGCTCATAGCATCATAAACAGATGATTTTTTAAAAACCCAATAAAATAAAAGGGGTGTTCTGGAAAGTTGGCAGAAAATTAAAAGGAAAATTGTGAATCATAAAGGCTAATTAGCCTATTAGTTCTCATACAACAACTGGGATGAGGAAAATTTTAATGCAGACAAATGCTGTACTGTATGCATATTTTACATTTATATATTCATGCAAGAGGATATTCATATAGTAGTAAGTAATGGCAGATCTATATAGAGAACACTGGTAAGAAGGAAAGCAAAATATAATTTTAGAATTAATTCTCCATAGTTGCCATTGCCTATTTTATCTGTCATACAGGATGTCCATAAGATGATAATCATAAATAATACTACCATTTAGCAAATCTGTGCATTGACAAAATTTCCTTCTAGAATTACAAAAGGAACATTTGAATTGGATGCTTGGATTGGCATGTATTCTAAACTGCTTCTACATCCTAGGTTCTGGGGAAGAACTTTATGGATATGAAGGCTCATGTCTGTTAAAGAAGTGACAGCTGTGATTTCACATAATTGTGCATGTAACAGCAACATCTGCCTATTCTAGGTTCTTGGGAAGGACTCAATATGAGGATAAAAATGTGAAATCCATCTAAACATTGGGCTGACTATGCAATGAATCATTAAACCTTTATGCTGCCCAATTCTTAACAACTTGGACAACTCCTAACAATCAAATAAAGAAATTACAATAAAATAAATAAAAATTAAGAGATAGCAAATGTGATAAAGTTTAAAGCTTTCTCTCTTTCTGACTTCATGGATTTTCTAAACAACAGCTACCAGATGTCGGAAGCAGCCTTGGAGTCACCTTCCAAAGGGAAGGGATTGCTACAGAGGAGATGTGCTTCCAAGGTCTCGATAAATGACATTGTTTAATTAAAGGAAACCATAATGCACCAACCCTGAAAAATAGAATTGGCTGGACAGATGTTATTGGACGCAGGTGGTCTTTCAAGTAAGCATTCTATGCTATGTGTTATGACATCAGCTGAATTTTTCAGAATACTATTAAATCAGAATGCTAATGTTAGAATTATCTGATGTTTATAGTAAAGCATTATATGTATTATTCATTTATCTGCATGTATTCTGTTCAGTTCTGCATTTCATTTTCAAGTATCTAGAACCTACTGAGTCTCTTGATCTGTTCATTTATGAAATTACTTTGCCACTCTAAATATGGAAAAGAGTGGCCACATTTTCAAATGTACAATACATTAGTTATAGAAATCTAGACAACAGGCATAAGAGTTTCTAAACCATACAGCTTGGACAAGACATAGTATAGTAGTTAAGATAAATGCAAGCATGTTGTACACAGGTAGTCCTGACTTCCAATAGTTTGTTTGACAGCAGTTCAGAATCATAATTGCCTTGGAGAGGGTGGCCTATACAGTGCTTCTGGCCGTTGCAAAACTTTGCTCACATAGATATAGATAAAAGGAAGCTGAAATCCAAACAGAGGGTAGTCAGTGCAGTAAAGTAAGGAGCACAAATGTGCCTCAGGTGTGTTGGCAGGCTTGGAAGGCCTTAGGTGGGCCACATCCAAGAGACTACTTCTCTTCATTTGGGGACAGCTTGCATGTTGACAGCAAGCATTTTCAGCTAATGAGTGGAACCTTCCAGAGTATGCCCTGTCTGCAACTCCATCAACTTAACGAACTGCATAATTCCTTAATGACTACAATTGGGAATGCTGAGATTGTGGTTGTTAAGCAAAGAAATCACATGGGTAGTCACATGATATCTCACTTAATGATTGCTTAACTCAATGACAAAATTCCAGTCCCAATTGTGGTGACAAATTGAGGAGTACCTGTATGCAAGCACTTGAAAGAAAGAAATATAAGGTTTGAAAAATACAGTATAAAATACACATTAAAGCTAGCCAATTATAGTTTGGAAGAAGATTTAGATTTAGTTTTTCAAATGGAAATTTTCAAAAATTTTGTGGAGTATACCACTTTGTTTTCGATGAGTTGATTCATCATATGCTTCTTTTCCTGGGACAATTAAGCCAAGTCAACCCATGTAATTTAGTTCAATTCTTGCAGTGAGGTATAAGTAGGCTGCCAGTGACTGTCCAAAAACTACAATTGATTCAAATACATGAAGTGACTGTAAAATTAAAGGGAATACTGCCTCATAATTTAGGGAAATACAATGTCTATTTTTTAATCTCCAAAATTATTTTATGTGTCAACTTGAATTTATCCAACTGCAAGCAGCCAAGAAGTAGAACATTCAAAAGATAACTTTTTCTCATATGTGCTTCCGATATGGAAGCTTTGCTCTGAATGTTTCTACCTTTTTTGAATTAATTTAGGTAAAAAACAAGAAATAAAGAGATATTACAATTAGGGCACATAACTTTAGAAAAGCCTTCTATAAATCAGAAAGCAAATGATATGTTTTTTTCTTATTTGTGCAAAAATGTTGATGCTTAAAAAGTTACTGGTTTATTAAATTTTAGTGTCATTAAATGCCTTATAAGGTTAACTACTTTAAACATCATTTATATTAACACATATAATAAACTAACTGAAACACTGTATTTATGAAATTTGTGAAATGTCTGCAATGAATTTTTAAAAATATTACTTTTGTTACAATTTCAAGCAGAAGCTTTCCATTTTGGAAGACATAGGAAAATTTTGCAAGACATAGTCCTCAGCCTACTCTCAAAGGAATTATTGGTCTCTTCTTGTCCAACAAATAAAGCCAGTGAGTGATAACACAAAAACAATTTTATTGCTTAATTCCATAAAAGTTTTAAAAAGAACCAAACAACTCCATTTATTGGAAGCTACTGTTATTGAAATATTTTTTAGAATTGCTATTAATTAAATCTTCAATTAAATTTAAAATATTGCCTTTTATACATAATTTATTAAAAAGAATGGTCATGGCAAAAAAAGATACCCATGCAAAAAATCTGCAAAGGAATTTACTTTGCCCCAACTGTTGAAAAGGGCTGTATAAGAAAAAAAAGCTGTGCTTTGATTCTTTGATGTTACACAGCCTCAGAAAGCAAGTTCAGCAGGAGACATGCATTCTCTCTTTAGAGCAGACAAATGGAAACTATAAAGCAAGTGATGCCTGAAATGATCAGCAGATTTAAAGGTAGATCAAAGAATAGAAATCTTAAAATGTTTAAAAACACTACATTTTAGAATAAAGTTTAGAATAAACCACACCTTCTACATATTTCTTCAAAAGAAAATATTCTACTACAAAGATTCTATATTGAAAAATTGGTTCTCTGAGAATAACTCAACAGTTCTATTCCAAAATCTTATTTTCAGACTGTTTTTATACAAACTAACAAATTCATATATTAACTACATCATATTGATTAAAAGGCTGTATCATAGAGTTTTGATGAAATGAAAACAGACTAAATTATTTATTCTTCACAAAGTTCTGATCATATTATGTAATCATATAATATAATCTAAATTATATACATCTTACCTTCCGAGCAAAATCTCCTTTCTCTTTATTGTATGCCTTGTTTTCCAAGAAATCATATACATAGTGTGCTAAAGCTGGATAAGCTTTCATCACTTCGGGTGTTAACAATAGCTAGTAAGTAAAACATGCAAATTACATTTAGAAAGATAAATATTTTGGTCTGAAATTAAAACAAGGAAAATATACATTTATTTAAATCAATTTACAGTATCTATTTTGTATTGCCCAAAGTCCTACACAAGTGTAGTGAATTATTGAATTATTGTTGAACAATTTTACTCATCCCACTCAGCTTTCCATTGCCAAAGACGCACACTCCACACTAATTTTAAGAACAATTAGCTCTGTGTGGTAAGTGTAGCTTGATTCCATCTGGAAGTGAACTCATTTAATATGCCAGTCTTCAAACAGCCAAACAGGTGGTCTTTACCAATGATGTGGTAACAGGAACTCCACTGCTAAGTAACATGAGTGAAGATACAACATCATATCACCACACAAACAATGACAGTTCTGGCAGTCCCAATTGCTGCTATTAGGCAAGTTCCAGGCAGTTATAGCATTTTCATGATCAAGTGATCACTACTTGTGATCCCCAGCCATCTTCCCTTATTGACTTTGTTGGAAGCTGGCAGTTAAAGTGTCAAATGGCAGTCATATGACCAAGGGATACTGCTATATTATAGCTGTGACTTGGTTGCAGGGCACCCAAATTGTGATCATGTGATTATTGGGAACATTGCAATAAGAAAGGAAGAAGATGAACAGCTGACAGGGAGCAGGAGTGTAGCTCCGTTGGCTGTGGAGGAAACTGGAGAAGAGCAAAGTCCAGCTAGGCAGAGAAGGTGAGAGGTAGAACAAGGGAGAGGCAGTGCAGAGGAAGACCCAGGCCCACCCCCCTTCATCCTAGGGCATGCAGGGAAGAATGGAGAAGAGAGGAATGTGGGTTATGTGGCTTACGGGGAAGGAAAGGGCCCCGATTCCCTTCATTAGGCACACCTGGGAAGAGAGTTGCAAGCTGAGAGCGGTTTTTTCTGGGACTAAACGTGAGTTTATCTTGTGTTGATTGTGGTTATCTGAGTTCCTGGCATTCCTTCCAACTGGGTTGATTTACTGCCCTTCCTTCACTTCTAAAATTCCTTATCTTGCCCTATCGGATTAATTAGCTCATCTTGCCTTGATTGGACTTATAGTTAAAGTTTCTATTGATAACATTTTGGACTTGAATCTCTGCAGCCAAAGGCTGTTCCTGGGAGAGTTTTTCTCCAGACCAGAAGGTAACTAGGACATTGGGGGCAAAGTTGGAGCTAATAAAGGGACTCCTATTGATTGTCTGACTGTGTTGCCTTTGTGCCACACCTCGGGTCATTACAGGCCTCAACCATAAGGGCGTATTGCAAATACCCTTTGTTCAGTGCTACCATAACTTCAGTTATTAATGAATGGACATTAAATGAGGCCTGAAGTATTTTTAAAATATTAAATAGGGTACATAATTATATTTATGTAATACCAAAGCATTTTAAATATTATATAGGGTACATAATTATATTTATGTAATACCCAAAGCATGCTATCCTAAATTACCTATACAGTTAACTGCATTTTCCTATAAGTCAAATGGAGTTGGGAAATTTAAAAAAATTCACTCATCTTTAATTAAGAATCTGAATATGAGAACATACCTGTAAGTATGAATTTAAATCTTTCTTCCTTTTTTCTAAAAAATCTCTATCCATATTGTTGAATGTTTTTTTACCAGGAAGCTTCAATAAATTTCCTAAGTTTTCAAACTAAAAAAATAGATGTGGCAGTTCATTCTAAATACACACACATGTTGTAGCATTTCAGCAAAAGAGAGTATTACTAATCAATTTCAGAAAGACATCACCACACAGAATTGCTCAGAGCTAGGTGGCATTTACATTTAATAAATAAGCAAATGTCATAACCAATATAGATTCCACACTGCTACTTTCTTCACCATGATTAAAGTACTTGTCTACTCAGCTAGAAAGTCTTCCTCCAATCTCTTAGACTGCTTTCCTTGTTTACTAGAATTAACTTTGATAAAACATTATATTTACATTGATGGCTAGTTATACCTGGAATTTATAATCACCAGTTTCTGGACTCGACCTCTCTAGATTGAAGGCACAGATTTGAGTAACAACGCATCAGTATAAATTTTCTCAGTATCTAAATTAGCTATCAAAAGAAGAGATGTTTGCCCAGTCTCTTTTTTTCATATATGCTAACAAGATTTTCTACATGTAGGAACATTTAGTTGTGTCAACCTTCAAAATTGTGTCAATATTCCTTTCTAGAGTAACGTAATTAAGAAATATTGTTTGTAATATATATATATATATATCTGCAAGAAGTGAATGTACATGGGTTATAAAAGATTAAAAAAATAATAACATAGTTGAATTTGGAATCAGAAAGTCTGGTATGCAAATTTGATCAGGTTCCAATTAGTTTCAGTTAGTTTCAGTTTCAATGTGTAATCAGGATACTGTCAAATGGTTTTAAGAATAAAATAAATCAAAATCAGTCGATTTCAAGCAAGTAAAATGAAATTTATCCTTTGCTAATTTCAATTAATCAATATTTTTCTCAAAAAGTAAACAAACCAAGATAATTTCAAATTACCTGTTCAGTAATTCTCATATGGAAGTCATGGAAATCACTGTAGCGGCGATATGTTTTCCATTCATCATTAGCAGTCGCAGTTCGACGTTGAACAGTTATAGTATATAATGCATATGTCCTCCCATGGTCATTACAAACCCCTGCCATAGTATATGGGTCATAATCAGCATAGACTATCAATTAAAACAAACAATAATGGATAGGCGAAAAGAAAGACAGAATAGTGGAAGAGAGATGAAATGAAAAGCTGTTGAAAATGAGAGAAGTCAAATCAATATGGACATGCAAGCTGCATGAAATTCTTCTTTACTGTTACTCTATTTTTTTTCCTATTTATCTCAAAAGGAAATGATGTGATGGGTATTATATGTATATACATACATATTATTTACTGTTACAAGAAAAAGCTTAAATAAATTTCTGGAACTTAACTTTCCTTCCTCATCTCAGAGATGCAAGGAAAATAGAAATTACTTTTTTATTCAAATTAATTAAACTTTCATGTTACACTTCATCTATATAAGATAAGTGTTAATCAAGCTGAATTAATGATATTTATATAATTTGTTGTAATGGAAGCTCAACTTTTTCTAGCCATATTTAATAATCTCTTGCACAAAATTACTATCTAGTCAAGTTGGAAACCTTCAGTAGGTTGACTCAAAGATGCTTTCAAAAAGCAACTGGACTTTTTTTCCCTTAAAGATGTTTCACTTCTCATCCAAGAAGCTTTTTCAGTTCTGACTTAATGGTGGAGGATGAAAGATTTAAATTCCTTGCAATCATTTGGTTGTTAGCACTTTTTGAGAGTCATCCAAGGTTTAACCCTCAGGGTCACCTGATTAGTGCAAATGGGTGTGGAACCTTCTTGGAAGTGTTGAAAGGACTGTGTTGTAAACAGGGATGGTGATGTCTGTTCCTACCTCTTGGTTAAGAGAAGTCTGTTCAATCTTAATGTAGATGGCTTCTTTGATCCCTCTTTCAAACCAGAATGTGGACAGAAAGGACTGCTGGTTTGAAAGAGGGATCAAAGAAGCCATCTACATTAAGACTGACAGAGGGGGAGATATATGACACCACCTATGTCCTGTATTTAATGGTGCAAGGCAAAACTTATTATCTTTGGGGACTTGCCAGGGCAGGATGGGGGAAGGAATAGATATATATGTGCAGTGTTTTTGCAAAGTTAAGCATTTAACAGAAGAATTCTACAGTCATTCATAAGGACAAATGACTGGGTGATTTCTATAGAATTCATAATTTTGAAACAGAGCTGCATATAGTTTCTAGAAGGTAGATTGAAATGAATGATCTGGCGTACCTCAAAGACTACCAATACTGTATTGAAAGGTGATATGTATCAGATGTTAGCAGAATCCATAATTTGGGACAACAATGCATATTGTTGTATGCATTGTTGTATTTTTAGCATATTCCAATACAATTGGTATTAATTCTTTATTTGATTTTATAGAATGATTGATTGAAGGAAAGAAAAAAATACCACAGGTAAAAAAATAGGTTCAGAGAATGAAAGAATCACAGATATGAAATTGAACTCTCTAATGATACATGGAAAAGGATAAGAAGACAGGAATTTTTATTAGATGTAAATGGAAAATTAATCTTAAATATATAAATAAATCTTTTATTAGCTAACGTAAGTCTTCTGGGATTTTCTGCATAATAATATCAAGAAAACAATGATAATAGATAAAAATTATATTAAACAAATAGTTAATTCTAAGATTAATCAGTTACAGTTACTTTACCTTTTCATAAAAAGATAAATTCCCATACTAAACTCACCAGTATCTGAAATGCATGCATGTAGTTGTATCGACTCATCAGCAGAGACATTGGAAAGATCATCCAGTGACTAGTGGGTGAAGGGAAAGCCAATTATTATTTATATTCCAGAAATATTATTGCACAAAGCTGTTTTTTCAATGCAGTCTTCTAACTTTGGAATTTCATCCGAATTAGGTATACCTAGTACTATCATTTCTGTTTTCTGATATTTAACAGAGACATTTTTATTCTTTCAGGATTTCTGAGAATTTGTTAATGTTGTTGTGAGTTTTACCTTTTTTTACAGATGCTTTTTAATATTCTGATACTATTAGTTTTTTAAATATTGCAATGTATATTTTGTTCTTTTGCCTTTAACTGCACATTTTTCTGTAACTAGCTACTTAACTGCTTAACTACTTTTAAAATAAAATAATCTCAAAAACAAAACTATATATTCTTAACTATTATTTGCTCACCATTTCTTTTACCAATGTCATAATGAAAACCATTAAAGCTTAAAATTCTAATTAAAATATATTACCTGCCACCTTTTTGTGCAAACAGAGCAAAAGTGCTTACTATTTACCTATTTAAGATTCAGAGATTTTTTTAAAAAAACAACACAGAATAGATAAATGGAAAGTAATTCTTTTACTGATAACCACTCTTTCTGGTATATGAAGATCGGGATGACCAAACAGATCAAATCAAACTTGGCCCCTTTTCTCACTTATTTATATACACATACTTTCACTTCTTTAAACAAACATCAATATAATATATTAGCTTTTTAAAAATTATAAAATTTTCTTTATAGTGTCATTTTTGCTTTGGTTGCTCTTATCTTAAATAAACAAGTAATTATTTTGAACTTCTATAATGTTGAAAAACACACCTACCAAATTAATGCTGCCTGTAGGAGATCCATTAAATGATTCTGTGTAAAGAGAATGTTTTTAATAAAAAGCCATACAATGGAAATACACATTAAAGCTATAAGTTAGAATTATGTACACACATAAAATATATGGATTCAGGATGAAAAAATGATAGTTAAAATATTAACTAGTTAATCACCATGTTTTTTCCACCTTAAATCCATTTAATTTGTTGCCAGTTAAGTAATGAGAGTAATGATAAGTAATGATAAGAAATGGAAAGCTTGAACTGAGAATGAATTTTAGGACACTGCCTAGATATGAAGTATTATAACACCTCAATTATGATATTGCTTTTAATCACACTTTATTCTCCTGTTTTTTAGAATTGAAGGTATTATGATTGCTCCCTGCTGTGTTTAAAAATATAAACAGCTATATACAAATTTCTCTATAATGGATAATATTACTATTTAACACACTAGGATCTAAACATTATTACAACTTAAGATCATTATAAAAAAAAGAAAAAGCCAAGGTATTACAATTCTGTAGTCACAATAATATTACAAAATTTAAAAAGAAATAGTGAAATTTCCATCCATTATTTTAAATAAGTTGGAACAAATTAAATTAATTACTAGCAGGGAATCTTAGCTCTGCTGACTGCTAAAACTTAAATAAAAATTTATGCTATTGTCAACATAGGCCACTAGGAGGTAGCCAAGCATATATACAAGTACATTTACTTCTAAAGAGACAACAGTGTTATACATTAAGAGTTTCTACATAAACTTAAAGAGGACATATTTAATTTTACTCCTAAACATTATTCTTAAAGAAGGAACATGTTTTTCAGATTCTTGTATAAGTATGAAAATAATCATATTCCTTTAATGATTAGGAAATTCACACCTATGGGGTATGAATCACTCTTTCAGAATCAAAGCATGCACACTACCTGTTACTGTGGAAATTTGCAATAGAACAGCAACAAAACAGCCAAATTATGCCAAAAAATGGAATAGTCCAAATTCTTATACATAGAGGTATACAGACTTTCCCTAAATCATTTTTAGTGCATCTACATAAGCCTCTTTGCAAAAAAATGAGTTAAATACTATCTGATAAGAAAAAATTATTTCCTACCTACTTACTGGTATATATATTTATACTTACAGGTATAAGCCTACTGCATGTGATCAACTTACCCCCTTCACCATCATCTGATCCTCTGAAACTAGGATCCTTTAGCATATCTAGCTCAGCAAGCATTCGTACATAAAGTGTATGTTGTTTGAATGAAGGATAGAATCTTTCGTCTTGCAACATCAATTCATATACCTTAATGAAATTAAAGCTTTAATATTATGCAAAATAGGTAATCTAAATAATAAAGCATCTTGTTTTATAAAGGTGCATGTAAATAATGCAATAAGTATTTGCATTATTCTTCTACATTTCAGTCTAGAAATCAACAAAAAGTCATAAATATTAACAGATATACAGTCAGATTAGTAAATAAGAATAAAACAGTTCACCTTTCTTTGAATCTGATCAAAAATTTCAGGAGTTGGGTCCTCATTGTTCAACTTTTCTCCCAGCTTCGCTACTAATGGATCATCAATATTAATTCTTGGAGAAGCCTGCCATAGAGAATTAAATAATTTTAGTTTTTATTTTAATTCATTTATTTGTAAAAATTAAAATTAGTGATTATTATTAAAGATAAAATAAAGCTAGAGAACTACAAAAACTGTATCATTTATTTTAATAAAAGCAAAGAATCAAGTAGTTCAATTTATTCATAAAAATTATATTATTTCATTTTGAGTTATTGGAAAGAATACTTACAAGTCACAAATTGAAATAATTACATGGGGATGGGATGAGGAGAAGTAAAAAGATAGTTTAAACACCTACAACTTTACACTTAAGATTTAGAATTCTCTGACTGAATTTTTAAATATACAATGAAAACAAATATAAAGGCAATCTGAATTCTAAAAATAGAAATAACCACTTATTTGTATGGCATTCAGCTTTGTTCGGGTATTTTCCCACGTCATAGTAGTTGTGCTTTTAAAGTTGTAGCAACGTTTCAGCAGAATCTCATCTGCCATCATCAGGCTTCTGTATTGTGTTCGTCTGTGAGTCAGACTTTTACAGTTGTTTCAGTTTTAAATTTGGGGCTAGCCTACTGCTGTGCCAGAATGGTTTTTTCTTCATCCTGATTGGTTTGGGAGTCTTGGTCTGTGTTTATTGGTCTTGGAGTTTGCTGTGTTCTGCTTGATTGGTGTTTCTAATATCTTCTGTCTGTTTTGTGGCTTTTTTGGTCTTGATTGGCTGGCAACATTGTGTTCCTGTATTGGAGGCTTTTAGTGCAGCTTGGCTCTGAGTAAATGGACGGCTATCAGTTATTAGGAAGCTAGGTTTCATCTGGGTGCCTGGTTGGAGTGTGTTTAAGCTGGAGGTATCAGGGGGGATCTGTTTGTGCCCAGGTGTTTGCCTGGCTTGTGGTGTGGAGATTTTTTTGTTTGTGAGTGCAGGCTTCCAAATGATTGACAGTCTGGTGGAATCATCTCTTCTATTCATGCTTTCAGGTCTTTTTTCAATCTCTATGGCTTCTCTGATGATTCTGTGGCTGGGGTTTTCTATAGCGGCTAGGGTTTTGGTGCCATTGAACTTGATGCTATGACCTGTGGCTTTCATATGTTGGACTAGTGAGGAAGTGTGTTCCAGCTTTTTTACTACATTTTTGTGTTCATCTAGGCGGGTACTTATTCTTCTATTGGTCTGTCCAATGTATGTGGCAGGGCATGATGCACAGGGGATTTCATATATGCCTTGGTTTTCCAGGTCAATTTTATCTTTGGGGTTTCTAAGGATGGCTGCTATTTTTCTGTCTGTTTTGAAGGCAGTCTTGATGTGATGCCTGTGTAGTATCTTACTGATTTTGTCAAAACTGAAACAACTATAAAAGTCCGACTCACAGACGAACACAACACAGAAGCCTGATGATGGCAGATGAGACCCTGCCGAAACGTCGCCACAACTCCAAAAGCACAACCATGACGTGGGAAAATACCCGAACAAAGCTGAATACCATATATATATATATATATATATATATATATATATATATATATATATATATGTATGTATGTATGTATGTATGTATGTATGTATGTATGTATGTATGTATGTATGTATGTATGTATTTGGAAACCCGCCCTCATGAACAAACGAGTACCTAACATGATGAATGACACCAGACCCACACCCACGAGGGCCACACAAGATGCCACCACCACACTTCCACGTAAAAAGCAGACTCACATCCACACAGAAGATGAGACACGACCACAGACCAGAAGCCGCACTGCAGCTGCATCACTACCCACTTCAAACCCCTCTGAGCCATACATGAAGCGAACTGACCCCCACCATGAAGATGCAGCACGACCACGAACTCGAAGCCAAACAGCAAGATCACAGCTCACCAGCTCAAATCCCCAGTAACTAAGACCAACCTGAGCACAACCAAGCCCCCACCTGAACAGAACACACCTCCAGCCAATCAGAACATGGCCAACCCCCAACCAATCAGAACACAGCCAAACCCCCAACCAATGAGAACACACCCCACCCAATCAGTACACAGCCAAGCCCCCACCCAATCAAGTCACACCCCACTAGCAGTTAAAAGGAAGAAGCAGCTGCAAGCTCACATCACTCTGAGAAGCACAGAGCTGAAGACAGAAGCCTGAAGATGATGAATGAGACTTCATCAAAACGTTGCCTAGATACTTCCAATCTTACGTGGGAGAAAACCCGAATAACCAAAGATCCATATATATATATATATATATATATACATATATACATATATACATATACACATATATACATATATATATATATATATATATATATATATATATATATATATATATATATATATATATATATATATATATATATATGTATGGCATTCAGCTTTGTTCGGGCACCTGGGATTCTGCTGAAACGTCGCTGCAGCTTTGGAGGCACAGCTGGTATGACGTGGGAAGGTGCCCAAACAAAGCTGAATGCCATACATATATATACATACATATATACATACATACATATATACATATATACATACATACATATACATATACATATACATATACATATACATATACATACATACATACATACATACATACATACATACATATATATATATATATATATATATATATATATATATATATATATATATATATATGGTATTCAGCTTTGTTCGGGTATTTTCCCACGTCATTATGTTTGTGCTTTTGGAGTTGTGGCGACGTTTCGGCGGGGTCTTGTCTGCCATCATCGGGCTTCTGTGTTGTGTTCGTCTGTGAGTCGGACTTTTATAGTTGTTTCAGTTTTGACAAAATCAGTAAGATACTACACAGGCATCACATCAAGACTGCCTTCAAAACAGACAGAAAAATAGCAGCCATCCTTAGAAACCCCAAAGATAAAATTGACCTGGAAAACCAAGGCATATATGAAATCCCCTGTGCATCATGCCACATACATTGGACAGACCAATAGAAGAATAAGTACCCGCCTAGATGAACACAAAAATGTAGTAAAAAAGCTGGAACACACTTCCTCACTAGTCCAACATATGAAAGCCACAGGTCATAGCATCAAGTTCAATGGCACCAAAACCCTAGCCGCTATAGAAAACCCCAGCCACAGAATCATCAGAGAAGCCATAGAGATTGAAAAAAGACCTGAAAGCATGAATAGAAGAGATGATTCCACCAGACTGTCAATCATTTGGAAGCCTGCACTCACAAACAAAAAAATCTCCACACCACAAGCCAGGCAAACACCTGGGCACAAACAGATCCCCCTTGATACCTCCAGCTTAAACACACCCCAACCAGGCACCCAGATGAAACCTAGCTTCCTAATAACTGATAGCCGTCCATTTACTCAGAGCCAAGCTGCACTAAAAGCCTCCAGTACAGGAACACAATGTTGCCAGCCAATCAAGACCAAAAAAGCCACAAAACAGACAGAAGATATTAGAAACACCAATCAAGCAGAACACAGCAAACTCCAAGACCAATAAACACAGACCAAGACTCCCAACCAATCAGGATGAAGGAAAAACCATTCTGGCACAGTAGTAGGCTAGCCCCAAATTTAAAACTGAAACAACTATAAAAGTCTGACTCACAGATGAACACAATACAGAAGCCTGATGATGGCAGATGAGATTCTGCTGAAACGTTGCTACAACTTTAAAAGCACAACTACTATGACGTGGGAAAATACCCGAACAAAGCTGAATGCCATACATGTAAGTACCCGCGAAAACTTAAGAAAACCACTTATTTATATATATATATATATACCAGGCTTTTTTGCAGTTAAGCATTTCAAGGTTTTTGGAAAAATGAACTGATATTTGGCTATGATATAGTTATCATACATGGACTTCTCCATTAATTATAGAAATATTTATTATTGTGATATTTGTAAGTCATGTGACTATAGTTTTTTCTACTAAGCCATTTTTATATATGTGAGTGTTTAAAACATACAAAAGTAGCTTATACATTTAGTTTATTCAAATCATGGGATAACCTTCATCCTGGCAAGATGTGGTGCCCCCTTCATATTAAAAAACTCCAAAATCCTAAATGATTGTGGATCAATGGAGATGGGAAGATAGAAACAAGTGAGCATGTGTTACTTGCTTGTCAATATGTTAACCATGTAGAAAGTACTTATATCACACTACTGCTTGTGTACTTTCCAGATCATCCTAGGCATTTCTACAATTCTTTGCTATTTTCTGACAAGAAATCTTCTATATAAAATATGGCAAAATTTTGTGTGGCAGCAAGAACAGGAAGTTTCTTTTCTTCATAATGTTATCAATAATTGTTTTTCTCCTCAAACTGATTTTTCTTACTAAGCTTTGCAATAATATTTCTCCTAAGCTCCTTTATTTCTTTTAACACAGCAGTTCATTGTTTTTCACCTGTGTTTTCTATTTTAGGCCAGATGTTTAATAGTCACAACAGTACAACAATTGTACCGTTTTATGCACTTTCTAGTTACTATAGATTCTGGTATACATAGGGTACCCTATATATTTTATATGTTCAATTTTATATCCATTCAAGATTAGTTTTCCTACAAATTTATCCCTCGACTTACGACCATGAGTTTTGTCCCATTTTACAACCTTTCTTGCCATAGTTGTTAAGTGAATTACTGCAGTTAAGTTAGTAACATGATTGTTAAATTAATATGTTTTCTCCATTGACATTATTTGTGAGTCACAAAAAGTTATCGCATGACTCTGGGACATTGCAACCATTATAAATATGAGCCAACTGCCAAGCATCCAACTTTTGATCATGTGAACATGGGGTTGCTGCAAGAGTCGTAAATGTGAAAAATGGTCATGTTACTTTTTTTTTAGTGCCACTGTAACTTTGACCACTAAACAAGCTATTTTAAGTTGAAGACTACCTGTAATATGTGATTCTACCTACAACTGTGACTACCTACAACTGTGATTCTTTTTATTATTACTATGTTTAGTGCCTATGGCAGATTTCACTACCTTTTGATTAGTTTTAGAGTGATATCTAAGTACTCAAACTGCTTTGAAACTCATTGAATTTTGTATTCAGTGCATTTGATTCTGTTTAATTTTCTGAAATTTTTCAAATTATTTACTTCTACAAATCTGTTTGTAGATAGATGTTTTATAAAACATCATTTTTGTTTTAAAAGAATCAATTCTTACCTTTTCTGATAAATACTGTTCATATATTCCAACTGCAGCTGTTCTTAACAAACCTTTGGTTTGTGTTGTTTGATGCACTCCATCCTTCTGATGGATCAACAATACTTCTAGCTGTTTTTGAGCTGTAACCCTGTATCCTTCTACTGTTATCCAGAAAAAGAGATGTGCTTGACCTCCCATCTGCTGCATGTAATCTAAACAAAAATAACAATGATTTATTTTCAATTATGCCGGTTTGGTTGTTTTGATTATATCAGTTGCCTAGAGTCATGAAAATGAAATAGACAGTTATACAAATCAAATCAAGTAATTAAATAAACAATTAAATCATATTATAATGGTTATATTTAAAACAATTATGGAATCCTTTCTTTCTTTAAAAATGCCAATTGCATTCACAGTTGTTCTGAAGCAATGTTTTCTAACAGGGATTGCACACAACTATTAAAAAGCACTTAGACTTACATTTGCTCCACGGTGCTTTACAGATTGCCTTCTACAATCTGAGTCCTCATTTTACTGACCTCGGAAGATAGAAGACTGAGTCAATCTTGACTGGTCAGGTTTGAACTACTGGCAGTGGGCAGAGTTAGCCTACAAATCCTACATTCTAACCACTGTACTACCATGGCATATTATGTTACTTGGGCCTTGAAATGAAAGAAGTCATCTTTTGCATATGACTGATTTTCTTGTTGTGTACTATTACATATTTAGATGTAAATGCACATCACCATTTAGGGACCCTTCTGTTTCTATGGCTCCAGAAAGGTGTAGTATTGTCTTTTGCTATGTTTATACAATGTTTCAATCTGCACATTACAAGCAGTGTACAATTAGATTAATACAAATTTACAGTAAACCAACACAAAGATATCTTTAAAATATTACATACAATGTAACAACTTTAAAAAAAAACAGTTTACTGCTGAAGTCACTCCAAAGAAGTTATGAAACAATCAGGCGTTAATGAACATTTGCAAAATTGTAAGAATAATAGATATCATTGCTTCTGGGAACAGGTTCTATCAAGAGAAGGACTTCATAGAACTTTTTCTATGATTTCTCCGGTGCCCTCATAGCAGACATCTTTCAGCAGGCATTTTCTATTTATTTGAACTGGTTAAATAGAGTCTATCTGGAAATCCAGATACCCAGATCCTGGTCTATGGGGACTATTGTTAAATGAAGCGCCTAATGATCTCCCTGTTCCTGCTTTCCCCAATGCATTTGTTAAATGAATGCACGTTAGATAGAGCATGGGGTGACTCAGGGATGGGAGAAACTGAGGGAGGCTTAGTGCAGGCACAGCCACTCCCAGGAAGCCTTCCCTCCACTTTTTAAGATATCCCATGCTCTGCCTCCTGCCCCTTGGTTTCCCCAAAGCCTATAGGCCTCCTCCATATCCCACCCCATCACCATTTGCTCAGGAAGTCAGCATAGAGACCACTCTCTATGTGGCATAATCAAGAAGAAGAATCCGATCTTCCATTCCAATCCATTTTCCTTCCATTCCAATCCTTTAGTCTCTGGCCAGCATAAACTACTGTATTTTTTGCACTATAAAATGCACCTGACTATAAGATACACCTAAGTTTAGAGGATGAAAATGAGAATGACAAAGAGAGAAGATATGGCTCCATATGACTACATATTCTCATTCCAATAAGCTGAAAGTATTTTTTTTAAATTATAGTAACCAGAATATGCCTTAAATATCTCCTTGCTTTGCTAAAACTGCTAGATGAATCTAGTAAATAAGTAATGGAGTGGAGTGTCTACAAAGTTTAGGCAAGTATATAAAGAAACCTCAATTGTTCCAGTATTGAAGAAACCCTAATTTGCCAGTGGATTGCCTAGGTTTCATTTTTTTCCTGATTACCTAATCTTCAGGCACCTTCTTCTGGAAGAAATAATTAAAAGAAAAGTGACATATTTGCCAGATTAATTATTCTTGTGACCTTTGAATGGTGAGCAAAAGAGCAGTTTCTTCTAAATTTCCACTGCTTTCAAAAGCTACAACATGAGATTTTAAGAAGTGATCTGATAAAACATTGAAACATTCAAGCTATTCAATTTTTATATTGAGATAATGCAGACAACTCAAAAATATTTCCACAGAATACCACAAGTAAAACAACTTTTTTCTGAACTGAAAACAAAGTATTTTATGACTTCATGCATATTCAGATTCACTGACATGTGTGTTCAAAATAGATATTTTTTAAACAGTAACCACCATATAGAGCTTAATGCAAATCTCAGTAGGTTGATTTATTTTGCTTGATATTTTTTAATGGATGAAATACCTTTAAATACCATTTAAACTTCATCATAAAATGAAGCATAAAATATTAAACTTACCCTAAATAGAGTTAATGACATAATTTGTTTACATTTCTTTGGCCTAGATCTTATTTAACTGTGTAGATATTTGGGAAAGAGAAACAGCTGTCTGTTCATTAAATTGATTTGGCGTATAAAAAAGCAAACCTTCTAAAATAGATGGGATCAAAAAAAGTCCTCATATCAGTTATCTTTATTCATTTTTAGGTAAATACATACCCATTTATATAGCATCCTATTACAGTACTATAATTTTAATCATGCAATATATATTCATTTCCAACTACTGTTTTCTTACCCATAAAAAACTGTAGTGCAACATTGTTTACTAGAATGTTGTCCAGAGGGACTGTGCAAAGTTTTCCAAAATTTGCAGCCAGTTTCACAGTATCTATTTCCTGAATAAAGGTACAATACATTAATAGACATGGATATGCAATATTTATACAACATAGCTTATTTTTGCTATATATCAAAATCAGGGACGATGTCTTCTCATAAGATTTTAGGTACAGACATTCATAAAGTTAACTATGTAATTTACATGTACAATTTAAAAATTTGTTTGATAATAGATTGGCAATAGATTCTTTATCTTGAGCCAAGATCTTAGTTCAGTAGCAATTGATATATAGCAAAACTAATATCTTTTTTAGACTGATATGATATGAGAACTAACCTGAAAAATTCAAACTACTAATATTCATTAACTATTGAAAACAATGCAAAAGATTCTGATAACACTGAGCTCTATTATTTGATTTAGAAAATCAAGTATCATAATTGGCTCAGATGTTTAGGTATAATTGCAAAACATGAAATATACTTACTTTTCCTGACTGTAGTCTCAGTATTCTTGAATCACATACTTTCTTAACAAAGAGTAAGCTATTTATTTGATTTTTTATATGGTTAATATCTGAAAAGAAATCAAGTAAGATTTAAAAGGATAAAATACATGTATTTAAATTCCCAATGAATTGTAAATGTATTGCTCAAGGCTACATAGAAGGAGAAGACAATCAAAAGTCTCTGAAGAAAAATGAACATTTTTTTCAAAATGGAATCAATGCTATTATTGATAAGCACAGAAATATTAACTAAGTTAATATATACTGGCAATGAAAATTTGGGCTTTGTGAACTATTTTAGTGGAATACATTCTTATATTTTTCTATGAGAAAATATTTTAAAAGCTATCATTCACACTAAACGACATACATTTTAAATTCATGAACTACATTATAGACATAAATGCACTTCATTTACTCTATATTGATTTTTCTAAGTACAACTTTTGAAAACGTAAGGATTACCTCATGATTGAGCACAAAATTAATTATGATGGAAAACTCATTTTAAAATAAAATTGTCTTTGAAAGCAACATTCAGCCCTTATAAATGCATAGGTGCTAAGAACCAAGAATGGCATTTGGAATTACTTAAAATAGTTTCCTTTATTGTTTTTCACACCCATAGACAGAGTCTTACCATACTAAAGCAATTATTTACATAACTAGAGATAGACTATGAGAATAATGAGGGAGGAGCCATTTTAATTCTGTTCTTATTGACTAAACTTTTCAAGTTCTTCAGCTACTTTGCCCTCTGGAAAGCTGTCCATCCTCCTGGAAATCCAGACTATATTCCACAATTTGCTAGAACAAGCATTTCCATAGCATACAATTACCTTCAAAATTGTCTTCCCTTTACTATGTCTACTGAAATAAGTAAGCTTTCTCAAGGGAATTTTTATGCATGCTGGACATGGTTTCAAACTACATAACCTTGGCAAGCTTATATGCAGATTTGAATTTCATAACAGAAAAAAACGGAATAAAATCATGAATAGCTTGTTTTTAAGAGAGGGAAGTTTCTTATTATTCCATAATAGTCAGTTATGTTAATTTATTTATCCATCCAAGAAACTTATTATGCTTATATGAGGCATAATTAAAAACTGTCAGGCTACTTGCATCTTCATTCTATATCTAAATTCTGGCTTTTTCCCCAGAATTCTCAAATCATCTTATTTTTAAATAGAAAATTTGTCCCTTAAGATTATAACCTTCTAACTTCTAAGAGAATGCTACATGAAGAAAAAATACATGCCATCTTAGGGTTATATAATAATTATAAACATAACAGTACTAACCATCTCCAGCTGTATCCAAAGAACGAAGATATTGCAGTTCTTCTGTGGCTTTATCTCTTACTGCTTCTAACTCTCCTACTTTATCACTTACTTTAACAATGTTCATAAAGGCCTCATAATTGCAAATTGAATCACGAATCTGAAATATGCGAGAAAGAAAATGTTAATAAAGCCATGTTTTTCAGATGTGAATTTTATATATAAATAGGCAGTTCCTTTTAAAGCCTGCATTTATATAAAAAAATTACACATCCTCTGAATAACTCAGCTTTTGTTATCTCCTTGCTATCATTGTGCATATTCCTTAAAGCCATAAGCAATAAATATATTTAAGGTTTAGCAATGAAGCACATACTATGTTTATGATTAAAATCATTCTATTTGCGAATAATACATTTTAATGGCACATACATCATTTTTACTCAACTTTTTGGGTCAGCACTACTTTTAACAGTATTATTGATTCACAAAATCTAACAATTTCAAAGAAAACAAAGTACACACAACATTATGTAAATGCTTATTACAGTTATAACTTATAAATGAACTGTTCCTCTAAAATTAAGACTAAATATTGGTCATATAGATTTAAGATAATTTATCACTTGTGTCAGCAGAGAAGGCATGCTTTGAGTCCTGTTAGCCCGATTATTCCGGCTAGTGAGGTCCAGGAGAAGGGCCTTCTCTGCTGTTACTCCTGCCTTCTGGAACATCTTGCTCCCTGATGTGATCAAATAATAACAGAAGTGGAAGGAGATAATCTATTCTTGTCTTTTAAAAGTTTCATGTTCATTCCCATTTATTAGTAATAAAACTGCTAGCTATAAGAATTTAAGGTGATTCTCATTTGTAAGAGTGAAGCATTCCTATTTTCAAATACTCACATAGCTGCAAGACATAGATGGTGAAGGTTTAACCATTTTAAACTTTTAACTACATAAAAGAGAAGTTCTGTGCTCCAGTGGTTTGAATCCTATCACTGCGTGACAGAGTGAGCTCCTTTTACTCGCAATGAAAGCATGTAAAATGGTGTTTGAGATGGTGTTTGATTTCGTTGTACGAGGTGCAATGACAATAAAGTAAACTAAACTAAACTAAAATGCAAATAAATAAAGCACCACCACTTTGATACAATGGTCCATGCTTCACCACATGCTCTGCACTGCAGCATGATGTCATGCTGGTCACTTGACCACAGAAACATCTTCAGACAGCACTGGTTAAATGGCCTAGGGATGGATATGAGTACCATTCGGATACAACTAGTAAACCCACAAGAATTCCTTTCCCTTTTTAAAAAATAGATGCTTAGAGAAGACTGTGATTCCAATAAAGGAATATTTATAGGTCAGGATTTAAATTATATCAATACATGATTGTTGAAAATAGACAACAATTACAATTTGAGAGGTTATATGTGTCAGAGTATTAGTTACCTATTGAATTGTCTTTCCTCACTAACTGTTAAGCCTAATGTATCCAAATTCTGTATCACCAATAGTCACTCATTTCTTATCTAGAAAATATAGGCAACAACATTCAAATATAAAGTCCTCACTTACAAACCACACTTCCAGTGATTGTTCAAACTTATGATACTGAAAACAAAGACTTGTTGTTTTCCCCACGTTCATATGATCTTGATTTGGGTGCTAAGAACCAGTACACATTTGTAATGGTATCAGCATCTCACTACCTTCACAGCCAGCTTCCAACAAACAAAGTAAATGAAGAAGCTGACAGAAAATGGCAAACTGTGGTCATGTGACAACAAAGTAACCACCAGTTATTTGTTTAATGTCCTTAGCAGAAATTGATATCCTAAGTCAGCCCGGTTATGTAATATGATGCTAAATGATTGTACCACTTATTGGTGGAATTGCTCGTCCCTATTGTGATTGATAAAGGACTATCAGTAATAAATACACATCTGAATTTGAAGAAATATTGGCTTTACCTTTATACCACAAGTGCAAATATGTATATACATTCATATATATTTATATATTTATCCTTCTAGCCATGTTTATCTATCTAACCATCCACCCATGTTTTAGCGATCTGTCTGTCATATTTATCTATCTTCCATCCACTCATCAGCTCCAGGATTATTATTTTTTCTAAGTCAATTTTGTTCCTGGTTTCAAGAATAGAAAGCAACTGAAATTGAAATATATTTACTTAAAAAATTGTGGGTTTCTGCTTTGCCAGGTTTGACTTTATGATTTTTAAATAACTTACCATCCATATGAAATGCTGATTAATATAATCAGGATCACTGAGCTGATTTATTAATGGAAGAAGAATTCCTTGAGAAAGGATTTCCTGAAAAATAATGGATAATAAAATTAGATCTATCGTTCATACATACAATTTCTGTAGAATATTACTTTTGATTCAAGCTCTTGCCAAAATAATCAAAAGCCGCTAAATCCATTTATCCTTACAGTCAATTGGATTGAGATTGGGTGGCTATACAAATTGAATAAATAAATAAATCTTTCATATATTTTGAAAAATGCATTTAATATACTTTAAGAATTATTTTCAGTAAGTAGCAGTCAGTTTTATGTTTTTAGATTTGTATCCTTTAGTAAGTACAATCGTAGTTTAATTCTCAGTACTAAATCCATTAAGAACATAATTAAACTGAAATCCTTTTTCATTAATCATCTTCCACTCCAATTTAATAATACAAAGAATGGCTGTATACACTGTCCCCATGTTCTATGGGTACTGCAGTGTCTACACACTGATGACTGTCTAAAATAGAAGACAACTCAGTACTCATTGGTTCTCTAATTATTTGAAACCTGTACTATCTGATTGCAAATTACAGAATCTATACCAATATCTTGGCCTTGAGTTACTAGTTTGAAAGTTTCATCCAAACTTTGAGATTTATATGAAAGAAAGAGGAGAAATACTGAAAAGATAAACAACAACTAATTTTGCAAGAAAACATGAAAGGAACTAAGATATGACCTAAATATTGATCATGAATTTACTTCCCTTCTACTTCAGAAGTTTATGACAGTCCTGTATTATTGAAATACAGGATATTTATATTTGGTAACTGTGTTTGTTCATGTCTCTGAAGAAAGCTTACTGTCCAATTAATCTTTGTTTTGGAGGAGCACTGCAAGACATATTCAATGGATTTCTTCAATACAAACATATTACCCATGATAACGATAAAGAAATGCCAGGATGGAATCCCATTTCATCTCCCTGTCATCAATCAATATACTGGATAATAAAAATTAGCCTGAAAAAGGCTAATTTAATTAGTCTTTGAATTTTAAGTCAGTTCAATGTAAAGTTTTTGAACAACAGAATTTCATGGATATTTACTACAATAAAAATGTAATGAAGATAACTGTAGATAGTTTGCATCCTAAGAAAACAGTGCAGATAAAAACTAGCTTTCATGAATATTTTCTACAATAGATTAGGTAGAGATAGCCTACTGCCACCTGGGCTGCCTACTTTGCTGCAAAAAATGCCTACCTTATTGAACAGCAGACAGATGACACAAATATGAACTCTGAAGCATTTCTTCATAAACATGGTTTTAAACCCTGGACAACATAGCAGCTAATGGCTACATAGCATGATGCTATTATACATCTGTTGATGCTATACATCTTGGTACAAAAGGATGTACTTTCTGTTCAGAAAGACTTCAAGAGCTTGGGATATGAATTTAGTAATACGGGCTGTAGGCTTATCTTTTCAGAGGTTCTACCAGTATACAAGGAACAAGGGAAAGGGCAGCGTGTAGCAGAGTTTAATGTGTGGCTAAAGGAGTGGTGTAAAAGGGAAGGCTTTGGTTTTATTAGCCATGATGTCTGCAGCTGGTCCAATGAAAAACTGTACAAGAGATGGTTTGCATCCATTAAAGAAAGGGACTGAGTTACTTGGCATTAAATTCACAGATTTCCTGGATAAACATTTAAACTGAACAGCGGGGACAGACAATTAATGGATTCAGAACATTTCTGTCCCCAGCAACCTAAAACTAATAAGGATACCAGTGCATGCAAAATAGTTGTTTTTGCAGGTAAGATTACCAACCTTGATGCCAACCAAAACCAAGCATTTAATAATGAGTGCCATACCATGTGCACTAATCAAACAGGTGGCAAGAAAGTAGGGGCAAGCAGGCACAACACAGGTTATGTAGACAGGAAACAGTGTCAGACATAAAGATCTCAAATGCCTATATACAAATGCACAAAGTCTGGGGAACAAACAGGGTGAACTAGAACTACAAATACATGAAGGTAAATATGATATAGTTAGAATAACAGAAACTTGGTGGGATGAAACCCATGACTGGAACATACTGGTAGAAGGATACAAACTATTCAGAAAAAAAACAGACCTCATAAAAGAGGAGGTGGAGTTGCACTGTATGTAAAGGATCACTATATTGCTACAGAAATGCATGAAACCAAAGATGAAAACCTCCTAGAATGCATATGGGTCAATATAAAAGAAAAAAAGAATGATATGGCATATATTATAGGCCACCCAATCAAGCAGAAAAAATAGATGTCCTTTTTGCCAGCCAACTAACAAACATATGCAGGAAACACACAACAATAGTAATGGGAGACTTCAATTATCCTGATATCAATTGGAAAACTAATTCTGCCCCAAGTGAGAAATCAAATAAGTTCCTAACCAAACTAGCTGACAACTTTGTTGTCCAAAAGGTAGAGGGTAAAACTAGAGGGACAGCCATACTGGACTTAATTCTTACAAACAGAGAAGGAGTGATAGAGGGAGTTGAAACTGCAGGAACCTTGGGTGAGAGTGACCATGTCATACTAGAATTCAACAGAACACAAACACAAGCAACAGAACATAATGACACCAGAGTCTTGGATTTTAAAAGAGCTGATTTCAATAAACTCAGAGAGAACTTGGGAAAGATTCCATGGATGAAAATCCTAAAGGGGAAAACAAATGAAGAATCTTGGGAAACTCTAAAAAGTATGATCATAGAAGCCCAGACCAGCACAATACCACTGAGAAAGAAAAACAAGAAATCCAAGAAGAAACCAGCATGGCTGCACAAAGATTTATTTGGCAAATTGAAAGAAAAAAAGTACAAGTATAAAAAATGGAAAGAAGGACATACAGCTAAGGCAGAATATCAGCAGATAGATGAAGTCAGGATAGCAAAGGTCAGAATGAAGTCAGAATGAACAAAGACTTGCGACAAAAGTCAAAGATAATAAAAAAAAGTTTCTTCCAACATATAAATAACAAGAAAAAAAATCAAGGAAATAGTCGGTCCACTAAAGAGAGAAGATGGCAAGGAAGTAACAGGCAACAGAGAGAAAGCAAAACTGTTTAACTCATTCTTTGCATCCGTCTTCACGCAAAAAGAAACTATAGCTCAACCTACCAAAAACATAACTCTAAAAGACAATAAAAGTTAAAATAAGCAAAAAAATAGTAAGAGAACACCTGTCTGATCTTGATGAAAACAAATCACCGGGGCCTGATGGATTATATCCCAGAGTTTTAAAGGAGCTGGCAGAGGTCATCTCAGAACCACTGCACCATATCTTTCAAAAATCTTGGAACACCGGGGAACTACCAGAGGACTGGAAAAGATCCCATCTTCAAAAAAGGAAAAAAAAAACAGACCCAGGAAACTATTGACCAATCAGCCTAACATCAATACCCGGGAAGATACTGGAAGATAATAAAAAAACAGATCTGCCAACATCTAGAAACAAGTAAAGTAATAACTAGCAGTCAGCAGGGGGTTGTTAAAAACAGATCATGCCAAATCAATCTTATTTCATTCTTCAACACAGTGACTAAATTAGTAGACCAGCAAAATAGTATGGACATAATATATTTAGATTTTAGCAAGGCATTCAACAAAGTAGACCACAATCTACTTCTTAGTAAGCTAGAAAAAAGTGGAATAGATAGCATCACCACTAGATGGACTTGCAACTGGCTGGCAAATTGTACTCAATGAGTAGTCCTTAATGGGTCTAAGTCTACATGGAGGGAAGTAAGCAGTTGGGTGCCACAAAGTTCTGTCTTAGGCCCAGTACTCTTCATTAAAGACTTAGATGAGCGAATAGAAGGGGGAACTTACCAAATTTGCAGATGATACTAAGCTGGCAGGAATAGCTAACACCCAAGAAGATAGGCTCAAGATCCACATGGATCTTGACAGACTAGAACACTGGGCTGTATCTAACAAAATGAAATTCAATGTAGAGAAAAGTAAAGTCCTACACTTAGGCAAGAAAAACCAAAAGTACACATATAGACTTGGTGAAACCAGGCTCAATAGCAGTAACTGTGAGAGGGATCTTGGAGTCTTAGTGGACAACCAGCTAAATATGAGCCAGCAGTGTACAGCAGCAGCCAAAAAAGCTAATGCAATCCTAAATTGTATTAACAGAGGGATACAATCAAGATCAAGGGAAGTACTAATACCACTCTATAAAGCCTTAGTAAGACCACACCTAGAGTACTGCATCCAGTTTTGTTCACCACATTATAAAAAAAGATGTTGAGACTAGAAAAAGTACAGAGAAGAGCAACCAGGATGATTCGGGGACTGGAGGCTAAAACATATGGTTGCAGGAACTGGGCTTGGCTAGTCTAGTAAGAGAAGGAGACGGACCAGGGGAGACATGATAGAGGTTTTCCAATATTTGAGGGGCTGCCACAGGGAGGAAGGGGTCAAGCTATTTTCTAAAGCACTTGTAAGCCAGACGAGGAATAATGGATGGAAACTGAACAAGGAGAGATTTAACCTGGAAATAAGGAGAAACTTTCTGACAGTGAGAACAATCAACCAATGGAAGAGCTTGCCCTCGGAAGTTGTGGGAGTGCCATCACTTGAGACTTTCAAGGAGAGATTGGCCTGCCATTTGTCAGAAATGGTGTAGGGTGTTACCCCTTGGCGGGGGGTTGGACTAGATGACCTACAAGGTCCCTTCCAACTCTGATTATCTGTTTGATCTGTTTATTTTTAATTAATGATGAAACTTGTAATGGCGCTATTTTAAAACCTGCATTTTTACAGTAGAAATTAATTGTAGTATGAGATACAATTGAAAATGAAAAAAATTGATTCTATACAAATCAATACCACATTACAGTACTCCTTGACTTACAACCTCAAATTTTGATCAGAATTTCAACTGTAAGTCAAAATTTTTAAAGTGTATCATCATATGACTGGACACAAATTTACAACCATTTTTATTATTATTATTATTAAACAAATCACTGTGGTTCATTAATAAATGATTGTTAAGTGAAGCCATTCCATAATTGATACTACTTGCCAGAAACTGTCTAGAAAGGTCGCAAATCACCATCACATGAATGCAGGATGCTGAACTGGTTGTAAATGTAAGCTGTTTTGTCATGCATCTGAATTGCAATTATGTCACTAGAGGGATGATGCGACTAAATTCAAGGGCAGGTCATAAATCACTATTTCTGAGGCCATTGTAACTTTGAACTATGATTGAACCAACGGTCATGTCAAGTGGTTCTGCTTACCTCAGGAAAAAAAAGTCTGATAAAATGTTCGTGTAGTTTGCTATAGCATTTTTTCAGAATATTTTCAATTTCCCAATCTTACAGCTTTATTGTTTAACAACATCCCATCTAAATATTAACTAGGTCAGGTCTTGCTTATGCATTTTAAAGGGAGAAGAATGCTGGTATAGAATTAAAACAATGTTGTGTAAAGACAATGTGTAAAAACTTAAGGCAATGTTGTGTAAAAAATATGTTTAAACTGAGAAGATAGCTGTAGTATTAAGTGGTAAAAGAAAGGCAGTAGAACATTAGCTCTTGAAAACAGGATGGCAAAATAGTTGATTAATGGAGGGAGAACTGGAAAAAAGGTGACACATTATTATAATATCTTCATCATTTTATGCTGTCATTTTATACATAATCCTTAATTTACTACCACAATTAGGACTGAAATTCCACTCTCCAAGCAATGTGATTGTTAAGCGAGTTATCACATGACCAGACCCAACTTTACAACCATTTTTATTTCAGTTGTTAAATGAATCACATGGTTAAGTGAACATAGATTTTTTTTTAAAGTGAATTTGACTTCCTCCATTGATTTTGATGAAAGCGAATTGGGAAAGTCACAAATCATTGAAAGGTGCTGCAACTATTGTGCAAGCCAGTTGTCAAATGTCTAAAAAGCAGTCATGGCTGTGAGATGGAATGTAACACAACTTTGATAATGGATTGTAAGTCATGTTTTCCAAAACTATCATAATTTGAAACTGTCATTAAATGAATAGCCATAGGTCAAGAACTACTTGTGTATAAGTATGGATGTATTTTGCAAAAAACAAAACAAAATATATTCTATAATTATAATTATAATTATACACAGCCTTGTGTCATTTATATTTAGCATGAAGCAAAAGCTGATGGAGCATCTATTACAGGTTTTCTCATCACTGTCTTTCTTTCAGGGTAGTAGGAAGAAAACAGAAGATTTCAAATAAAATAAAATAAAATAAATGATGTATGCACAATAGAGTTATCCATATTCTTATATACAGTTATGTAACATGTCTAGAATTATTAGATACAGAAGTATTAGAAATAGCAGAGAACCAGTGTATGCCTCCTGTATTTCTAGGCAGAAATTTCTTGCCTGAATCAGAGCTCCTGTTCAAAAGATGGCTCAATACCATGTTGATATAAAAGAATGAAAAGCAAAATAAGTTGGTCAATTTCTCGGACTTCTTTAAAAACAAGTTCTCAATTTCAGACTGCCCATTTTATTTTTATATATTGTTAATGAATATTATATTTAATAAATTTATTTTACATCATATATTTTATTATATAAATATTATATACATATTATATAAATATTATTATACAAATTTAGCTCTTAGGCTAAAGAATATTGGATTACTGCAGTGATATAATATGAAATTAAATTTACCCTGACAAAATATCTCATGATCTTGTTCTGGAAGTCCCCTGGAGGTAGCAATAAATACAGTAAAACTTCACACAGATCCCTTAGGAATCCTAAAAGTACAAGATAAGAATGCTTATCAAAATCTAGTAATATCCATCTATCCATCCACCCATCTACTAAGTTTTTATATACTTCAAATATGATTTTAGATGTAAATATACATCTAAACTTTAGATAAGTTTAGTCATAAGATTAATCTGAAACATTTTGCAACATTTCTACACTAACAGAAAAATAGTACACAAATATGCTTCTTTTCCCCAACAGTAAAATCAAATGTCATATCAAACTATCAATATAGACATTTAGACAAATTAAATAATTTCTTTTCCCCTTAAATAGTGCACTGCAGACTTTTAATTTTTTCATCAGTCATACAATCATATTCTTTATTTTAAAGTATATAATTCTTTTATAATATAGTAAAATAATTATATAGTCATATAGTTTGCACATAATACATATTAATACCTAATATTTTACTCTATGTTAATTGTGTTTTAAAGCTTAATAAAAAGTAATCTATATCTATACTGTAAAATATAGATGATGATCAGCATGTTTCATTTATTTAAAGCATAATTAAGAAAGAAAACAATCATATACCTTCTTCATCTTTGGGAGATGTGCAGACTAGATCACGACAGATGGTCTCTTCCATTTCAACTTCAACTTCAAAAAATGTATCTACAAAATCTTCTGCTCCATCTACACCAAAATTGAAAACTTGAGCAGATTTTATCTAGAAGAATTTTCATCTGCAATAATCCCTATTACTGCATTCAGATATCTCCTCCTTATTAACATGTTATTTTATCATTTATGTATTATTTGTATATGGTTTAGTAATTTCTCTTTTCCTACATTTTCAAGTGTATCCAGTTGCTAATGAACTTACTGTCAATTTCAAAGAGTTCATTGTATGTACAGCTGTACTGCTTACAATATATACCATAGATAGTGCTTTCCACATCAGATTCAAAAGATAACAAGGAATATGTTCTTGTCTTTGAATGTATAACACAAAGCAAAAAAGAATAATAATTCTTACTGGTTTTTGTGCAGTAGGAAGCAAAGTGTTATTTGCTAGACTGTACTGCATTGCACATCCTGTATTTCCATTTCTTTTTAGTTACTTTGCAAATCATGTGAAGATGGCCAAAATATTCTACATTCAAGACCAGCAATTCACATACTCTACCCCTTCAAGTTGTCTTCCTTCCATCCAGGGTTATGAATTCTGGCTGAATAGAAATTAAAAGAAAGCTTTTCTACAGAAGGCACATCTGTCTCTGGCCAGTGATTTCTGTTTATGCAGGAATCTACTGTTGAACTTACAAAACCAAAATTTTCAAATTCCTTTCTTTAAATTCCCCTGAAAATGCCTCTATTTTCCTTTTTTTTAAAAAACGCAAGGTATATCATTGGGAAGCAAAAAATCAGGCTAAAGATGAAGAAAGCAGAAAAAAAACAGTGAGGGGAGCAGGTATCTCTATCAAGCAGTATAATGCATGCCATGTACAATATGCCATTTATCTGTAATGTAAACAGAAGAGTGACTGAATTAAGGAACTTTTAGTGGAAAAAACCACAGTGTACCTTCTGTTTTGCTGTTTCTACTTCTGGAACAGCATTGATCCCAAGGTCCATATGGCCATGACTTTCAGGCAAGTCTTAAAGACCTGGAAAGACCTGACTCTTCCAGAAGGTACTGTATCAGGATGCTTTGTTAATTCACTGATTTAGTATTGGTTTCAAGTTTTCATACTCTCTGGATGCTTGTGTATTATGTTTACAATATTATTTATTGTTATATTGTGTTAACTTTTTTGTACAACACCTTGAATTCATCAAAATCAAATGGCTTTATAAATATTGTAAAATAAATATAAAATAGCAATAACTTTATACATAAGACAGATTGAATTAATGCAACTTAGGAAAGAAACTGCCTTCATTTAATTTATTATAACATTTCTATAAGAACATATTTAGCCAGTACCTTTAATCTGATCATCTCTTTCAGTTATTCTTTGCTGAGCTTTTCTGAATACTCTAAGATGAGTAGTAAAATCATCTACAATTCGAGTAGTAAAATAAGGCTGCCAATCTATTTCTTTTGTCCTTAAAAATTTAAAGAAATTGACAATGTATTACATAAAAGGCTTCTAACATAAATTGACACTTTCTCTGATCTTAACTTGTTCATTGGATGATAATTTTAATTAGATTTTTGACACTACAATAACATGTACTCTTTTGCTAAGATCGTTTTATTTTGATATTTCATAGATGCTCTTTTTACAGTTTGTTTGGCTTTTGTATATCCAAATGTTATACAAAATGGAGGAGAAGATTTTAACAAAATTGGAGTGACATTGATCATAAAGACTTAAGACTTCTGCACAATATATTAATTTCAGCTAATACTTGAATCTGCTTTGCCAAAGCCTGGCTTCTACAAAATAAAACTACCTTTAATTTGCAGTGAAACATTTTGCACACAACAGAGTCATCACTGTATTTTTCTGCCAACATACTATTATGTTAATTCTTTTATGTCACAAAGCTCCCTCTATATTGTTATACAAACTTAAGTTCTTAATATGAAGGGAATGTTTTACGGCAATAATGATGAATCATAAATGGCTAATTAGCAATAATTCTATCCACTAAAATCCACCTAAATATCACTAAAATTAAGTTTATTAAGTTCCTATAAAATGCATAGATATTTAAATTATAGCTAACTCTTCACAATTTTAAGTCAAATGTGTAATAATGCTACTTTTTAAAAGATGTTCAGTTTTGGCATCAGCTTCATAAATGAAGTGGAATTGTCTCTTGGATGTGGTAAATGGCCCACACTGGATCTATCCTGAAATTCAAGGATGATTTCGGCATGGACTGTTTGCAGTATGGGGCATTTAAAACCAGCAGCCAGAGTCAAGAGACATCCTTCTAGTTCATAGAACTGGCTGCAAATGCCCCATGTTGTTAGAATGCTTTTCAGCCAGCTGCAGCTTCTCTTTGAAGGCAGCAGTGGCTTGCAACCCTTCCTGCTACTTTCCCAGTGACTGTCTGGAGAAGCCAGCAGGGAAGATTACAAATGTCAATCACATGATCACAAGGTGCCTGGTAATCAATCATGTGAACAGATTACCAAGCAACCAGATTGCAATCACATGACTGTGGGTGTCTGTAATGACCATAACTTAGAGTATGTGTCATAAGTCTGTTCATTCAGCAGCAATGTAATTTCAAATAGACTTTGAACTTTATTAAGTTCATATATTGATTAAGCAAAGAAAACCTGTAACAGTATTTTTTGTGAAATACCTAGGTAGTTTTTGTAAATAACATGTATTTGAGGATATTCACATATTAATCTTCTTTTATAAAATATTGGGAGATTTTTAAAGACTTGTTTGAAAACTACTGAAAATAATTCTTACCTAGAAGAAAACTGAATTAATGCATTTTGGAGAGTCTGCCTGATTTCAAGAAGAAAAGATTCATCATCACTTAGTGTATAATACCAATACTGGACATAGTCACGCAAGGAAAATTGAATGATCTGAAACATACATTTTTAAAGAAATCAAACATTAAAACATTCATAAAGCAATTACTTTTAACAAATATTTAGCAAATCAATTTCATAAAAAAAATTATGCTTATAATGGTCTAGTTATGTTTGCATTAATTTATAAAAATGTATAAAAATCAATGAAACTTCAAACAAGTAACACTGATCACTGTCTGAAATACTAATGACAATGTTAATTATAGAATACCTTTACTTTACAAGTAGTCCTCAATTTACAACAACAATTAAGCCCAACATTTCCATTGCTAGGCAAGGCAGTTGTTAAGTGAGTTTTGTCCCATTACATTTTTTTTTGCCACAGTAGTTAAGGAAATCACTGCAATTATTAAACAAATCATATGGTTGTTAAGTAAATCTCACTTTCCCCATTGACTTAGCTTGGAGAAGCCAATAGGAAAGATTACAAATAATGATCACATGACACCAGAACAATGCAACAATCATAAATACATGGCAACTGACAAATTCCTGAATCTGATCACATAAGTATGGGGACATACAACATACCTAAGTGTGGAAACCAATGATAAATCACCTTTTTCAGTGCTGTTATAAATTTGAACGGTCACTAAGTGAATGGTTGTTAAGTCAAGGACTACCTCTACAGCTTTTCAAATTAAGGATAAATAAGAATTTCATTTTATCCAGATTTCTAAACAAATTAATCTAATTATTCCTAAAAATATTTCAACAGATACAATTATGCTGTGTTGTCTTCTGAACTGAAGTGGAGCTGAACCAATATGAATACAAGAAGAAATAACATTGAACTGTTATAAATCAATTCTTACATCCTTAGCTCTTTTAATTTTCTTTCTTACGTCTGCTAACTTGGTTTTGTGTGTGTGTGTGTCTATTGTGTGCATGTGCAATCTTCATTTAATTTCCATCGCCAGCATTCTAATATTACTAATTTAAATTCTGTTTGCAATTATCCTCTTTTGCCTTTTATTACTGTTTTTAATAGATTTCATAAAGAAATGTATTCTAGTAATAGAAATGAGTGCACCCATACTTGCCCTGTATGTTTCCAAGCACTTACAACTCCATATTTTCTGATTTTTCATATTCTAGAAATTTCAGAAGTTGAAAAGGAAATAAGTGTAGGAAATGATATATTTTAGAATGAGTAAAGAAGTACATTTATATTGGCAAAGAAGAAACACCATTAAATGTGCTATGTGACATGCATATTATCACAGTGTTTCTATAATTTACCAGGAGACTATTTTGTTTGTTTTAATTTTCTCATAATAGCAATAGCACTTAGACTTATATACCACTTTATAGTGCTTTACAGCCCTCTCTAAGCGGTTTACAGAGTCAGCATATTGCTCCCAACAATTTGGGTCCTCATTTTACCCACCTCGGAAGGATGGAAGGCTGAGTCAACCTTGAGCCTGGTGAGATTCGATATGCCAAATTGCAGGCAGCTGGCTGTAACAGAAGTAGCTTGCAGTACTTCACTCTAACCACTGCATCACTGAGGCTCTTATATAATCCTAGAATTAAGCGCTTATTTAAGAGGTTAATATAATTTGGATGGGGACAATGTGTGAACCTGCTAGAATATTGCAGCTACAATAGATTATTTATATTTTTGTAGCCTTAAAATTGGTCTTTCTATCCCTATTAGAATCAATACAAGTTCCACATATTTTCTTCCATATACTATTTCTCGTGCTCTACACCAAGGGTGGGATTCTACCGTTCAAACAAGTTTGGGCGAACTGGATGTACATCTGATTCACTGAACCAGTAGTTGAACTGATCGTCTGGCCCCACTCAGCCTCTCCCAGAAGTCTCCATGCAGCCCATTTTGGATGCAGGTAAGAGATAGATATAATTCTTTATTGGCCAAGTGTGATTGGACACACAAGGAATTTGTCTTGGTGCAAATACTCTCAGTATACATAAAAGAAAAGATACATTCATAAAGAGTCAAGAATCATAAGGTACAACACTTAATGATAGTTATAGGGTACAATAAGCAATCAAGTCATACTAGGGAACAGTCAATATAGATCGTAAGGATACAAGCGACAAAGTTACAGTCACAAGTGGGAGGGGATGGGTGATAAGGAGTGATGAGAACATTAACAGTAATAGTAGTGCAGACTTTGTAAATAGTTGAACAGTGTTGAGGGAATTATTTGTTTAGCAGAGTGAAGAAGAAAATTGTTCTTGTGTCTAGTTGTTCTGGTGTGCAGTGCTCTACAGCATTGTTTTGAGGGAAAGAGTTGATACAGTTTATGTCCGGGATGTGAGGTGTCTGTAAATATTTTCACAGCACTCTTTTTGACTCGTGCAGTATACGGGTCCTTGAATGAAAGCAGGTTGGTAGTAATTATTTTTTCTGCAATCTAATTATCCTCTGAAGTCTATATCTTTCCTGTTGGGTTACAGAACCAAACCAGACAGTTATAGAGAGGCAGATGACAGAATAATTTCTTTATAGAACTGTATCAGCAGCTTCTTGGGCAGTTTGAGCTTTCTGAGTTGGCGCAGAAAGACCATTCTTTGTTGTGCTTTTTTGATGACGTTTTTGATGTTAGGTGTCCGTTTTAGGTCTTGTGATATAGTAGAAGCTAGATATTTGAAGGTCTCTACTGTTGATACTGTGTTATCTAGTATTGTAAGAGGTGGTAGTATGGGTGGGTTTCTTCTAAAGTCTACCACCATTTCTACGGTTTTGAGTGTGTTCAGTTCCAGATTGTTCCAGTTATACCATGACGCAAGTTGTATAATCTCCTGTCTGTATGCGGATTCGTCGTTGTCTTGAATGAGACCAATCATTGTTGTGCCATCAGCAAACTTCAGCATTTTAACAGAGGGATCGTTTGAGATGCAGTCATTGGTATATAGGGAGAAGTGGAGAAAATACACAGCCTTGGGGGGGGGCGTGCTAATTGTACAGGTATCAGATGTGATTCTGCCTAGATTCACCTGCTGCTTCCTGTCTGTTAGGAAGCTTATGATCCACTTACAAGTGTGTTCAGGTACCACTAGTTGGTTTAATTTACTTAGAAGAATGTCTGGAATGATGGTATTGAATGCTGAACTGAAGTCTACAAAGCGGACCCTTGCGTAGGTATTTGGAGATTCAAGGTGTTAGGATGTAATGCAGAGCCATATTAACAGCATCATCTGTCAATCTATTTGCTCAGTATGCAAACTGCGTGGGATCTAACAGCGGATCCATGATGATTTTCAGGTGAGACAGCACAAGCCTTTCAAAGATTTTCATAACTACAGATGTTAGAGCAACATGTCTATAGTCATTCAGTTCCTTGATGGAGGGCTTCTTTGGCACTGGGATGATAGTACAGCTTGCGAAGCAGGAAGGAACATAATACATAGCACAATAGTGATCTATTGAAGATTCGGGTGAAGATGGGGGCCAATTGGTCAGCACAGACTTTTAAGCAAGAAGGAGTTACACTAATTTTCATTAAGTTATGATTTTCTGTCTGGCCCTGGTGCTTTTCCTGGCTTTTGTCTGTGAAATAGATCTTGCACTTCTTTTTCTGTGATCACCAGAGGTTGTGCACCCAATGGATTGGGGCCAGTTGTAGGAGGCTTGGCTGTTGTTGGTGTGTTTGAGATGAGGGTTGTGGAGATATGTGGCTGTAGTTTCCTTTCAAGCCTTCAGTAAAACAAATTCAGGTCATCTGCTAGTTGTTGATTTCCTTCTTCCTGCCTGGAGGTTTAATGTAGCCAGTGATGTTTTCCACATGTCTGCTGGTTCATTTGTTGAGAACTGATTCCTTAACTTTTCAGAGTAGCTTCTTTTTGCTGTTCTGATCTCTCTTGTTAATATGTTTCTGGCCTGATTGTATAGCATTCTGTCACCTTTTCTGTGTGTAGGGTCCGTGTGGAGGCTCTGAAAGTTGAAAAATGGGCCGAACTGGAAGTCTAGAAACAGGCCTGTTTCTGGCTTCTAAAGGCCCTCTGGAGCCCAGGGGGAGCTGGTTTTGCCCTCCCAGAGGCCCGAGGAAAGCCCCCAGAGGCCCAAGGAAAGCCCCCAGATCCTGGGAAAGGTCAACCCCCCTGGAAGTTCTGGTAGGCCATGCCCACCATGGCCACGCTCACCCAGCAACTGGGCAGTGAACCGTTGCTGATATTTTTGAATCCCACCCCTGCTCTACACTAATTTTCATTAAATTATAATTTTCCGTTCTATCTTACAACAGAATGCATTGTTTGAAGTTTTTCATTCCTAATTTGTAGCAATCCACTGTGTGATAATTTTGTATTTACTTGAATATTAGCTTACTCCAATCATAGTTTCTGAGATTAGATAAGAGGTAAATGTTTCTGCCTCATTAGATAGGGAGAAGTGGTAGAATAAGCAAGTTACCTATAATTGACATTTTCTCATGTAAGCAAACCATAGTAATATCTACAGTTATGATCTATTCAGATTAGCAGCATAGATAATATAGTACACCTGCACTATGCAAAACTAACTTTATCTAGCTATTTAAACTTCTAGCATACATTTCATCATATTCAAGAAATTCTGCTCAGAATACATACAGTGTGCGTAATTATTAGGCAAGTTATATTTTTGAGGATTAATTTCATCACTGAACAACTACTGTGCTCTTGATCAATCCAAAATATTAATAAATCTCAAAACTGAATATTTAAGAGAGTAAAAGTGAAGTTTTGGCTTTCTTAGGAGAATATCTATGCGTATACAATTATTGGACAACTATTAGTGTGAAGAATTATTATGCAACTAAATGAAAATTTGCCCATCTCACTCATTTATTTGCATCTGCTAAAGTGAGAATAATAAACAAACAACTTAAAATGTACAAATAAACATTTCTGTCATTTTTTTTAAAAAGTGACCAATATAGCCACCCTTCTTTTCAATAACAGTCATAAGCCTTCCATTCATGAAGTCTGTCAGTTTCTTGATCTGTTGACAATCAACTCTTTGTGCTGTAGCAACCACAACCTCCAAGACACTTTTCAGAGAGGTGTACTGTTTTCTTTCCACTGTAAATCTCCCATTTAAGAAGGGTCTACAAGTTCTTAAAAGAATTTAAGTCGGGGGAGGAAGGGGCCATGTCATTATTATTTCATCTTTAAGGTTTTTACTAGTTAGTATACAGTGGACTATTTCGATGCATGTGTTGGAGCACTGCCCTGCTTAAAAATTATGGTCTTCTTGAAAGATGAAGACTTTTTCCTGTACAACTGCTTGAAGAAAGTGTCTTCTAAAAACTGGTAGTAGGTTTGGGAATTGATTTTGAGTCCATCTTCAACCCAGAAAGGTCCAACTAGCTCATCTTTAATAATACCATTATCCCACCTCCACTTTTCTTGAGTCCGAGTCAAAGTTGAGCTCTGTGCCTATTACTGATCAAGCCATGTTCCCATTTATTTGGTCTGTCAAGAGTCACTCTCATCTGTCCATAAAACCTTTGAAAAATATGTCTTCATATATTTCTTGGCCCAGTCTTGCCATTTCAACTTATGTGTCTTGTTCAATGATGGTTGGGTTTCAGCCTTCCTTACTTTGTCTGAGCACTTGTCTGAGCACACCTTGTACTTCTGGGCACTCCAGGTAGGTTGCAGTTCTGGAATATGAGAGCACTGGAGGATAATCGGTTCCTGTAGCTTCACATTTGATTCTTCTCAAATCTTTGGCAGTTAATGTGCATCTTTTTTTCTCAACACATTTCTTGTGGCCTGTTGATTATTTGCAACAAAAAATTTGATGGTTCTGTGATCACGCCCCTTAGCAATCTTCAGAACTTAGCAATTTCAAGAGTGTTGAAAGATTATTTACTATTTTTGACTTTTTAGAATCAGTTAAATCTTTTTTTTTTATTTACTTTGCCTGAGGAAAAGAAACTGCCTAATAATTATGCACAGCTTGATATAGGGTGCTGATCTCCTTAGACCAGTTCCGCCCTCATTACACAAATTCACCTCACTGATATGCTTAAATCCACTAAGCATTCCAGTTTATACAGCTTGGAGGTGGAAATATGCATTAAAATGACGATATGGTCAAAATACTAACTTGCCTTATAAGTGTTCTGCAAATAATTGTGCCATTAGTTTTGAAATACCCTTTATGAGAACAATTAATTTTTAAAACAAATCCTAAATAGTAACAGCAAGAGTTTCAAGAATATGTTTAGGAGGGAAACTAACAATATATGAAGAGGAATATAAGGGGGGAGAGAGAAGAGAAGAGAGAGAGAAGAGAGAGAGAGAGAGAGAGAGAGAGAGAGAGAGAGAGAGAGAGAGAGAGAGAGAGAGAGAGAGAGAGAGAGAGAGAGAGAGAGCATCCACAATTTTGCTATCTTTGCTAGATGTATTAATCAAGGTTGAGGTCAAACTTATAGGCCAGAGATAATATCCCTCAGAGAGTCTGAAGACAAAAAAGCTAAATCTGATTCACAGCATAATTTCAGGAGAAAACAAATATTACTGTAATATAGGTAGCCGTTGTTTTGCAATGAAATTGGGACCAGCAGCTTTATTGCTAAATGATACTGTCACTAAGCAGAAAATTATATAACTGCATCTGTTTTATAATATTTACAATATTATTTCAGCTTTTCTTTTTTCCTACCCTTCCAGTCATTTTAGGGCTCAACTTGGGGTTAGGATAATTAACAAGAAGAGAATTAATGTCTGTATTTATATTCATTGGACAGGAAGGGAGTACAAGAGGGTAAGCAGGCATAAAATGGAGAACACACTGAAAGAAATGTGTTAGCACTGACTGCATATTATGCTCTTCGCTCCAAGCAGTTTAAGAACTGAAAATATATTGAAACTATAACACTCATTAAAATCTTGTCAATTACAAGCAGTAATGGGAGTCAGCTAAGGTAACAGAGCTGAGTAAACTTGTGTAAACTTGTGGTTAGTACCAGCTGGGAAATTCCAGGAAGAAAGGCAGCTCAATAATAGTTGCTTGTTTAACTAATGTAAAAAATGTTTTTTTTAAAAAAGGAGGTCTATGTGTGTCAGGCACAGGATAAGACATGCTAACTTTTGATGATGAGAGAGGAGGGGGAGGGGAGGAGAGGGGGAGGGAGAGAGAGAGAGACAAAGAGGGAGAGAGAGAGATGTTGCCAACGTCATAAATATGGGCATTAGTTACGCATTAGTTACAGTTACTTTTTCAGTACTGTTGTAATTTCAAATGATTGCTACCCAAAGTAATCGTTCAGTGAGGTCCTAGCTTGACAAGAGAGAGAGAAATGCTGACAAGACACATACACTCTTCATGAGTCAAAGACTTTTGGATAAAGTCAAACCATTTAGGAGAAGCTATATTTTATATTATATTGTGAATTTTCCTTTCCAGATTCAAAAATAGGTACTTCATACTGCAAATGACATTCATGTTACTTGTAACATAAATTATACACTGTACAATTTAAATACTTAAGATTATTCTCTTATCAATAATCTTTACATTTAATAATGTAAACAGAACATTATAGTAATAAACTTTTTAAAAACCAATGTTTTTCAACTCACTTGCTGCAGAGGTTCATCAATTATATAGGCACCAGTTAACCTCCTATCAATCTTAATAGGTTTGCTTTCCTCTTTCATTTCTTCTATGCACTTTGGGAAAGAATACACAAAATTAATGTCAGTTTAGCTTGCAATTTTAGTTCACATAAATACAAATTTTGAACAAAGTCTATGCTTTACAATATAACCGCAAAGTAGTATTTTCAAATTAGAGGTGGGATATAAACAAACAAATAATTTTTCTTTCTTTCATTGTTATTATTTCTTCAGTGGTCTTACCAGATTTTAATCAAGGTATGATTAAAAACAAACAAACACATACCTGCACTGTTATTATTTCCTCATGAACACTCCCATGCTTAAATTGTTATAAAAAGAATAACATATTGGACTAGGATCAAGCAAGCCTAAATTCAAGTCACTTCATTACCATCATATTTAAATCAACCTTATTTGCATGAATGGCATGAGGGGGGGGAAAAACCACATATAGTTTATCTGACTCTTTTTGTTAGACAGATACTATTCTTCTAGAAATAACTGCACAATTTTCAAATGATCACAATATATCACAATATACTTAATGTATACAATATATCTAGATTCGTGTAATATATATATGGATTCCAAGATCACAAAAATACACACATTTTAAAAACTTCTGAACTTTTCATTAGGCTAAATTTCTACAATCAGATGGATGAAAGAGAGAACATAAGTACAGTAAAAATTATTCTAAAACAAAATTTTACAGATTTCTAATATACAGCATTAGTTAATCTTCAACTATCAACAATAACCGGCAGTGGAATTTCTATTACTAAGCAAAGCAGTCATAAAGTACAATGATACATGACTGCATAGCTTAGCGACGGTAACCTCAAAGTCCTATTGCTATTTTTAAGCTAGATAGCATGTTGTTAAGTGTGACTTCTGCTGACTTCCAACAAACAAAGGAAATATATAAAAAGGGATCAATTTTACGTTTAAAAAAAATATCGTAAAAATCATGGGTTTTACCCCAATTGCAAAAGGTTATTTCTTATTGTTCTGTGATACAAAGAGATTCACCTTGAGACAGTCAGGAAGAAAAAGTGAGTAACATCAATGCAAAAAGAACTTGGCATTGAAGTTTCATCATCCTGTCAGTAGGTATAAGGCTAGTAGTACAATATATGTATGACTGTGGTAGAATTATCTAATATAACCCAAATGCTTTGGATATGGATATAGTATGCCTTCCAAACAATAAAATGCTCAGGTTCATGAAACTACATGCCTTGGTCTGCCACTTATGATCAGAGGGTTCAGAGGTATGCTCTCCATCTTGTCATATATGTGACAGGGATGAGAACATGCACCAGAGAGTGACATACAAAGATAATTTCTTTGGTAAGATTCTTTTACATCAGTCATCAGTCTTCCTTGATACAGGGCAGAATCAGGAACTTAGAGAAACAGAATCAAACCCAGAAAAGTGTCCCATGCTTATAGTGAGCAAAACAAGAGATCAAATGGACAATTGGCAATTATAAAAATGTATGATTCAGAAATTACAGCATTAAAATTGTGGAAAAAAATTCTTTTTAGAGTTTTAAGTGGCAAATTAAAAAAAAAGACCCTTTGAACCAAAAGCTTAACTGCACTTCAATCACAAATCTTGAAAATCCATTAACAGTCTAATTTACACTTTAGGTAAATGTAACTTTTCCCAAAGTCAATTGTTGTTTCAATTTTGTTGTGCAACCCAACTTCTCCCTTTACAATACAGTGGGTCCTGGACTTACAACAGTTCATTTTGTAACCTTTCAAAGTTACAAAGACATTGAAAAAAATGACATGATGGTTTTTCACGCTTATGACCATTATAGCATCCCTAGTCATTGATTAAAATTCAGACATTTGACAACTGACTCATATTTATGATGGTTGAATTGTCCTGGTGTTATGCGATCACCAAGTCAATGGGAAATACAGATTCACCTAACAACAGTGTTACTAACTTAAAAACTACGATTCACTCAATAACTGTGAGAAGAAAATTCATAAACTGAGGGCAAATTTCACTTAACAATTGTCTAATTTAACAACAGAAAATTTGGGCTCAATTGTGATCTTAAGTTGAGGACTACCTATATTCACTTTAAAAGAGAAATGCATTGATTGCCAGATGACGTTAAATATTGTGCAAAAAGTTGTTTAAAAACATTTTGCTTACTCATAAAAACTGGGGGGTAAATGGTATATAATAAAGCTTTTATTTCTTGTTGCTTACCTTATTAATGCCAAATGAGGTGGGAGGAAGAAAGGAGTGTTCACACTGTTCAAGGTACTTCTCTGAATTAGTTTTTCCAAACAGAAGTGTTACCACAAAGCCCCTCAAAAATAAATTATATAACAAACTTTGAGATAATGTAGTGACTAACATTCACAATATAGAACAACTACTTATATATGCACATTTCTAAGGCTATTCCTACAATTTAAAAAACACAGTCGGTAGAATTAAGTTCTCCTTAATGCCATTAAAATTGTTCCTCTAGAGAGAATTGAAAATTATTATAATTTCATAGTATTGTTCACAGCAAATTTTAAAATGGAAATACACAATTGAGTAACTATTCAGAAAACTGAAAATAGTTTCAATGAGTACATAGAAGTAATATTTGAAGGTAACAAATATTTATATATTTTAACTCAAGATGCTTGTGTTCCTTACAAAAGATTGTTAAAAGGGCTGGGAAAAACTTCTAAAAAATTTAAAAATAAGCTTGTTTTGGTAAATATAAATACATCAGACTCTTTGGGAAATGTAAGTTACATATTTCTGTTATATTTTCAACCTCTTTGTCCTTGATTCCAAATTTAAGTTTAGCATACAGAGAGATGATAATTTATATAATATCTTGTTACTTGATCTACAATGTACATTATATATAAAATGTATACAATAAATTATATACATTATATAAAACACAGTATAGGACAAGGCTCATATTATATCATAGATATAGACAAGTTGGCCTTTACACAGCATCATCTGGTGTTCCATACCCTTCATACAGACTCTCAAGCCCTACGTATCTCATTGCTTGACTACTGTAACATACTTTATATAAGGCAAACCTGAAGATCACAAGCTTCAGCTCAGACAGAAAGAAAGGATGCCCCTGTAACCATCATAGCTTCATAAGATGCACTGGTTAACCACTTGGTTCAGGTGCAATTCAAGATGTTGGTCATTATAATCTCATACGATCCTATATTTTCAGATTTATTCTTAATTTTTGTCTACTATTGCATTTTTTATTTTCAGTGTTTTTATTTGTAATTTTTCAGAGTTGTTGGGAGTTAGGTGACATGTCAATTTAATGTAATAGAATAATAATGGCACTAATAGAGATAATGAAAACAATAATAATTATAGAGTATCATTTTTAATTTTAATATTTCTTCACCCTGAACAACAAATCAAATTATATACTTACCCACCCACAGAACAGAGGATATAAAATGCAAAGTAAAATATAGCAAATGGTCCAAATGTAATTAGAAAAAGCAGAACAACAAGGCTTCCCCATCCCCATCTGGAAAGATTGGTCTGGAATAAAATGAGAGAAAAAACTGGGTTTATGTTTACATCTAAGTATAAACTCTTCCCTAATATTTTCTAATTTGACATAACTCTTATGGAACATCAAATAAACTCTTTATACTAGAATTTATTTAATAAAAACTTATTGTCAGGATCTTTTTCTTTTTTGTCTTTCATTGAAGATAATTAGAAGTAAAAATTAAGTAGACTTTCACAGATATAAAAGTAATGCAGTAGGAAAAATACTGCCAAAATAATAAATATCAAAGCTGAATATTTTTTCCTTTGAAATTTAGGATTTTTCCAAAGCTTGTTAATTTTTTTCACCAAATAAAGTTCTCACAAACTTTATTACAAATGTTCCAATCAAAGATGAATTTCACTTTTCCTGTATATAAGTCAATGCAGTCACATAGATTGCTTGCTAACCACTTGATCAGGAACAGTTAAAAGTTATGAAGCACAGAGAAAAGAGATTGTAGGCATCATAACATCTTCAAGATCATGTGATTGCAATTTGCATGTTTGGCAACTGTGATCAGTCACACAATGACCATTTCTAACCTTCACAGTCAACTTTTAATAAGCTAAATCAATGGATCAATGGAGAAAACATCAGGAAGTCACAAACTCGTAGTCATGTGACATCCCACTTAATAACTAAGGCTGATTTGTCTCAAAACTGCAGCTGGAGCTGATGATATAAATCAATGCAGTCACATAGTTTTCACGTCATAAGTGAATTGGGATCAGTTAAGTGAAGATCACTTGTATTTGGTGGTTAATACTGAGCTGACAATCTACTTCTTATAATGCAACAATGATGGATTAATATACAATAAATTAATATTCCTTATAAAATAGAGAAAACAAAACAAAGAATAAGCTTTTTTTTTATTCTTTAAAGAAATTGGGGAAAAATGAAAAATGACTTTTGACCAAAGGGACTAACATCACATTGCCACCAAACATATTAATATATAACAATTTGCTTGCAGTCCTTCCAGCAAAATGTAGGGTTTACGTCACATTTTTAGAATCTCAAAAAAGGATTGTTTTGTTGAATCCAAAAAGTTTATATTCCTAATAAGAATCATTTGTTTTTGGCAATTGGCAATAAGATATATGCTATTTTTTAAAGTTTAGATAGTTTAAAAATACTATTTTGAAACTAAGTAAGAATGTAACCAACCCTTCTCAAAAGTACATTCAACAAAATACAATTTTCTTCAATAATTAAAATATTAATGTGATGAACTTCTATTCTTCTTTATACTAAATAAATTTAACATTATTCTTAAAACTTTTAAGTATTATTTATTATTAAATAATATATGGTGTATGCCCAGGCACATTTTCTAACTGCAGGTTAGTAGCAGAAGTGCACAATCAGTTTAGAAAGTAGAGGTGAGATGAAAAGCACGTAGCAAACAAGTAGGCCTTGTAGAGGCCTATATAATATTTCACAACAGGTGAAAAGGGAAAGACAGTGAAAGAAGGCATGTATTAGGTATCAGTCTAAATGCAATTTGGAAACTAGACAACATTACACTGACATGAAGCCTAACCATTAAATTTCCACAACAGCCATTAATTATTTATTTGCTTATTCAATTTATGCTGCCCATTTAAAATCAATGATTCTGGGTAGCTAACAATCATAAAAACAATTAAAATGGATAAAACACAATACAAGAAAGATATTAAATACAAATAGTATTTAAGAAATATTATAATCTGTCAGTATCAACAAAACTAGGAAATGTGGCTCTTCACACCCTAAGGTTCTCAGGACTGGGTGAATGGCTAACAAACAGAGCCATCCTAATTGGAGAAGGATGTTTCAGAGGTAGGCACGATGGCAGAAAAGGCATGTCTCCTGATCCCCATCAGCCAACATTCCTTGCCTCATCCTAATAGTTAGTAAGTTATAGTTTATGAAATAAGGCCCTAGTCAAAACATATATAAATTAAAAAAATACACTGCACTTCATCTAATTTAAAAAGAAAACAACAGACCAAAAACATGCCTGTACAAAAACTTCTATTTGATATAGCAATGTTATAAAAGTTGGGTCAATATTGGAGGCTTTTAATTCTTTAGTATGTAGGGCACAAGTGCCATATGAGAACTGTAAGTAGTTTTAATAGGAGGGAAATTAACTCTGATCTCCAGAACTGATAAGTACAGTATTTTATATCTATTGAAAGTTTGAAATAATACATGAATACTCTTAGCAAGAGATACTATTTTTTTCACCCAACAGTACTATTGGGGAAAAGCATCAAGTATGCCAATTCAATGTAATTAATAAATGATACAGTGATGAGAAGAGGCGTTGGCTTTCCTGATAGGCCCTTTAAGGCTCAGCATGTCGATGGAACACCCACACTCGAGTTGACACATGCCTTTCTGGCCAGAGACTGAGTCCTCAATCTTTTGCCACACCTCTCCATAACCATCATTGTCCCATTTTTCGACGGTGTAGCCATCTGATGGACTTTTTGGTTGGCTCTGTATCTCCTGGACGGTCACCAGGGTGGGAGTGGATTCTCATCAACATGCTGAGAAAGGGCATATCAGGTAAGCCAACGCCCCTTCTCCAGCACATTGATTGGAAAATCCACACTCGGGACATACTAAAGCCAACTGTTCCTATGGGCGGGGAGTGGTTTGGTATAGGTATGCGCCCATTGGAGCATCCTTCTGCCATAGGCCATTTCAGTAGAAGTGAAGGTGTCCGATTTGTAGTGCCTTACGAAGTGAGATGGGAAAGGCCATGTCGCTGCCCTATTGATGTCCTCAATAGAGGCCTGCGTTGCCCACATGGCTGTAGTAGTTGCGCTTCTTGTGGAATGAGCGGTTATTCGTCTGGGTACTGGGAGAGCCTGCGTCTCGTAGGCCTTGGCGATATACGCCCTTATTCAATGGCCTATGGTCGATGTGACCTTGGTACCCATTGAAGATGTTAGAATGACACAAACAGGGATTCTGTTCTACAATGAGAAGATGTTCTTTTAATATGTCTGCGGAGCGCCCTCCTCACATGCAAGGTGTGTCACCTCTGTACCAGCACATGAGATGATCCTGGGCAGAAGTTCGGTAGCACTATTTCCTGGGCCCTAGAGAACCAGAAGTTTATCTTGGGGACGAAGGAGGGGTCCAATTATAGAACCACCCTGTCTGTGTGGAAAATACAAAGATCCTCTCTGAGTGAGAGGGCTGCCAGTTCCGATATTTGCCTGGCTGAGGGGATGGCCACTAAAAAGGGGACTGAAAGTCAGGTATCACAGCTTCATAGTCCGAAGTGGCTCGAAGGATGCTGAGGTGAGAGCCTGTAGTACCTTGGACAGGTCCCAGGTTGGGTACCTGTGTGCCACAGGCTGTTTTAAGTTAACTGCACCTCTGATGAATGTATGTACCACTGGATAATGGGCAAGGGATTCCAAATTCCCATAGGTTAGCACTATGGACAAGGCTGCCACTTGTCTGCGAAGAATGCTAGGGGATAACCCCTTGTCAAGACCTTCCGGTAAAAAAATCCAGGATCTGTGGAATAGATACTGCAATGAGGTCTATGTCCTTCCTGGCACACCATTTGCAAAGCGCCTTCCAGGTAGTCATAAATTCTGGAAGGTCTCCTGGAAGCCTGGATTGTCTGTATCACCTTCCTTGAGAAGTTGTCCTTCCTCAGGATTCTCCTCTTAAGTGCCAGATGGTCAGTTGGAGCTAGTGAGAGGGCCAAGACTCTCTGGCTGAGGGAGATCCTGTCCTGAGGAATCCTCCAAGGACGAGATACAGATAGGCTGACCAGGTCTGCGTACCATGGTTGTCTGGGCCAATAGGAGCGAGAAGCAGAATTTCCGCTTTTTCCAATGGAAGTTTCCTGATCACCCCCGGAATGAGGGGAAGAGGAGCAAAAGCATATAATAGGCCCTTGGGTCAAGGGCTGCGGAGGGCGTTGACCTCCTCTGCTCTTGTCACAAATCTTGTGAAAAAGCTGGGCAGTTGCGAGTTTGTCAGGATGGCAAACAAGTCCAGGACCAGGTGGCTGAATCTCTTGGATAGTTCCCTGAAGAGGTCCAGGTGCAGCCACCACTCGGAATGGTCCACCGTGATCCTGCTGAGATAGTCTGCCTGTGCTTTTGTCGCACCCGAGATGTGCTCCGCTTTGATGGAAAGCAGGTGAACCTCTGCCCAGAGACCCAATTGGTCCGCCTCACACATGAGGGACCTGGAGTGGGTTCCCCCTTGGCGGTTGATGTGCACCTTGGCCATCAGGATTAGTATATGTTGTCCCAATACAGAGTTCTGAAAGTGCCGTAGTGAAAGTGACTACTCGGAGCTCTAGCCAGTTTATGTTGTTTTTCAAGTCTGCTTGAGACCATTGTCCTTGTGCCAACTAGGACTGGAGATGGGCTGTCCAGCCAAAGAGGCTGGCATCCAAGATCAAGGTCAGGCGGCTGGGCTCCTTGAACAGGGTTCCCTTGGTTATTGCTGGGGAAACTCATCATCTGAGGGACCTGAGTGAATGAATATAACTTTATTATGGTCTTAGACCAGCAATAGACATCACTATTTACAATATACATAAAAAAACTGACACATTATAATACATTAATAGTGGACAAAAACATCTGTTAAGAAAATACATATTCTCAAACAGTTTAGGGGCACTCCCTGATTTATATGAGTGGAGAGCCAATAAGTATGTGTGTAAATATCATTTTCCAAAGTTTGTTTTATCTCCAAAAATTGTCACAAATTGACAGCTATAATTCTGTAACCAATTTTTTTCTAGTAGACATTGCAGCAACACAGAATTTTGCCACTGCACGCGTAATAGCTGGGTTTGAATCCTGGAGGAGAAAGTCTACATAAAAATTGTCTGCCCTCCCTGGCAATCTCTCTAGTAAGGGGAGAATATACAATGACCTATGTACTCTGTATAATTCACAGTACAATAAAACATGTGAGATATCTTCAACTTCTCCTTTATACACACACACACACACACACACACACACACACACACACACACGGTATTCAGCTTTGTTCGGGTATTTTCCCACATCATTGTAGTTGTGCTTTTAAAGTTGTAGCAACGTTTCGGCAGAATCTCATCTGCCATCATCAGGCTTCTGTGTTTGTCTGTTTTAAATTTGGGGCTAGTCTACTGCTGTGCCAGAATGGTTTTTTTTCTTCATCCTGATTGGTTGGGAGTCTTGGTCTGTGTTTATTGGTCTTGGAGTTTGCTGTGTTCTGCTTGATTGGTGTTTCTAATATCTTTTGCCTGTTTTGTAGCTTTTTTTTTTTTGTCTTGATTGGCTGGCAACATTGTGTTTCCTGTATTGGAGGCTTTTAGTGCGGCTTGGCTCCGAGTAAATGGACGGCTATCATTTATTAGGAAGCTAGGTTTCATCTGGGTGCCTGGTTGGGGTGTGTTTGAGCTGGAGGTATCAGGGGGAATCTGTTTGTGGCCAGGTGTTTGCCTGGTTTGTGGTGTGGAGATTTTTTTGTTGGTGAGTGCAGGCTTCCAAATAATTGACAGTCTGGTGGAATCATCTCTTCTATTCATGCTTTCAGGTCTCTTTTTAATCTCTAAAAACCATTCTGGCACAGCAGTAGGCTAGCCCCAAATTTAAAACAAAAATGGCTGTGAAAGTCTGACTCACAGACGAACACTATACAGAAGCCTGATGATGGCAGATGAGATTCTGCTGAAACGTTGCTACAACTTTAAAAGCACAACTATAATGACGTGGGAAAATACCCGAACAAAGCTGAATACCATACATACATACATACATACACACACACACACACACACACATACACTTTGCTATTGGTGTTTTCTTATACCTGCCCTGAAGGAATGCTGATGGTAAAATATTAAATTTGGCTCTGAAGAATGCTATTCTTTGTTTTGGGAAGATCAAATCATTTAGATATCTTGTTGACTCCCATACTCCCTGTTTAATTCTGTCCCTGCTGTGGCGAGCCAACCTATTTAGTTCTTCTTGGAACTCCATGTCCTTCATTCTATTGATTACTACTTGCTTTGCTTGGTCAAAGTTTAGGGACATTAAGAATACCGGTGAGAGCTCATAAGAGCCCAGCTTGTGGTCTACTGCCTGTTTCCAGGGGGAGAGATAGTTATCAGTCAGTACTAGAGGGGTCAGTCCCTCTGGGAAGAAATGCATTTTTAGCCAATGAATGATCACCATCTTCCAGGCTCTTACCTGAATTTGAGGCATGCCTGTCTCAATTCTTACCTGGACATTTGGAGTTCCTTTGGATGCAGCTAAGATGGCTTGCAGGAATTTGTTTTGTATAAGTTCTAGGAAGTCTTTTTTTGCAAGGATTCATGTTTGTGCCCCATGCAGAATTGGTGCAAATGTTTTGGCCTCAAAAAGTTTTAAGGCCACAGGTACTAATTGCCCTCCACTGGTGTAAAATAAAGTGTTCAATTGCATTTGAGGACCTATAGGCTGCTTGCACTGTGTGATCCAGGTGTGCCTTCCACATCCCTTGTGAGTGGAAAACTACCTCAAGATATCTGAATGTCCTGAGCTGTTCTAAACTATACCCTTCTATTTTCCAGGAGTATTGTCTAGGTCTTTCAGGAAAAACTAAAACTTTTGATTTATCAAAGTTAAGGACCAGCTTATTCTGTTTACAAAATTCAATTGCTCTCTTCAGTCCTATTGGAGTTTGTGAGATTATAGCAGCAGCATCGGCATATAGGAGAATTGGGAGCACAAAATTACGTTGTGCTATGTTTGTAAATCAGGATTCTGTAAGAGGTTGATCAGAGGGTTAATGTAAAAGTTAAAAAGGGAGGGGAATAGGATGCAACCCTGCCGTACCGCTTTTTGTACCCTTACTGGGCCGGTTAAAGTCCCTTGAAATTACACCTCACTTTCAAGGTGGAATTATCTTACAATTTTTGTATGAGGAAAAGGAGGTGTTTATCGATGGTAGTGCATTTTAATTTCTCCCAGAGAGTGTTCCTAGATATTGAATTGAAGGCCTGAGGGACCTGAGTGTTTCTAGTGGACCTTGGTGTTGGAGTTGCTGTCTCCTGCCCTCTGGAATGGAAATAGGAACCATTGCAAGGATCTGGAATGTAGCTGCACCCAAGGTGCTATAGCTATACATGATACCATCTTTGCCACGAGCTGTGAAAGCACGGCCAAGGAAATGGTTTGTTCCTTTCTGATTTGATTCACTAAGGACTAGATGCTGTCCTGGCACTCCTGAGAAAGGTAGACCTCGCATAACCTGGTATCTATCACTGCGCCTAGGTGTAACAGGTGAGTGGATGATAATAGGTGGCTCTTTGGAAAATTGATAGAGAACCCGTGGTCCTGAAGGACATGGATGGTTGTCTCCAGGTTCTTCTGTGCCTGATGATAAGAGCTGGACTATATGAGAATGTCATCCCGGTACCACTGGACATGAACTGGAATTTCTCTGAGATGCACGGCCAGTGCTGCTAGCACTTTTGTAAAGGTCCTGGGGACCGAGGAAAGGCTGAATGGCAGAGCTCTGTACTAAAAGTGGTGGCCTGAATAACAGAACCTGAGGTACATTTGATGGAAGGGAAAGATTGGGACATGGAGGTAGCCCTCCGTCAGGTCAATGGACATCAGGAGGTCGCCAACCAAGATGAATTGCAGAGACTGCATTTTGAATCTCTGGTACATCAAGTGGAAAGTAGATGTTCAATTTCTTGAGCTCCAGAATTATTCTCCACCCATTCCTGAGGCCTTCAGAACTGAATGGGATTGAGTAAAATCTATCCCCTCATTGGTCATCCAGAACTGGTTCGATGGGCTGGATATCCAACAAGTGTTGAATCACCTTATCCATGAGGCCTCTCCTGATGGTATTTTTGGAGATGGAGCAATGGATGAAGTCTTGGAAGTGTGGAGAGAAATTCTAGGATGGGGCCAAATTGTACTGTATTTAGGACCCAAAAATCGGTGGTGATGTTCTCCCATTGATTCGCAAATAGGGCCAGGTGCCCACCAATGGGAGGAAGATCCTGGCAGTCACTTGGAATGGTGAAAGTGGTGGCCTCCTGAGCCACGAAATGGCCGCTTGGCCTGAAATTGTTGTCTATACCTATCTCTAAACCCCGTTCTGTCCACCTGGCGGTCAGGTCTTGGAGGGTATGAGCATTGAAATTGACTGTTGTAAGCCTCGATGTCCATCAGGTGAAAGAACTGCCTACAGACATATGGAAAGTATGCCTATCTGCACATCTGGTTAGTGATGAAAAAACCTTGTCTTTTTCCTTGTTCTCAGCAAGGAATGGGTTCAATGCCTTCCCAAAAAGGGAGGTACCTCTATAAGGGGCGAGCCTTCACTTAGTTCTAGCACCCGCCTGCCATTGGAGAAGCCATTGTAAGTGGCAGGAAGTGACGTTGGAAGCGAGACCCCTGGATGAAAAATGAGCTGCATGCAAGAAAATTCAGTGGCTGCCACTAGCTTGTTAATATCCTTGTGTATCCACGTTTCCTCCAGAGGCACTCTCACTTGTAGCTGGCGAAGCCAGAGTAAAGAGGTTTGTTAGGATTCCAGAAATTACTCTAATTAATTCATGATTCTCAAGCCAAACTTCAAAAAACTTCAAAGGATTCATTAAAGGTGACATACTGGCACTGCCCTGTATGCAGCCAACTCTCGCACATGTAATTTATAGTCACATGTGACTCTGCTTCCCCACACCCCGGATGTCTCATAAATCAAATTCTCCAATTGAGCACGTTCACAGGCTGGGTGTCATCATTCATGTTCTCCAATTAAATATATTTGCGGGCAAAAGCTCTGGTATTTTAGATACAATCTTTTAAAGATAAGAGTTGGAATGTACTTTCGCTTTTAAACTGCTGCACTGCTCTTCCAGATTTCCTTCCTCCCTGCCCTTTTTTATGACAACTACTAAAACAAGCATAAGAATGTTTTATGAGTTGACATTTGGCTCCTCTCACTTCTTGAAGGGGACCTATATAAAGCAAAAACAAATTGAGTGCAGATATAGAATTTAGGGTTGCGAGGTTTGGTTGGATTTTCTGCATGGAATCCTGTTATAAGGCAATCAGCTTGGACATTCCTACTCTTTACCCAAGATGCCTCTGATAATGCCCTTCCACTTGATTAAGTATTGGAATTTTCTCCTGTGCCACCTCGAATCAAGGATTCACTGCTCCTCATAATGGGTTTGGCTTATGAACTGGGGGTCTGGGGACTCATAAGGTAGGGGCCTCAGGGCAATTATAACTAAAACTGAACAAGAAGCAAATGATATTGTTTATAGATTACAGAAAAAGTTCAGAATTAGAAATTTAGGGGATATTAAGCATTATTTGGGTCTTGATATAGTGAAAACGAATAAAGGTTTTAAAATTTCGCAAGCCAAGAAGATTAGCCAATTATTAAAACGCTATAACATGGAGCATTGTAAATCTGCTAAGACACCAATGAGTAAGGAATTTACACATAGTGATATCAAAAGCCCTATGTTTGATAAAGAAATATATCAATCCTTAATCGGTAGTCTATCATATTTGAGTAATTGGTCTAGACCAGATACATCTTACAGTGTAAACCAATTGGCTAGGTATAACGCTGAACCAAATGAAAGGCATTGGCAAGCAGCTAAGCGAATAATTAGGTTTTTAAAACATATAATCCATTATTCATTATATTTAGAACCAAGTAATGAATTAGTGTTAACTGCATATGATGATGCAAGTTTTTGATATAACAACTCGTAAGTCAACATCAGGTATAGTGGTAATGTTGGGTAATGCTTTAATAGGATGGAAGTCTATTAGGAAACAACATATTAGTTTATCTACCATGGAAGCGGAATTCTCATGTTTATCATTAATGTGTACAGAATTGATATATTATAAACAATTGTTGAAGGATATTGGAATTACTGTACGTGATCCGTTTATTGTTTATGAAGACAATCAATCTGCAATTCGTATGGCTACTAATTTAGCTGTTAAAACAAGGTCTAAACATACTGATTTGAGATATTTGAACGTTAGACAGTGTGTTCAAAATAAATTAATTCAGTTGGAATACTGCATGACTGAACATAATATTGCAGATCATTTCACGAAAGCTCAAGGTGCAATTAAGCATAAAGAGTGTTGTGAGAATTATGGTTTAAAGATGTAATGTATTATATATTGATCTACCCAAAGGGAAGAATGTTAGGAATCTGTCCACCAATTAATTGGGTTGGCAATATATAAACCAACAATGTGTGTTTGTAGCTTTAAGATAAAATCACTGTATTGATTTATACTAATATTCCGATTGTTTGATTATATTGCAAATTACCATAAGAGGGAGCTAGACATAATAGCTTGTTCTCTCTGACATTCTGTCTCTATGACATTCTGTCTCTATGACATTCTGTTGTTATCTAAGGTTCTCTGTTGTATTTAAGCTGTGCTTTGATATTTTTGTTTACTGGAAATGACAAAGGCAACCAGTAAAAAGACTTTGTAATTGGATATTCTTTGGACTCTAAAATGTATATGACCTGGACCGTTTATTGGACTGTGCTATTTCTTAAAGTAAACTAACTCAATTTAGTGTATCTGTGTGTGGCTGAATAATTATTCATAACTACTCTCATAAACGTTTCCATGTGCATATCCTTGTTACTCAAGGGTTATTCTGTACATATCATAATAATATGGACCCCTGTGACCTAACTGCCTCAGTTGGGAACCGGTAATGCTAGGTCATTCGATGTTTTCTAATCTGAAAACTAGTAGCAACGCCATGCAAAATTGCCTGTGATATGAGGGACTTAAGTTCCTCAGACAGGCCAGATCCCTGCCTGTCCAGTAGGCAGTGCCCCACCGCAGTGGGAGTAAAGGTGGCCTTCAGGGCATGAACTCTATCCCTAAACTGAGTTTGTGCAAACTCAGTTGCCATGCAAGAAAAAGGGAATTGTTTTACATCATTTTCTTCTTCTTCTGCTATTAGAGGAAAAGGCAATTGTTCTCTATTGCCCTCTGGTGACCAAGCCATAGGAACTGCAAAATTTAACAGAATCAACTGCTGCAGCTGCTGAAGGCAGGAAATGGCAATTTCTATCTGAGAAGGAGTAGAGATCCTTTCCTGCTCTGCCTTTCTTTCGGCTCTGGAGATTTGTTTATCCAGGGCTTTCTGCCTTCTGCTGGCATCTCTCTCTTCAGCTTTAGTTGTCTTCCTAGAATAAATGGCTTTAGCTTTAATTTTGTCAGCTGCATCCTTGCTAGCTGATGTAGCCTTTCTGGAGCTATGTTTTATCAATTTAGATGATGCAAAGGAATGTTGCTGTACCATGCTGTCTGCTGACACTGCGTGTTCAGCCATCTTGACAGCTTCAGCCCCTATTAGTTTTTGTCCTTACAGAAGAATGCTGAGACCATGCTCTGACCAAATGGGGTGTGCCGAAGTGTCGGGCAGTAATCCTAACTGTGAGTTATCAGATTGATCTGGGGCTCACAGTGGTGGCGGCAAGACTAGATGAATTGGGGAAGCCTGCACACACACTCGTAGCATGAGGAAACAGTACATCTATTAGATTGGCAGTAGCTAGGCTGGCTGATTAGCTAGACTGGCACACCTCAATCAGCTGGGAAATGCTGTGGTCGCAGATGTCGTCGACAGTTACCCGGGTGAACCAACTGATAACATCCGATTAGTTTTGCTGAGCCAGCTTTTTGAACGTTGTTCAAGCTGGCCAACAGCTGTTAAACTGGAGCCGGTATGCAAGGCAGGAGGGAGTGAGCTCAAGCCCGAGGTTCAGCTGGCGGTCTGTTGTTAATTAGCTCTGGCCATTTTGAACTAAGGGCTGCGATATCAGCAATTCCGGGAAGCCGGAAACCGTGGTAACTGGAAGCCTCTTCACTTGTCAGACTGTAACTAAAGCCCTTTGAACCCTGTCGATGAAGAATCCAATGCCTTTCTCTCCAAAGTTTCTGAGCCAAGACTGAGTTGAGGGAGAGGTGTGGCAAAAGATTGAGGACTCAGTTTCTCCAATTTATGTGCTGGAGAAGTGCTAGTTTTATCTACTTGTAAATCAAAATGTAAACTTCTCAGGTTACATCCAAACCTAGCATGAGTATACAATGTGCCAGGTTATCCATTGTTGTTCTTTTAATGAAAACTATTGCCTGTCAGAATTAATAGAACCAGTGATTTACCTCTTAATATTTCAACTGGCAAAGTTGTAATCAAGCCTCATCTCAGAACCTGTAATTGAGCCTCATCTCAGAACCTGTAATTGAGCCTCATCTCAGACAGAGCCAAGTTCTACTTAGACAAACATATTACAAACAAAATAGGAACTCAAAGCAAGCATTTCAGAAATTTTAATTAAAGGCACAGTTGTCCTTGTAAATGCAACATTGTGTGCCATTCAGCAAATTGGTTTCAAAAAATTAAATTGCTACAGGCACATAATTGTTATCCTTAAAAAGCTCTCTTTTTCTGACCCTGTAGTTCCTTAACTTGGGGTAGAATTGAGGTGACTGGATGGATCTGAGAGTTTACTGGCAGGATGCCCCTTCTGAAGTCTACATGGAGTTTGCAGCAAATACTTTTTTCTTTGCAATGTAGGTGAGAAACTTCTAGTACTACCTGACAATGAACTCTTAATATTCCGAGTGGGAGGTGAGAGACTTCCTCACTATGCTACCATTCCGTTTCATATAATTATTACACTTATGGGTTAAATATCTCCCAATTACATTACAGGAAGTTTGGACTCATAATTAAAGAGAAGAGTGAAGCTTTTAATGAGAAGATGCCTGGAATTAGATGCCAAGATACTTGAAACTTGAATATGATAGCTACTGAGATTGTTATCAAGAAAGCCTCACAAGGTGCAGTATTTTTAGATCTCTGTAAGCAAGTAGGCAGGTATATAAATTTTCTGAAATAAATGAACACACACACAGTAATATAAAAACAAAAGCAAAGAATGTACATATAGATTAAAAATTCATATCCCCCTTCACACATATTATTCACCTCAAGAATCACACTTATACTAGTACATGTGTAGATATATGTATATTTTTATTCCCTATACTGTTTTTACTTCTATGTGCTTATATTAAGGAATAGAAGTAATTATAACTCAGAATTTTATTTGAGACAGAATAATAGAGTCAATACTACACTGCTTATCTATAATGCATTGTATTTCTTCATGATTCTATAAAGGACTTTTTTCCCCTAATCCCTTTATATTAATCTAATTTTTGTTGATACAGTCCATATGTACATGAGATAGGAAAGGGAGTTGGTTCTATCTGACACACCTCTTCTCGGGGAGTCGAAGAGAGAATCCATGCTGGGACATACCAAAGCTGCTGCTGACTGATGGATCAGTGACTTGTGAGCCAAAGTACTGGCTACACCGCAATTAAAAAGGGGCAGACTTAAGCATCTCACTGCTGCCATGGTGCTCTGGGGGCTGTCAAGAGAACCGGACCTAATATCCAGGTCACAAACCCCCCAAAGTTAGACAAGCCTGGTCAAAATCAGGACTTGCCACCAAGGCCTGAGATAGTCACTGTTAAATTAGACAGTCTCAAGCGACTCGCGGCTGCTGCAACTGTCAAAAGGCAAGGAAAAAAGTCAGAGACAGACTGAAGAATCAATACTGATTCCAGCCCCCAGTCCGGGCCATACGGGCTCCTGGGGCATTCACAATCCACACCAAAAACACCAAAAACACAATAAACAAGCAAAAGAAATTAAAATCAAAAAGGGGAAATTTTAAAGGTGCGAAAAGGAAAAAAGGTGTAAAAAACAAAATACGGCTGAACTGATAAAGTCAGACAGCTGTCAAACCTTTCCATTAAGTTAAACGATGAGAGGAATCCAAGGAGCAGAATAATTCTTCAATAAAGTCAAATAATTCAGAACCCTTTAAGGGTGGTCTGAATGAGCTGAGACCGAGTGAAGAACTGGGGACCATTACCGGGGGTGGGTGGGGGGTGGGGTGTCCTCAGAATTCAACTTAGTCTGTAGAGCAACGAGGCTAGAGACTACCCAGCCTGGATTCTCCCTTTGACTCAATGGAGAATAAAACTTCTCTTTTATTTTTATGACAAATATGGACAGTCCTTGTAGGTCCTTAATGCTTATGTGCATGTATGTATGCAACTTCCAAATCCTACTCAATCCCAAGATTTTAACAATGAAAATTGAGACTTTTACTTATTCATTGTTCCATTGTTTTAACTATAAAAAGGAGACTGACAATCTCATTAGTGACACTATACTATACTACAGTATCTTTCTAGCTATCATGTGATGTCACACTTTACAGCCATATGTTTAGTGATGACAATTCTAGTCCTAACTGGTGTAATAACTTAAGGACTACCTGTACTACTCCATAACAGCCAGTTTGATGTAGAGCTTAAGAAAACAAGATAGAAAGTGGGAGACTGTGTGTCCTCAAGTCCCCTCCTCAGCCAAGAAAGACAGCTGGGTGATTGGGCCAGTCACTCTCTTTCAGCCTAACTCAGTTCATGATGTTATTGTTGCGGGGGGGTGGAAGTAAGAGGAAAACTTGATGGATATGTTTGCCACTTCAAGTTATTTTTAACCATAATAAAGATGGCATACAAATAAATGAGTTGTTTATATCTACTACTACTTTACAAAAATCATTTTCAATTCAACTCATTTTCAACTTCTACTACTACTTTTAAAAAAAAACAATTTTCAACACCTAGTTTTGGCACAATAGTTGCAATTAGCATAATACAAATGTAATACCAGTCCAATTATCAATTTAGCAGCCATAAGCTATACTGAGGTTTATAAATAATCTTCAAATATAATAATATAGACAACACAATATTAATTTTACAAAGCATGGCTACTAAATGCATGATTTTGCCTAAGTATAATCATTATTAGTATACCAACTTAATTCGATAAAAGTTGCGACAGAAGCATATCTGCTCCTATCAACAAAGATCAATAAATCCTATTCCATTAGTTAAGTTTCCTCCAGCATGAGATAAACATCATTTTCTTTAGCAGATGTTTCTTGACTCAAAATATCTGACTTGTCTGGATTGGCAAGATTATCCAGTTATTATAGGGAGGCACTCATTTAGTTCTTCTACCACTTGTCTTTAAATTGTGCAGAAGGATAATGTAGGGTAATACCACAAATTAATGGCAACTGATTCCAAATCTCACATTACCTCAATCAATTATTTCATGTTGATACTAAACAGTACATAGAACATCATACAATCCTATGAAATAAATAACATAAAATCCTAAAGAGCTGAGCAGTAGTCTTCCGCGAATAAACTCTTCAGGCATGAATAGAACTACTGCCAAAATGTCTTTAACTCGAACCACAATTTAATCCTAAAGGATAAAATGGTGTGATTTCACTAAAAACTGTTGAGAATTCTAGGAAAACTAGTTATTTAATATTTTTCCTGAACTGTCACCTATGACAACAGTAAAGATGATTAGGCAAGTGGTTCTGAAATGACCTGTAATTGTTCAAACACCTTGCTTACCACCTCAAAAATTTAAAACTCAATATAGAACAGGTAGAATTTTGGACATTACTACACCCTATCCTGGTTTACAGCTAGTATAATCATCGTTTTTCTACAAATATGTCAGATTAAGCTTCCAAAACAGTTAAATCCCAAGCCATAGAGAAATGTTACTAGATGGTATTATGGAACATAACATTGTCCAAGAAGAAATTATTTTTTCAATACGTCAGCAGTATCTCAAATACAAAATCTAGCATTAGATTTTACCTTTTTAAAATTCATTTATTTCCTAACCATAATCCAACCTGCTTCATTGCCTTTGCTGTGCAGAGAATTTAAGGGACTGATTTAAGTTGGAAACAAATGAAATAACCTAATTACTGAGATCATAACAGAATGGCTATGGTAGAGTCAATAGTTCCAATAAAATCAACTAGAAATTCTGCAAGGACTCTCTAGAATCCTATGGATCCATAAGCAGGCTGATGTAGACCCTCTTAATTGGTAATTCATTTCTGTAAAGAAATACCGTACATGCAGGTTGTCCTCAATTTATATCCAGAATTGATCCAAAATTTCCTTTGATAAGGAACACAGTTTCTAAGTGAATTTTGTCCCATTTTACAGTTTCTTTTGCCACCGCTGTTAAGCAGATCACTGCAGCAGTTAAATTATAACATGACTGTTAAGTGAATCTCACTTCCCCATTGATTTTACTTGTCACAGGGTCGCAAAAGTGACCTTGGGACTCTGGGATAAATATATTGCCAGTTGCCAAGTGCCTGAATTCTGATCATATAACTATGAGGATGCTGCATGTTTTGTGAAATACTCTGGAAATATCTCTGTACAGACTAGAGACATCTCTGAGTTATTTCATTTAACTATTCATTAATTCTTAGGAAATAGGGTGGGTAAAGTATAATTTCCTTTTCTAATAAAGGGAATCATGAATGTTGTTCTAGAAAGTTACTATTAGGTTGTTACTAAGCATTAGGAATAAATACAAGTAATCCCTGAACATGACACAATTGATCCCAAAATTGAGACATTTATTAAGTGAGTTTTGTCCCATTTTGTGACCTTTTTTTGCCACAGTTGTTTCTTAAATGAATCACTGTAATTGTTAAATTACTGATAAAAATGTTAAGTGAATCTAGTATACCCATTGATTTTACTAGTCACAAGGTTACAAAAGATGATTACATGATCCTGGGACACTGCAACCAACATAAATATAACAGACAATAGATCATCAGAGTTGGAAGGGGCCTTGTAGGTCTTCTAGTCCAACTCCCCCGCCCAAGCGGGAGACCCTACACCATTTCTGACAAATGGCAGTCCAATCTCTTCTTGAAAGTCTGAAGTGATGGCACTTCCACAACTTCTGAGGGCAAGCTTGGTTGATTGTTCTCACTGTCAGAAAGTTTCTCCTTATTTCCAGATTAAATCTCTCCTTGTTCAGTTCCCATCCATTATTCCTTGTCTGGCCTACAGGCACTTTAGAAAATAGCTTGACCCCTTCCTCCCTGTGGCAGCCCCTCAAATATTGGAGGACCACTATCATGTCTCCCCTGGTCCTTCTCTTTGCTGGACTAGCCAAGCCCAGTTCCTGCAACTGTTCGTTGTATGTTTTAGCCTCCAGTCCTCGAATCATCCTAGTTGCTCTTCTCTGTACATTTTCTAGAGTCTCAACATCTTTTTTATAATGTGGTGAACAAAACTGGATGGACTACTCTAGGTGTGGTCTTACTAAGGCTTTATAGAGTGGTATTAGTACTTCCCTTGATCTTGATTGTATTCCTCTGTTAATACAATTTAGGATTGCATTAGCTTTTTTGGCTGCTGCTGCACACTGCTGGCTCATATTTAGCTGGTTGTCCACTAAGACTCCAAGATCCCTCTCACAGTTACTGCTATTGAGCCTGGTTTCACCAAGTCTATATGTGTACTTTTGGTTTTTCTTGCCTAAGTGTAGGACTTTACTTTTCTCTACATTGAATTTCATTTTGTTAGATACAGCCCAGTGTTCTAGTCTGTGGATCTTGAGCATATCTTCTTGGGTGTTAGCTATTCCTGCCAGCTTAGTATCATCTGCAAATTTGGTAAGTTCCCCTTCTATTCCCTCATCTAAGTCGTTAATGAAGATATTGAAGAGTGCTGGGCCTAAGACGGAACCTTGTGGCACCCAACTGCTTACTTCCCTCCATGTAGACTTAGACCCATTAAGGACTACTCATTGAGTACGGTTTGCCAGCCAGTTGCAAGTCCATCTAGTGGTGGTGCTATCTATTCCACTTTTTTCTAGCTTACTAAGAAGTAGGTTGTGGTCTACTTTGTCGAATGCTTTGCTGAAATCTAAATATATTATGTCCACACTATTTTGCTGGTCTACTAATTTAGCCACTGTGTTGAAGAATAAAATAATATGAGTCAGTTGCCAAGCATCTGAATTTTGATCACATGTCCATGGACATGCTGCAATTATTTTAAGTCTGAAAAACAGTCATAAGTCACTTTTTTCAGTGTATTATAACTTCAAATGTTCACCAAATGAACTACTTGTAATATGTGTTCAGTGTCTATGGAAATTCTCAGTGATTCAGGTCATGGTTGTCCCAAAGAGGCAATTTTCAAGAGGCAATTGGACTTTGATTATTTTTTGAAGACATTTTACTTCTCATCCAAGCTTCTTCAGCTCTGACTGGATGGTGGGGAATGGAAGGATTTATACTCCCTGCAGACAGCTGGTCATTTGCATTCTTTTAACAGGTTGTTAAGGTCATCTGGAGGTTTGTCTGTGTCATCAGAGTCACCTGAGTGGTGTAAATATGTGGAGCCTTCTTGGAATTGTTGAAAGGACTTTCTTGTAGATTGGACAGAAATATTGTATCCCTCCCTCTCTGTTTGGAAAGGGCTGTTCAATGCCATCTATGCCCTCTCTCAATAGAGGGGGAGGGATGTGGGAATTATTACTCCTTGTTCTTTGCATACGTGCAAGGACAACGGGCCTTCTGGTAGTTGACTGTAACACGAAGCAAGGAACAAGGTCAGAATGTTGCCATTTCTTACCCAGAATTGTAGCAAACTTAAACTTTGCAGCTTTGTATGCCTATGTGAATGAGCAGTGCATTTTGTGTGATGTAATGCATTTGTGACAAGATACTAACAAAAATTGCTACGTTAACAAAGATTGCTTCTAATAAAAGGGGATGTCAGAGTCTGCTTTGTGCTCTCATCCCGATCTGGCTTCAAGACAACTGTCTCGGTGTATTTATTCATGAGAGACCACCACAACTGGTGACCCCGACGTGATCATCTGCGAGGTGGTACGTCTTTGGACCATCCATACTCATCGGCTGGCATAGCCTTGGTATACCTCATCCCTGATTCGGTCGCAGGCGATCGCCGTGGATCCTCGTGAGTATGGGTGGAGGATTCTCTCAGGATCAGAAATTGCACATTGAGGAAGTAAAAGAATTAACCAAACGAATTTTTTTTACCTTTAAAAAGGGGAGCTTCCTTCATGCCCCCTCACAAAAACCTCTATTGAGGAACTCCTAGAATACATTTGGCAACACTGCCCTTCTTATCCGGCTAAAGGCAGTATCAAAACTACAGTATGGAAGGAGATTGGAAAACACCTTCATGCAAGTCCAAAAGCCCCTTCATCTATATTAATTGCTTGGAGGGTGGTTTTTGAGGCTATCTCCTTTCTAGAGCAACCCCTACTTGCCCCCTTTCTGTACCCCCTCCCTATGTGAATTCTGCTGTACAACTCTTGCCCCTGCTGTGACGCCTGTGTCTTTTAAACCGACTGCCCCCGGAGATCAGTAAATCTCCCCCAACAGCTCCTAAAAATCCATCAGGAGATGTCAAGGTGGGAAATCCTAAAATAAATACACCCCATGCTGGGAGAGTTGAAGCAGCTATGCAAGCAGCTTTTCAAACAGGACAGCTGGAGGGAGGGGAGATTGGCTCCATGCAATTGTTTCCCATTCAGAGGCAAGGCTTCTCATCTCTTCCTTTCTCCCTTGCTTCTTCTTCTCCTTGTCCTCTTTGCCCCCTTGTCTCTCCACCTCCCTTTTATTCTGCTTTCCCTCTTTCACCTTATTCTTCTCTTTTTGGGTTGTTTTTCCAGGCCTTAAAGTCTTCTCCTCCTTTTTCTCTTTCTTTTTTCCTTCCCCAACCAAAGTCACTTGTTCATCAAAGATGGCTTCTTCTTTGCCCCAGTCATTCTGTTGCTCATCCAGCTTTACATACAAACCACCATTTGTAAAAATTGGAAAAGAGTGCCAAGGACATCTTTCCCTTCTTGCTTTTCTTTTTCATATTTTTGATATACAAGTTTCAGTCCATCCACAAGTGATGCCATTGTGTAGACATCCCTCGTACAATTACAACAATATTTAGGGGCTATTAATTGGACCCGTCCCTATTTTGGCATCACTAAACATATGCTCAGCCCCCTGTTTGATGTGTTAAAGGGGGGAACCACTCCAGGGGATAAAATTACCCTTACAGATCATCAATTAAAAATCACCCAGGACATACAGCACATTATGCAGAAAAGGTGGGTCGACTGATGTCACAACAATGCTCCTATTTCCTTAATCTTGCTTAATACCCCCTCCTTACCTACTGCTGTATTAACCCAAAAAGTCTCAGCATACTAACAACCTCCTTATCTTAGAATGGATACATCTTCCTCACACCCCTAAAAAATCTTAGTACAAAAGCTTCTTTATACACCGTGCTGATTAGTAAGAGTCGCCAACGCAGCAAATCCCTGGCTGGGATAGAGCCAAGTGTACTATATGTCCCCATGTCCCTGTCAGATTGGGATACCCTGCTGATCAACTCTGAATCTCTCCAGTCAGTGCTGGGGGACTGGCCAGTGAAAATCTCATGCCATCCCCCTCCTGATGGGAGGCTAACTCTGTTAAAAACTGTTCCCTTTGAATTGGCTACAAAAGAAGCGCCCGGCCCTATCTCTTCGGCAATTACTGTCTACGCCGACGGAGGAAAAAAATATGGGGCGTGTGTTTGGAAAATAGATAGCGATTGGAAAACAAAAATAACCTCTCCTCAAAAGTCTGCGCAACACTCTGAATTGGCTGCTGCTATCATTGTGTTCGCTGAATTCAAACACCAACCTTTTAACTTAATTTTAGATAGCTTGTATGTTGTTTACTTAATCAAGAACATTGCCTATGCTTATCTCTCCCCGCTGTTACAGCCCGACTTATTACAACAATTTCTTGCCTTACAAACCTTGCTTGTTAATCGCTCTCATCTCTACTATGTTGCACATATCCGCAGTCATCAGCCATTTCCCGGCCCTTTGCAAGAGGGCAATGATATGGCTGATGCGGCAGCCGCAGCTGCAACCACAGACAGCGCCATCTCTTGCATGATTCTTTCACAACAAACACCCTGGGACAGTCATAGCTATTTTCATCAAAACAAAAAAGCCTTGGCCAGACAGTTTAAATTCAAATTTAAGACTGTCACAGGGTTGCCAGGACTCCAGAATGCATTATTTACTCTTAACTTCCTCAATGAGTCCGGATCCCCCCCATGCACAGCGGCATCACGTCATTTCGCTTCTTCGCCTCATCCTGAACCCAGACCAATGGTATCAGCTTCCAGATCCTCAGTGGAAAGGTCCTGCTGAACTTATAACCTGGGGACGAGGGTACGCTGCTGTTTCCTACAACAACACCATCTGGGTCCCTGGACGACAAGTAAGGCCTTTTTTACCCAAACCAGCCTTGCCTACATCAGCATCATGAAGCTGCCCACTGCATTCATCATTTGCTTCCTGGGTTTCCACATCGTTCCTGCCGATACGACAACCACCCCATCCTCCTGCGACGCCTGCATCAAAACTACTCGCAGTGGAACGAAGACCCAATCCACCCTGATCTATCATACTTTGAAGCCTGAGTGCAACTCCACGATGGTCTTCCCTTGTCTGCATAACAACACTCAATACGCACGATGCTACACCAAACAAGGTATCCAATGCTACGAACCAAAGGCTGTGGGGCCCATCACCGCCTCACTGTATGTCTATGCCTACAAAGGAGGATCCAGCTCTGACCTTGCCTCAATGTTCTCAACCAGTCAAGCAAGAAATGGGTACATAACCCATAATGTCACTCGGGGGGTACCAACACTTCTGTGTGTTTTGATGCTTGCTTTGCCATCAACAAAGGTCAAGGTCCTAACGACGCTGCAGGAGTCACCTGCGGCTCACACAGCTGGCAAAGATCTTATCTACAGGAAAAGAAATATCTCTTCCAAAAGGTGTCCGGGACTAACGTGGGGGCCACCACTGTTTACAACTACTGGTACACCCCTATATACATGCTTAATAGAATTATAAGGTTGCAAGCTGTATTAGAAATTATAACCAATGAAACTGCTCTTGCTTTGAAAACACTAGCTAAAGAAAGTGCATTGTCTAGAACATATATCATGCAAAATCGCTTGGCTTTAGATTATCTTCTTGCCAAAGAAGGAGGAGTGTGTGGAAAATTTAACCTTAGTAATTGTTGTATTCAGGTAGATGATAGTGGAAAAGTTATTCAACAAATTACTGATAGAATGATCAAGATTGCGCATGTACCTGTACAAACATGAAATGGTCTTGATTTTAGAGACATGTTTGGATACTGGTTCCCAAAATTGCCTGGTTTGCAAGCTATTGTAGCGCTTATTGGTATGATTGCTGCGGGATGTATTATATTGCCTTGTGTATTACCTATCTTTGTACACACTATTTCTAACAGTTTATCCCTTTTGGCTGAGAAAAAAGCCACTGCGCAGGTAATGGCTCTCTGGAATCAACAAATAACTAACACATATGAACCACTGCCATCCGAAGATGAGATGGGAGAGCCAACCTGTGACGATCCAGACGAGGACAAGATGTTTGTGATGGTCGAAGAACGCCATGGATAACATCAGCATGCACAGCACTCTTGCCTACGCGTCTAACAAAGGCTGTTATTGGAACTAAAACACTCCCTGTCTTTTAAAAAAGAAAAACAGAGGAATTATTACTCCTTGTTCTTTGCGTATGTGCAAGGACAACGGGCCTTCTGGTAGTTGACTGTAACACGAAGCAAGGAACAAGGTCAGAATGTTGCCATTTCTTACCCAGAATTGTAGCAAACCTAAACTTTGCAGCTTTGTATGCCTATGTGAATGAGCAGTGTATTTTGTGTGCTGTAATGCGTTTGTGACAAGACACTAACAAAAATTGCTACGTTAACAAAGATTGCTTCTAATAAAAGGGGGTGTCAGAGTCTGCTTTGTGCTCTCATCCCGATCTAGCTTCAAGACAACTGTCTCGGTGTATTCATTCATGAGAGACTACCACAGAGGGATACAACATAATCTATCTCCAATCTACAGCACAATCCTTTCAACAATTCCAAGAAGGCTCCACACCAATTTGCACCATTAAGGTGACCCTGATGACACAGATAAACTTCCAGCTGACCTTAACAACCAGCTAAAAGAATGCTAATGATCTACTCTGCAAGGAGTATAAATCCTTCCATTCCCCACCATCCAATCAGAACTGAAGAAGCTTCTTGGATGAGAAGCAAAATGTCTTCAAAGAAAATGGGCGTTGGTACATACCTGATACGCCCTTTCTCGCCGAGCTGCGTAGAGCATCCAGATAGTGGGAGGTGCTTCAGTCTTGACTCTGACAGGCTGAGCTATAATTGTGGAACGCTCCTCCTCCTCCACGTGACTCCTCCATGCGTTCCCCCAGTTTTACAAAGACGAGAAGGCAACAGCTATCCTCTCATGTCAACTATATTACAAAACTCAACTCTGAACTATATACATCATTGGCCGAAAAGGGATTCCCCCCCCCCAGACGGACTAATTAGGGTGGGGCTGGATGCTCTACGCAGCTTGGCGAGAAAGGGCGTATCAGGTATGTACCAACGCCCATACTCCGCCGAGCTGCTGCGAGCATCCAGATAGTGGGACATACCAAAGCCTGGCTTGTCCTACGGGAGGGACTCCATCTGGTCTGGAATCACCTCTGGCTCCTTTGCCACTTGTTGAAGGACTCGTCTACCAAAGGAAGCCTCAGCTGAGGCGAAAACATCGACCTTATAGTGGCGTATGAATGGAGATGGAGACGCCCAGGTAGCTGCCCGACATATGTCTTGAATTGACGCCTGAGTAGCCCAGGCGGCGGAGGTGGCCGCACTCCTTGTAGAATGAGCCGTAATGCCACTAGGGACAGGAAGGGCTTGTGTTATATAGGCCTTGGATATAGCGGCCCTAATCCAACGGCCAATAGTAGACGGGGAAACCTTGCAACCCAGCGTCTTTGGCTGAAAGGACAGGAACAAGGATTCTGATTTTCTGATTGATTGAGTACGGTGGATGTAAACACGAAGAGCCCTTCGCACATCGAGAGTGTGCCACTGCCTTTCCCTTTCTCGAGAAGGCTTGGGGCAGAAATTAGGAAGGATCAATTCCTGGGATCTATGGAAGACTGAGTTAATCTTAGGCATGAAAGCAGGGTCTGGCCTCAGGACCACCCGATCAGCGTGAAAGACACATAAATCCTTTCTCACGGATAGAGCTGCGATTTCAGATATCCTTCTTGCTGAGGTTATCGCCACCAGGAACACCACTTTGAGTGTGAGAAACTGAAGTGACGCCTCCCTGAGAGGCTCAAAGGGAGGTTTAGTCAATGCCAAAAGAACCTTATTAAGATCCCAGGTAGGAAACCTGTGAATCACTGGAGGGCGTAGGTTGGCAGCCCCTCTAAGGAAGGACCTTATGCGAGGGTGGTGTGAAAGTGAGCCATAAGAACTACAGGAGATCACCGTTGCCAAGGCTGCGACCTGCCTTCTCAGAGTGTTGGGGGAAAGGCCCCTCTCTAGCCCGGCCTATAGAAAAGCCAGGAGTTGAGCGACTGAAGGCGAGAGCGGATCCACGGACGACTTATGACACCATTGGCAAAAGATGTTCCAGGTTGCGTCATAAATGCGAGTAGTCGACGGCCGTCTAGCTGCCAAGATGGTATTGATGACCTGAATCGACAAACCTTCATCCTTTAATCTTTCCCGCTCAACCTCCAGACGGCCAGCTGGAGCCACTGCAGGTCTGGGTGCTGAAGAGGACCCTGGGACAGAGAGATCCTGTCGAGGGGAATCCTCCACGGTGGGGCCACTGAGAGATTGCGAAGATCCACAAACCACGGTCTCCTGGGCCAAAATGGGGCTATCAGGAGGATCTCTGCCTGTTCGAGAATCAATTTCTGAATTACCCTGGGTATCAGTGGAAGGGGTGGGAAGGCGTAAAGGAGCCCGGTGGGCCAGGGGCAACGCAGGGCATCGTGATTCTCTGCGCCGTTGACAGGATAACGAGCGAAGAACCTCGGTATCTGGGCGTTGAGAGGAGATGCGAACAAATCCACCACGGGCTGACCGAATCTCGCTGCTGCCTCCCTGAATAAGGAGGGGTGCAGGCACCATTCCGATTGGTCCAGCTTGGCCCTGCTTAGCCAGTCTGCCTGGACGTTCAAGACCCCCGAAATGTGTTCTGCCCTGATGGACAAGAGATGTCTTTCCGCCCATCGACAGATGCGATCGGCCTCCCTCATGAGACGAATGGAATGAGTGCCCCCTTGACGGTTGATGTGGGCCTTGGTGGTAGTGTTGTCTGTTAAAACCAGAACGTGACGGCCCCGAACCTGAGGGAGGAAGGCACGTAGGGCCAGATATACTGCATGCAGCTCCAGCCAGTTGATGCTGCAGCGTCGCTCGGTTGTGGACCAAGTTCCCTGAGCTGAAAACGACTGCATGTGAGCTCCCCATCCGTAAAGGCTGGCGTCTGTTGTGAGAGTGACCCTCTGGGGCTCCTTGAAGAGATGACCTCGGTTGGTAGACGGTCTTGTCCACCAGAGAAGCGAGGCAAGAACCCTGGGGGGGACCTTCACTACGAGGTTTGAGTTGCTCCTTCCGGATCTTTGATAAGGCAGGAGGAACCACTGCAGGGAACTGGAATGTAAACGAGCCCAGGGAATAATTGAAATACAGGAGACCAACTTTCCAAGTAGCTTGGATAGATTCAGTAACGATGCCCTTTTATTTTGCCTGATTGTCTTGATAGCTTTTTGAATACTGGAGAATCTCTCTTGGGAAAGGAATACCCTCCCTTGAACCGAATCAATAACAGCTCCTAGATGCGCTATACGCGTGGAAGGATTAAGCTGGCTCTTTTTCCAGTTAACGAGCAACCCATGAGCCTGAAGCACTGAGAGGGTAAGCTTAGTGTCACTCTCAGCCTGAGCTCTGGTGGGAGACAGAATAAGGATATCGTCAAGGTAACAGTGAATACGAACGGGGATATGTCTGAGGTGCGCCGCCAGGGCCGCCAGTACCTTGGTAAAGGCCCTCGGGGCCGAGGCAAGACCGAAAGGAAGGGCTACGTACTGGAAATGTTGATTGTTATAGCAAAATCTCAGATACTTGGAATATGAGGGGTGAATGGGTATATGGAGGTAAGCCTCAGAGAGATCGATGGAAGTGAGCCAGTCTCCCTTCCTGGTACCCTGCAAGATAGACTGAAGTGTGTGCATTTTGAATTTGTGATGCACAACATAGCGATTGAGCCTCTTTAGATCTAAAATGGGTCTCCAACCCCCGGAATGCTTCGGGACTAGAAAGAGGAGGGAATAAAACCCGTCTCCCCGCTGTGATAAGGGTACAGGCTGGATGGCCCTGATAGTTGAAAGATGAGGGACAGCGGCCGCCATGAGGGCCCGTTTAACTGGGTCCCTGGAAAGGGGAGAGACCCTGAAGTGCTCCGGGGGAGGCGCAAGGAATCGAAGAGAGAGACCAAACCTAACAGTATCTCTAACCCAGGAATCAGACGTGGATAAGTCCCACTGGTCGGCAAAGTAGTTAAGACGACCGCCAATGGGATAAGAAGTTGGAGGGCTACCTGGGACGGTGGGAAGATTTATTTCCAGTGCCCCGGAAGGGTCTCCTGTAGGGGCCTCCCCTTCTATTTCTATCTCCCGAATCACCCCGGTCCTGATAGGTCGACCTGAACATCGGGGAGCCCTGATACCTGGGGGTGAAGGTTGGTGAAAAGGGAGATCGAAAGGAGCCCCTCCGAAAGGGCTGGGACCCTCTAGGCTCTTGCCTGCGAAAAAGAGACGGGAGGAACTTCTTCTTGTTCCGGCTCTCCATCAGTAACGGGTCAAGTGCTGGGCCAAACAACTTTCCCCCTGACAAAGGAGCTGAGGCTAATTTGGCTTTGTTCTTGACATCGGCCTGCCAGTGCCGAAGCCATAGTAACCTACGTGCAGAGATGTGTGAGGAAATGGCTCTAGCGGAAAATTTCACGGAATGAAAGGTGGCATCAGCTGCAAACTCCGCTGCGGCCGTTAGCTTCGCAATGTCCTGATGCGCCCTGGTGTTTGAAGGGGAAACATGTTGCTTTAACTGTCTGAGCCACCTGATAGAGGCTCGGGTGAAGAATGATGCAGCCGTAGCCGACCGGATGGCCCAAGCATCCGACTGGTGTGCCCGCCGTAAAGCCATCTCAGCCCGCTTATCTTCCGGCTTCAGCGCTTCTAAAGCGTCGGTGGGGTTGGACGAGGATGCTAGCCTTACTATTGGATCATCCACCTCCGGAGTGTTTAACATGTTGGAAAACTCCGAGTCGAGATTGAACAACCTCTTGTCTAAATTGGAGGGAGCTGGGGGGGGGCCGCAGAGGCCCATTGTCTAGTGACCAAATCGGAAAAAATCGGGGGCGTTGGAACGACCTCAGTTTCGATAACCGGCTGACTGAAAACTAAATCCTCTGGGCCCCCCGAGGATACCGGAGATGGTTCAGCAGAAGCCTGGGGAATCAGGCCCGAGATATTCTTTGCCTTGAATAACAAGGACTTGAACAAGTGAGGCTTAAATAAGCCTACGAATACTGGTTAGTCAGGGGAAATGCCCTCGTCCTCGGACATCTCCCCTTCCATAGGGTCAACCTCAAAGAATGGTTCTGAATACTGGATCGAACCTCTGTCTGAACCTTCCTCTTCCCTAAAGGGTTCAAACCCCATCTCTTCCTCTTCCTGGGATACCTCCCCTTCCAGGAAGGGGGCTTCCACATGGGAAGGTACGTGACCGTGATGAGATGGCGGTCTGGAGAGAGATCTTTCAGACATCGACTCGGCCTCAGGAGCCCTCGTTTGGGATGCTGTTCTGGACAACTGTTGCATGCCCTCTGCTATTCCTTGCTTGATAGCCAGCTGCATCCACTCCTTAATGCTGTCTGGAATAATGGATGAGGAAGGGTCCTCTGGCCGCAAGCCTGCAGCGGTGGGTGTGAAAGTGGCTTCAGGCCGGGTGGTCTGGAGGCTTCGGGCGGGAGAACTGCGCCTAGAAACAAAAGGTTGATCTGGCAAGGGAAGAGGGTGAGTAGAAGTAGAGGGGGTAGGGAGAGCTGGTGGTGCAGATTGGGACTCCCTAGAGCGCCTATCAAACTCCTTCTCCAAAGCCTTGTGACGCCTTAGGGCATCCCTTTGAGAGGCTTTGGAAGATTCCTCGGTCCGCTTGCGCAGATGATGTGTCTTTGCCTAAGCCTTCAAAGAAGGACCTCTGGGATTTCCTTCTGCCATAATAATACAAGGCTTTTGGTACGCCTAGGAACCCGGCCTATCTGTGGGCCGGCTACCTTAACGTTGGGCCGTGTCCCCCTTTTGGTAAAAAAAATAAATCATTATTTATATTTTATTTTTAATTTTTAAGGTTTATTATTTTTTTTATTTTTTTGTTTTGTATTGATTATCTGTTGTTTTTCGTTTTGAAACAAAGAAGGGATCAAAAAAGGCCAATCTAAATTAAAAGGTAATTGAAAAAATCGAAAAAATGAACCAATATTTCAAATGAACGCTGGGGCCAAGCAAAAAGGATCCAAAAGGAGTAAAAATATATAACTATATAAAAAGATAATGGTCCCCTGAGACAGCCTCCCAACACAATGGGAAGTAGGTGCCTCTCCTCCACCTCTGACTCGCTGCGGTAACCAAGAAATCAAACCAAGTAATAAAACCAAAAAAGGGGGCAACAGGGCACGGAGCCAGACCCCTTAAATTCAAAAGGAACTTCAAACAGGCCAGCCGGTCCTGTTCTAAGCCTCCTTCAAAAAGTCGCAGCAGGAAATGCAAGCGGAAAATTTTCCGAAACCAAAATGGCGACTGGCCACGAGGTGCGCCAAAAAAATGGCCGCCGGAGTCAACACACACACAGAGGGGAGGAAAACCCCTCGAAAAAGAAAGAGAAACAGCCAAAAAAACAAAGGCAGTCGAGGGGCCTGAGAGAGCAGAGCTCGCCCTCTCTCTTGCGTTCGCTGGGGGGGGGAAGCCAACGACGCGCTATGCAGCGCGCTAAAACAAGCCGCTGCGAACGATGCGGCTAGGAAAAAAGGCAGGCACCAGAGTGAGGGGAGTGGGGGGGCGGAAGGGCCCTAAACCCCCCGATCTCCCCTTGAGGGGTGTAAATGCACGACCCCTTCTATCCCAGACAACCCAAATGCGCAGGGACCGGAGGAAAAGAACAAAGAAATCTCAAACCTGAAAGTTAATAAAGAGAAATCCCAATTCGGCCAAGGAACGAAGTGATAAAGCTGCCTGTCTCTGCAAGGCTGAGCTAAAACTGGGGGAACGCATGGAGGAGTCACGTGGAGGAGGAGGAGCGTTCCACAATTATAGCTCAGCCTGTCAGAGTCAAGACTGAAGTACCTCCCACTATCTGGATGCTCGCAGCAGCTCGGCGGAGTAACCAGAAAGTTTATTTGCTCTTGGGAAAAAATAGCACCTTTGGGATATATCTGTTCAGAGCTTCAACACACAGGAAAAGTGGAGGTTATTTTAACTAACTCATTTATGTAGGACCATATAATATTTTGTAGGTGGAATGTAAAAGGTAAGAAGATAAAGAAAAACATTTTTCTTCACATCCTGTAGTCATAAGCAAAGTACTGTGTATCAGAGAGCGCATAAATCTTATTCTAAATCTGTATCATAAATTCTATTTCTAAATGTTTAGTGATGAATTTCTGTCTTTGTTCTAATTCTTTCAGATACTTTAGCCCTTGTATTAAGTTGACATTTTTCTGAAACATGCCTATATTTGAACTGTACTGTCTTGTGAATTGTCTTATTAACATAACCCTCTTAACTTTGTTTAGAATAAGTCAGCATGGAGAAAAGTATTCTAGAGTCTGCAGCAACCATGGATGGTTGTCTTTATTTTCTTTTGGGATTCAGTTGACATTTTCTGCCTGAAAAAAATAGACAAATATTTTACATTTTTGTGAAGTGTGCAGCTTATATAGTTAAAAAAATATTTTTGAGCTGCATCAGAATTATAGCTTTACAGTACAATGGATGATGATGTGGAAAGAATTGCTGAAAGTTTGGATGCATAGATTTGAACAGATAGAGAGCATAATATTGTAATCTGTTTTATCTGATATCCTTTATATTTTCATGCTGCTTTTTAGTGAAAAAGTTTCCAAGGCATATTTTGAAAAGACAAAATTCAGATAATATATAACCTATAGGTCAGCAGTCACCAACCGGTGGGCTGTGGAAAATTTTTGGTGGGCCACAGAAGAAATGGCCCCCAAAAGCAATTAACCTGGGCCATGCAGTTCTCGCACCTCCCGGCTCTCCAAGGGACCTCAGAGTCAGGTGCCTGAGATGCACGCGCCAACCAGCTCCTACACCTGGTGGCGGCAACAGCAGTCCCCTCCCCAGCGCCCGCTGTTAGTTCTCCCCATTAGTTCTCTAGCTTTGAATTGTTCCCGCCTCTCTTTCCTCCTCCGCCCCGCACCCACCTGCAGGCAGGAAAGGAAAGGAGCCATGCGCAGCTCTCCACTCTCCCAACCTCGCTGCCTCTCCCAACATCGAAGCCTTGGAGACGCAGGTAAAGCCGCTGCTGCAGTAGCATCCTGAGTTGCCTTAGCATGCTCGGTTAGTTAAGAATTGCCCTACACAGAGAAGGAAGTGGTGCTGGAGGAGGAGAAGGCAGTAGTGGAGAAGCAAGCAACTCAGGGTGCTACTGCTGTGGCAGCTTTGCCTGCGTTTCCGAGGCTTCGATGTTGGGAGAGGCAGCAAGGGCTGAAAAAGGGGAGAGCTGTGCACGGCTCCATCTTCCTTTCCTTTCCAGCCTGCACGTGGGCGGGGGTGAGGAAAGAGAGAGAGCCAGGAGCAATTCAAAGCTAGAAAACTAATGGGGAGAGCTGGCAGCAGGCACTGGGGGAGGGGACTGTTGTTGCCACTGCCGCCGTGTGTGGGAGCATGCATCTCAGAGACCTGAGCCGGGAGGCATGGGAACTGCAAGTGGGAGCGTTTGATGATTTCAAAGAACTCCTGGAACACGGTAGATTGGCGTTTTGTAGGTCTCGGTGAAAGAGTGAATTTTGTTTCACTTCCTTTCCTCCCGGGTAATGCGAGAGATTCTCTCTCTCTCTCTCTCTCTCTCCCCCCTCCCCACCCCCAAATAATCATTGGCTGTGGCTGGGTTTGGCAATGAAGTGTTAAAGCGAGAGAAGTGTCCCCAGGGACACCTTTCCTTGCCTGTCTCCAGGTGAGGCTGGAAGAGCCCCACCCCAGCTTTTCCTCAGCTGCAGATCTGAGCCTCTCAATCCTCCACCCGGGATCTGAAAGGAGCTCCCACTTTCTCCCCCTCCCCTTCCCCAATTAATCAATAATGGCAGCAGTCCTTCTGCAGGCAGATGCCTGCTGAGAAGCCCCTGGAGTGGCAACCAAGGGACACTGCCCCCCAAAGAGAGCAAAGCCCCCTTTCTGCCTCTGTTTCTCCCAGCAGCACTTGCCCCAGGCCCCTCAGCTCAGATACACACACACACACACACACACACACACACACCCTGCCCGCTCTTCTGTCTCTTTCGAAGGTGCCAGGTAGGGGGAGGCTTCCAGCCCAGAACGTTTTATTTTGTTATCATTAAGTATTTACATTTTTGTTATAATTAAATAAGTGTGTGTGTGTGTATAAGTGTGTGTGTATAAGTGTGTGTGTGTATCATGTATGTATGTGTGTATGTGTGTGTGTGTGTATAAGTGTGTGTGTGTGTGTGTGTGTGTGTGTGTGTGTGTGTATGTATGTATGTATATGTGTATATACATATATGTATGCATTTGTTTTCGTAGATTTTCACAGGTACAGGTATGTAGGTCTAGGTGTGTTCGAGTCTTTTCCCGTGTAAAATGAAGAAGTCGCCAAGATAGTCTTAATCTTACACCAGAAAAGACTCGAACACACCTAGACCTACATATGTATGTATATGTATATGTACGTATGTATATGTATGTATATGTATACGTATATGTACATGTATATGTATGTATGTATATGTATTCCACCAGACTGTCAATTATTTGGAAGCTTGCACTCACAAACAAAAAAATCTCCACACCACAAGCCAGGCAAACACCTGGGCACAAACAGATCCCCCCTGATACCTCCAGCTCAAACACACCCCAACCAGGCACCCAGATGAAACCTAGCTTCCTAATAAATGATAGCCATCCATTTATTCAGAGTCAAGCTGCACTAAAAGCCTCCAATACAGGAACACAATGTTGCCAGCCAATCAAGACAAAAAAACCCACAAAACAGACAGAAGATATTAGAAACACCAATCAAACAGAACACAGCAAACTCCAAGACCAATAAAAAAAAAGACCAAGACTCCCAACCAATCAGGATTAAGAAAAAAACATTCTGGCACAGCAGTAGGCTAGCGCCAAATTTTAAACTGAAACGGCTGTGAAAGTCTGACTCACAGACGAACACAATACAGAAGCCTGATGGTGGCAGATGAGATTCTGCTGAAATGTTGCTACAACTTTAAAAGCACAACTATAATGATGTGGGAAAATACCTGAACAAAGCTGAATACCATACATGTAAGTACCCGCAAAAACTTAAGATATATATACATATATTCGTAGATTTTCACGGGTACAGGTATGTAGGTCTAGGTGTGTTCGGGTCTTTTTTTACACGGGAATCTTACACGGGAAAAGACCTGAACACACCTAGACCTACATACATACATACATACATACATACATACATACATACTTTTGTAGATTTTCATGGGTACAGATATGCAGGTCTTGGCATGTTCGGGTCTTTTCCCGTGTAAGATTGAGAGCATCTTGGCAACGTTTCGATGAGGTCCCACTCGCCATCTTCAGGCTGATGCTTTCAACTTCGTGCTTGTGCGAGCAAAGCATGATCAGAGCTGCCGTCTCCCTATATATACTGGTGGGGTGGTTGGCTGTGTTGTCATTTCTTGATTGGTTGATGGAGTTGATGTTTATAGATTGTCTGGCTTTTTCGTAAGAACATGTGTGGCTGAGGTATTGGCTGTGTATCTATCAGCCTCCTGTGTTGTAATGACCTGGGTAATAGGCTGTGTGATGACCTTCTAAGTTTTATTGTTTTGACATCCTGGGTCTTGTGCTGTAATCTCCTGGGTCGTAATGACGTCAAGACCTGCATATGTATGTATGTATGTATGTATGTATGTATGTATGTATGTATGTATGTGTGTGTGTGTATGTATGTATGTATGTATGTATGTATGTATGTATGTATATTTAACATAAAAATTATATTAAATATATTAGCTTTTTAAAAAATTCGTATTAGTGGTCCTTGGGATTTAAAAGTATGAGTTTGGTGGTCCCTGAGATCCAAAAGGTTGGTGACCCCTGCTATAAGCCAGTATATGGAATGGATAGTTTGTGTGTACAGTTCATGTCATCTTCCCTTTCTACTTTTTGTATACAGCAGGGATGTCAAACTAGCTGCCCGCACAGGCTGCACCCACCCCAGGTCTGCAAAGGAGAAAAATATTGCGATATGTCACATGATGGTAACGTGACGCTGCAAGTTTAACACCCAGGATGTATGCCTTCTCATTACATTAGCAGCTTAAGAGATATCTGAAACACAGTGTGAATAAATTATTACTGGGGTTAGAATTAAAATATTATAAAAAAATTGGAATTACTAAGTAGCAATGATTTTTATGACCACTTGTGTAATTGTCTTATGTGATTGTTTCACATGATTTTTTACATAGAGAAGAAAAAAAGTGATCTATTTTTTCCCCAAGTTACATCAGTCAGTTTAGTGAAACTGAGAAGTCCAGTATATTCTGTTGCATAAAGGTCTAAGAGAAAATAAATACTGGAACAAGAAAATATTAAGTGAATGATTGTGCAACTGGGTTTAAGAATTAGCTGGCAAGAAGGTCTAAGTATCATGTGACTGTGTTTCTTTAAAAATAAATTCATTGTCTTAGCTCAAATACTGTTTAAAATTTCTTTGTAAACACAGAAAGAAATCTGAGTGGACAATCCTGATGCAGTTATCTTGTTCACTCAAAAACTCTTTTTGAAACCATCAAAACACAATGCCTAAAAGTATTTCCCTTGCTGCAAGCTAAGATTTTGCTTTGAAGAAATCCTAAATATCCACAAAAAGAGAAGCATTTGACATTCTAAAAATGGGGTCTGACGATAGTTTAGAGAAAAAGTTAAGTGCTCATTAGGTAGAAGGAAGAACTAAAGCTTAGCTGCAGGTGCCCAAATAATGCAGCTGAAAATAAATGGGGAGACCACACCTAGTATGTAGAGGTTTAACAAAAGCATTGGGAGTATAACTGCCAGTTTGGGGTAATATCCAATTATATTTTTTGAGGCTGTTGAGTGAGGCTGTCAAAGTCTGTCCTAATGTCTAAGGGCTGTGCAGGCTAAATGGGGAGAAGATCCCAATTTTCACTTTGTGTGAGAAATCAGTTCCCCCTTTCAAGAGTAATGTGCAAATCTGGTGGTCATGGACTTAATAGCTCTTGCTTGATGAGCAAGTGGCATCTCTGACCAAGAAAGCCTTTGTACAGTTTCATTTGATGCACCAATTGCGCTTTTCCTGGATTAACAGGTCCTTCAAACAAGCATTCATTCCTTAGTGATCTTGAAGACTGACTATTTTAATGCAGCCTAATCATATATACCCTTTAAGTTGAGTTGGAAATATTAGCTGGGTGTGCCCATGAAACATTTTGCTTCACAAACTGCACTGGTTACTAATCTGTTTCCAGGTGTGATTTAAGATGTTTCTTAGGCCTTCATGGTATAGTATGGGACTTGGTTATTTCACTGTTTATCTCCCATGATCTCTCCTGGCCAATAAGAACCAGCAAGGTTGGTGTGTGTTTGGTCTCTTCTATTAAACAAATTGTCTTTTGGGACTAAGGAAACAAGCCTTTCATTGTACCACCTGCATTCCGAAATTAAATTCCCCATGTAATCTGGGTGCCTCCTGTCCTGATGGCATTCCAGAGGACTTGAAACCTTTGGCTGGAAACCTTTGTGAATTTTGTTGAGGGATGTTTCACCATTCTTTATTTCTTTTCTTTTTTTACTTATTTTGATAATTTGCATTTGAATTATTATATTTTATCTTTTGTTATATTGTAAATTGTTGAGATTTGTTTAGAGACAACACCTAATTATTTAAATATTATATTTTTTCAGAGGTGAGCCAATATATGGATGCGGGAAAGGTTTTGGGAGATTAGATCTTTGTGTATAGGTAGTCCTCGACTTATAACTATTTGTTTAGTGACCGTTCAAAGTCACTACAGCACTGAAAAAACATGGAGTTTTGTAAACTTATGCTGCTGTAGCATCCCCATGTCACATGATCAAAATTTGGGTGCTTGGCAACTGGCACGTATTTATAATGTTTGAAGTGTACCAGGTCCTTTTGTGACTTTCTGACAAGCAAAGGCAATGGGGAAGCCAGATTCACTTAATAGTCATGTTACTAACTTAACAACTGCTGTAATTCACTTAATAACTGTGGCAAGAAAGGTCGTAAAATGGGGCCAAACTCATTTAACAAAGGTCTTGCTTAGCAACAGAAATTTTGGGCTCAATTATAGTCATAATTTGAGGACTATCTGTACACAAAAACAGAAGTCACAGCTTCAGTGCTGAAGAATATAACTTGGCTTTCAATCAAAGGTACTAGAGAACATGTGACCAGGCTTTTGACACAGGGTTTTTGCTCTGTTGTTTTTTATCAGCTTCTGACAGAACTTATGAAATGCAAGAATAAGCATCATTAGAACCTCTTTCTCCAAAATATGGACACAAGCCAAAACTGGTCCTAGAGACACCCATACTTAATTTATACAGATGACGACCAAAGTTGGGACATTATTAATAATTACAGAAGTATACTAACTTGAGAATTCCACCATTTTAAACATACACTGAGATAATAAGTGTTCAAGAAGTGATGTCTCTGACTTGAAACAAGAATATGAGGATCCAGATTGTTGGGGGCAATATGCTGACTATGGAAACCATTTAGAGAGGGCTATAAAGCAATGTGAAGCGGTATATAAGTGCTATATATCAGATGCTTCATTCTATGATATCTTCCTCTCAACAGGTGAAATGGAATAGCAGATCTAATATTTTATTTATGAACTCTCTATATGCAAATATATCTTTTTCAGTAGCTTTCTGAAATTTGTATCTAATTTCCCTCTCTGCTGTATAGTCTGAAACTCTAATAAAAAAGCCAAACTAATCATTATTTATATAGCATATTTTGTTGAACACGCTCGAATATAGTGCCAATTAATGTGCTAAAACCAAGAATAATAAAAAGATTACCTAAAATCAATATGCCTTGTGCTGGTCATGGACAAATACATTTAAGAGCTATTTAATAAAAGGATGAAGTTTAAGTTTTCAAATTTTTACACAAAATTTGCCATAGAGCAGGGGTGTCAAACTCAAGGCATCACATTGTCATCATGTAATGTATTGCAACTTTTTCCCCCCTCGCTAAAACAGGGGTGGGCATGGCCAGGTGTGACACCTCTGCCATAGAACAATTTACAATTTATAATAGTTTAACTTATTATCTATTTAAAAAAAAACACATCTTGATTTAATTACTGGTGAACTTCATATGTTGTAATTATATAAAATGTTGTTTATGTTCTTTGAATTCCAGTTGCTTTAACATAATTATTTCATTTTAAGCAATCTATATAATATCGATTAAGTATAATTTAAAATAAAAGTGATATGTTCAGTTTCTTACTTGTTTTCCTCTACATAATGGAAAGTATCTGTGAATTTTGTATTTGACATTTGCAATATTAAAACAAAAGATATAACAAATATTTTTGCAGCATTTGAAACTTTTTAATATCCGATATACTATAATAGATTATTTCAAATGTAGTTAATGAATAGTATACATGCAGTATAATTATCATTTACATTGTTGCATAATATTTTCATTATAGATTGCGTCATTCTTCTCTCATAATGTTTTATGTATTTTTATTTTACATTTTATTAGAAGCGTTTCTAATGATATCTTGTGGTTTTGCTAAATCATAGGGCAAGAATTTGAAAAAGTGACTTGTGTTTTATTAGAAGTAATAGTAACAAGTTTTCTTGTGGAATGCAAAAACTAATTAGAAAAATGTACAGGATTAAGCCATTTTCTACTATAAGGAAGATCAGTAATAGAAAAATTCAACTGTTTAATAGTACAGTAACATCAAAAAGCCTCCTCTATTTCACCTTGCAACCTTCAAGTAAAGCTTTTAGAATTCCTGATGTTAACAATTCTGTTCCAAACAGTTTAATTTGCACACACATATTATTCCATATATTTACTTATTTATTTATTTAATTTATATTGCTGCCTATTTGCCCATGGCGACTTGAGGTGGCTTCACAATGTAAAACCATATTTAAAACAAAAAAATAAAAATAAAAAAACAATAAAAACTAACACAAAGAATCAAATAAATTAATAAAGTACAATAGAAAAAATATGGAAAAAAATTAATTTTAAAAAATTAAAAAATCACCCCAACTACCCCCCACCCTGACGACAGATCACACTAGCCATTTGATGGGCTCCATCCCACTCTGGGTTCCCCAGGCCCGCTTCAATACCTTTCAAAAGAGTGCTAGAGTGAGGGCCATTCTAATTTCTCGGAGAATGATATTCCAGAGAGAGGAAGCCACCACGGAGAAATCCCTTCTTCAGAGTCCCACCAGTTACATCTCCCTCAGGGATGGGACCCACAACATTCCCTGTCTCCCCACTCTAATGGGTCAGGTAGATGTGACCGGCAAGAGACGTTTCCTCAGATAACCCAGTCCCAAGCCATGAAGGGCTTTAAAGGTGACAACCAGCACCTTGAATTGCACCTGGAAGCAAATCGGCAACCAATACAGCTCCTGCATGAGAGATGACACATGGGCATACCAGGGTCTGCACAAAAACCATGCGGGCCGCTGCATTTGCATCAACTGGAACTTCCGGATGTTCTTCAAGGGCAGCCCCATGTAGAGCATATTGAAATAATCAAGGAAGGAAGTGACTAGGGCATAAGTGACTCTGAATAGGGACCGTTGGTCCAGGAAAGAGCGTAACTGGTACACAACCAGCAGTTGCGCAAAGGCCCTCCTGGCCATGACCGCCACCTGCTCTTCAAGCAGGAGTCATGAGTCCAGGAAAAGCCCTCTATTATGCACAGGGTCTGCTTGGGGTAGTGCCACCCCATCCAAGACAAAAGAGGCAATTCTCCCTGAGCCAACGAACTTCAAACCCAGAGCCACTCAGTCTTGCAAGGGTTTAGTTTCAACCCATTGCTCCCCATCCAACCCCTACCCTCCAGGCACTGCAAGAGGGACGACAGAGCAACACTTAACTCACCATGGGCCAGGACCTATACCTGAGTATCATCAGCATATTGGTGATATCTCAGTCTATAGTGATGGATGATCTCACCCAGCGGCTTCATATAAATGTTGGACAGGAGTGGAGAGAGTACCAAGCCCTGCGGAACCCCGTACAGCAGTTGGTGAGGGCTGGATCTCTCCCCTCCTATCAACACTGACTGAGAACAGCCGTAGAGGAAGGAAGTAAACCAAGACAGCACAAGGCCTCCCACTCCCATCCCCCAAAACTGCCCCAGGAGAATTCCATGGTCAATGGTAGCAAAAGCCGCCGAGACGTCAAGTAGTGCAAGCACTACCCCCATCCCATTAGCACCAGAGATCATCCAAAAGTGCGACCAATGCAGTTTCTGTCCCAAATCCAGGCTTGAATCCTGACTGGTAGGGGTCGAGACAATCCGTTTCATCCATAAACCTCTGGAGCTGCTACACGACCACCTTCTCAATAACCTCCCCCTCAATAACCTTCCCAAAAAGGGAAGATTGGAGACAGGTTGGAAATTATCCAACTGGGTGGAGTCCAGCGATGGTTTCTTTAGAAGAGGGCGGACCACAGCCTCCTTAAAGTGCTGGGGCACCGTCCCCTCCTGTAGAGAAGCATTAATCACTGCCAGGGTCCACCCGCCTGTCACCTCCTGGGAAGCTTTCACAAGCCAGGAGGGACATGGGTCTAAAACACAGGTGCTTGTGCGCATACTCCCTAGGATCCTGTCCACTTCCTCAGGAGCAACAGAGTCAAACTGTTCCCAGATCACAGGCAAGTATTTAATTTAATTGATAATTTATATCATCAAAAAATTAATTCTACTTTGTGAACTAGTTAGATAGAGAATGTGCAACATCTCCCAATTTTCATTTTTTTGTCATTTTGATTGGATACATTTCTCTAGAAGAGCAATTCCAGTGAAAGGCTTGAATTAAATGAGTTTTAAACAACCTATGACAATTTGGTAACTCACTGAATAAAAGAAATCAAATTTTCTTCTGTGAGAGGACTGTACTAATATCCTAGCTATATTTAATCAAAGCTAGATTAACAAAAGAGTTAAAGAGCAAACGTTTGTTATATGAGCTTTCCAATGTGTTTCAAACACCGTTTTCCAATTTTTCTGTTTTAAATGAAAGTTCATTTTTCAAGGGTTACTTAATGAGATAGCAGGCTTTTATTGCAATTTAACCAAGTTCTATTCCAGCTGATTTTTCCTGCTTGCAAAATTAGATGAAGCTGAATTTTACTTCTACTTAAGTAAAGCTGGTTAGCAACGTAATAGATAATCAGCTTTTCTGATGCTATTAATCTTTTATAATCTCAATACATTCCCTTGCTTCTATTCCATATCAGTTCAGATTATTTGAGGGGAATGATACATGAACAAATTGGTAAATAACTAATAAATATGTTAAAAGGGAAGGCAATCTGTTTATATTAAGTCATTCAGATGAATACACTGTCAACTGCATTAGAATTCAAGTTAGAAATAGAAGTGGCAATTTTCAAAAAAAAAATCTAGATCAGTGTTTCTCAGAGCAAAGACCCCAAGAGCCTGGTAGTATATGTCCTCGAATGAATTATATACTGACCATAAAATGAAAAAAAATAATTGTGCAGCATACCCCCTCCTCAAAACACAGATAAAAATTCCTAGGATTTGTAGAAGTCTAAAAACCATATTTAATATATTAGGAGAGATTCAATATCTGGATTGTAAAGTTTATGTTATTTAACCCCTAAGGGTGAAAGGTTATTTAGAATTATGTACAGACAGAATAAGAGGGAGAGTGGAGTTCTACCTAGTTTCAGCAATGATAAATACATAAATACAAAGATCATGTTTTGATCTGTTTTTATAGTATGCAATTCCAGGAGTCATTTTCTAGGGTCCAGGCTTGAGTGTTTATTTGTTCAGTTTGAATATTATCAACATCTGTACCAGATTTCATATGTTTAAAAGTATTTTCCATCTCCGTCACTGAAAAACATATTTAGAATAAAAGTAATTCTTCGAGTTATGATTGCAATCGGAAGCAGAATTATGTTACTAAACAATGCAATCATAAAAGTGCATGTCACATCCTGTTGTCATTGGTAAGCAAAGGCATGAATTGTTATGCATTTCACAACTTGCTGCTGACTCTCAATAACTGAAGTCATTAGGGAAACAGCTAGAAAGTTGCAAGTCAGCTTGAAAGCAGGCCAGCAGGCAGGCAAAGTAGCTGCTGCATCTGGAAGGAAGGGAGAGGATGCACAAGTGTTTGGGAGGCATGGTAGAGTGGGGCTTGGGGTGACTGCTGCTAGATGGATAAGTTACACAAATAGCCAGAGAACAGGTTTGAGATGTACAAGGCGCTTGGACTGGATGCTGGGAGAGGGTAAAAAAAATGGCTGGGGAAATGCAGCACAAGTCCAGCAAGACTTGGGAATGGTGCACAAAAGTGAGAGACAAGTGTGAGTGCAGCAGGGTTGGGTGGCTGCTGCCAATGGGAGAGGACATGCAAGAGTACACAAATGGACAAAGTGAGACATGGACAAAGTGCAGCAGGCTTAGGATTGTTGCTGTTAGGTGAAGAGGAAGGCATGAGCAATTGAAAAGACTGTACAAGGGACTGTAAGTAGCCAAGTTCAGGGAGGGTGCATGAGGATGAACAGATAGCTGACAAGGCACAGGAGGCTTACTCAGGAAACTTTTGATCTTTCTACCAGGTTTCTCATTGATTCTGCTTGTTGTAAATGTGGATGCTGCAATTATCATCAGTACAAGCAGTAGTCAAGCAGCTAGATCAGGCCTGTCAAACTGACGGCCCATGGGCCAGATATGTCATGGACAGGCCACGCTCACCTCAGCTCCACAAAGGCAAAAAACCATGTCATGATTCTGCCCGTGATGCGATTGAGTTTAACACCGGTGACCTAGACCATGTTCATGTGATTGCGGGGTGTTGAGATGAGACAGTAGAAACTTTGGTTCCCATTTGTTCAGTGCCATTGTAACAATAGGTCATTAACTGAGGAACACTTTCACACATGCTCTGGATATTCATACTATTTCATTTTTTTCCTATAACTTTTTGGTAATTTACATTTAGAAGAAAATGGAATGCTGCATATTTGTTGCTGTTAGTGCTTCTCCATCTTGTTTCGATATTCTTCAACTTTTCAACTTGTTCCAAATGTTAGCGCGGTTGTATATCAGATTTATCTTTCAGTAAATTGGTATTAACTTCTATATGATTCTAGTTTTTAACTGTAAGCATTCCTGTGGAAAATGCTGTAAAGACAAGTTCTTTTAATCATAATAAAAAAGTGAGGTTTAAGTTGTATCAAATTATTTCAGAATACATGATCTTACTTTAAAATAAGGTTATCGAACAGATAACCTTATCCTTAAATAAGGATATTTTGTTGCTATAACATCATGACATGTAAAATTAATTTAATGATTTAAATTAATTTTACTTCATAACTTCAAATCCTAACACATTTGCAGAATGCTGGGAAGAACATTTAAGATCATTGTTATTTTCTATCACCATTATTTTTTTGGATAACAGTTAAGGGAACCTGCAGCACACGAAGTACAGGTAGTCCTCAACTTACAACACTTCATTTAGTGACTAAGGCACTGAAAAAAGTGAATTATTATCATTTTTCACATTTATAATTATTCCAGCATCCCTATGGTTATGTGATCAAAATTTGGAGATTGGCATATTTATCACGGTTATAGTGTCCTGGGAACTGTGATCAGCTTTTGCAATCTTCCTATAAGCAAAGTAAATGAGGAAGCCAAATCTCTTAACAACTGCATTACTAGCTTAATAACTACAGTGATTCATTTAACAACTGTGACAAGAAAAGTAATAAAATGGGGCAAAATTCACTTAAATGTTTCACTTAGCAATAGAAATGTTGGGCTCAATTGTAGTTGTAAGTGGAGGACTACCTGTACTACTCTAATAATTAAGACCACACTTCTATTCAAATTACATTGTTATATTCAACTTACCCTCCACCTATTGAAATGAATCAAGGTAACTCTAAGAGTTAAGCTGAAGTTGCTTAAATCTGTCAATTCAAAAAAAATCTACAGGATATTAATATACAAGTGAAATACATATTATAAAATTATTCCTCCGAAACATGTATTTTAAGATATTGTAAACTTGTGTATAAAGGGCATTATATGTCAAAACAACTAGACACACAGAGACAATTTTTTCCCTTGTGCCATCACTCTGAACACCTAATCCTCAAAGTACTGTCTTATGTCTAAGTATATTCATTCATATAGTTGTGGTATTATTATCCTTCTCATCTTCTCTACTACTCCCTCTTACCGGTATCATTATTATGATTACCCATTGTTGTTTGTACACTGAGAGCTTCTGCACTAGAGACAAATGCCTTGTGTATCTCACTTGGACCAAAAAAAATATTCTCTAATATCAAAGAAAAGCTACTCATGCATAGTACTTATTATTATCATGCTGAAATTAAATCAGATCAAATTTCTATGCAATAAACTATGAAGCTAATCTAGAATTTTGTGTGCCATTGCTGCTTATAATTCTCATTGTAACAGAAGCAATACACAAAAATGAACAAGTGTTCATTATACAAGACAGCTCCATCTCTTTGCTGGTAAAGAACAAATAGCATCACACACTATACCATCAATTGTAGAAAGTGCATATCTGACCAAGGAGATAAATCAAAAGAGAAATTTCCAATTTATCTCACATGTAATATGTAACAAAACATGTTTAAAACTCAGGGGGGGAAATACATTATCTGAAGAGAGAAACCTTTTCAAATAGTACTTCATTGATATAATTTCAAATTCCTACTGGAACAAATAAATATTAACTAATCATCATATGAAAGGTAATTCCACATAAACTCTGGAATGTTTGTGTTTCCATCTATTAAGTATGCTTATTTTTTCACACTTTAAATAAGAAAATAGTATCTAAATTCTCTTATATGATTCATTATAACAATTCAACATTACAAATTAGTGCTAAATACATTAGGATTATTACTAATTTGGGACCAGTTTTCTTCTCTCAGCCAACCTACCAGACAGATGCTGCTATGGGAAAAATTGACAAAAGCACAATACATGCCACAGTGGACCAATAAGGAATCAAAACAGAAGTTGCATCGAATTGAAGCTCTGACAACTTTCTCAATATTGCACACGTGTACAAAGTGAGAGGAATTGTACTGCAGTGTGATGATTGCTGTCTTGACTTTTTTGATCCCACCATTAACTTATAGGTCACCCTGAGCTCCTGAAAATAAAGGAAGCTGTAATATAATAAATACTTTTATTTTTACATAGGTACAAAGGTTGATTATGTTGTAGCCATTTTGCTGATAAAAAGAAGTTCCAAATTATCTTCACACGAAGCAACAAATTGTTTTCTTGCTTCAGAAATTGCATCTTTCTGAAAAAGCTTTCTCTTTCTTTGACAAGTCAAATACCTTTACTGAAAAGAGCAGTGTACTTGTTTAGAAATAAAGAATTTTCAATTTACAAAATTGAATTTACAAAATATTTCAAGTAAATTATCTTAGGAAAACTCCACAAAAATGCAATTAATGACAAATAAACCAACCATAGTTTATAAAGTTGCATGAACAAAACTATGTGGTCAGATAATGTCCAGTTCAATATGTCATGAAAATTCATAAAATGGGGCTGAGTAAACTATGTTTATGTTAACCATGGATAATTATGATTTGAAAAGACAGCTAAAGAAAGCATACCAATGAACTGCCAGGATAAGGCAGTGCTAGCTAACCTTTTCCACATTGTGTGCCAAAAGTGCGTACGAGTGCCTGCACCCATGATGCAATACGTTCATGACTCCCCCCACCTCCTGCACATGCACACATGACCCTGTGAGTGCACGTGCAATTCTGCACATCTGCACGCAAAGCCCCGCACCACACCTCTGCGCATCTGTACGCAAACCCCCGCATGCTGCATGCCTCTGTGCATGCATGCAAATCTCCCAAGCGTGCGTTTCCCCCATGCATGTGCAGCAGATACCCGACAATCAGCTGGCTGGTGTGGGGCATGCACATTGGAGCTCTTCTGGGTGACCTCTTGCATGCCGGCAGAAGTGGCTCTGTGTGCCACTTCAGCACGCGAGCCATAAGTTCGCCATCACGGGGCTAAGGCATCATACTTATCTAATAAGCATGATATACCATATATGCTACGTTTGGGTTCATGCCAATACAGAGTACAACTGTATTTCAAAAGTTGTAATAACCAGATTTTTACTACAGATTTATACAAATATACCAAAAATCAATTAAGCACAATAGCTTAAACCACTCAACAGAAGAATTAGAATTTTCAGAAAACAATTATGTATAATTTATGAACCAAGAAACATTTTTAACAATGCTGTCACACTGTGTTATAAACCTTACCTTATGGTAAGACAGTTAGCAATCTTTACAAAAAAGCATATTGCTGGCATTCAACCAAGAATGAGCATACAGTACAAGCACTATGAACTCAAAGTGGCTGAAAAACTAGCAGACACTTGAGAAACAGAATCAATGTTGTGCCTCTCTCTTTTTTAAAAATCCCACTTTCACTGGCATGTCATCTCCAAATAATTTTCCGACTTCTATCTGCACTAATAAACGACTGTAAAAACATCAGCTCACTCGGCCCTTGCTTTGGAAAATAAATTGCACCATCATATGAAAGAAACTGAGGCAGACACAGGATGCAGTGACGTACTGGAAGTTAAAACCAGCTATTGGGATCGTCTCAGCTGATGACACAAAGCAACTTCAATTCTGGGATAACAGGGAAAAGAAAAGGGACCAGGTGTTATTCATGTAAAAACAAACTTGAAAGTAAATACCCTTCCAACAGAGGCCTAGGGGAGAATAAGTCTTTTCAGCAGGCATTAGTAGTCTAATCACCTTGGCGTCTTTTCAAAAGCCAAGCAAACCCTCGGCTTCACTGCTAAGCAAGCGTCCGGAAAAATCCCTCCCTGACAGTGGCAGCCCCAAAGGAACACCCAAAACATAATACGAGATAAAACTCATCCGAGGCCAATCTACACCAGGAAAGTGATGCGGCGCTCTGATTGGGAGCAGCAAAGTGGGCCTAGACAGTCCGAGGCTAGGAGATTGGGTGAAAGAAGTCTTCAGAAAGCAGAAGAGCTCCAGAAAGAGAGGAAAATAAAGCACAAACGCCTCCACCGCGGACCCCCCAGCCTTTCTCTGTTTTCCAATCCGCCCCTTCGACGCCGAATTTTTACCTCAGCTAACATCATCACTGACGGTGGAAGCCTCCGGCTCTAGCTCCGCCGCATGGTGCAGCTGATCCCAGCCTCAGCCCAACGCACACCACTAAGGAAGGGGCCCTGCAGCTCTCGGCCTCTTCAGAGATCCTTCCGTAATGCCAAACCCATTCCAAACGCCGCCGCCCGCTCAACAGGGGCGGCCATCTTAAATACGTGAGACGCCGCAGCCGCCGCAGCTCTTCGTGGCGCAGCCGCCCAATGGGGCATTAAGGCGCGGGGCAGGCCTCTCCTTTGGCTGGACTCGTTGAGTTTGGCGCGGTTTCCTTTCGCGCCGAGGCAAGCAGACGTCAGATATAAATTCGTTCATACTGTCTGCTGCGCTTCCCAGGACGGGGCTTGTAAAGCGGATCTGGATGGAAAGAGTAGGACTAAGCCCGGATTGGTACAGACTGTAGGAGATCCGGCTTTAAAATCGCTCTTATAGAGAACAGGATGTGTCTGCCTAATAATTCTTACTCAGTAATAAAGAGGCCGGAGCAGGGAAAGGACATTTCACAGTATTTATAATCTTAAAGAATAGAGAGTGTAATATTTAAACTATATTGGAAAGATTAGCAAAGAAGAGCAAGAGAAGAGGAACTGCAACCAGCTGCAGGCAGAAACATAACTAACAAAACTAACCAGCCTGAAGCTGACAGCCCAACCCAGTCCTGCCATGGATTTAACTCCACCAAGTGGTGATGTCCTTATTTACAGTGTTCGTGTTTTGTTTTCCCTTTTTTCCTACCAACATCATCAACCTGCAGGAAAACCTCCCCATCCAAGTCATAATTAGGGGCTGAGGACAGAAGGGTGGTTTATATTTGGCCATCAAGACTTGCTCTGACTTTGTACAGATATTTTTAAATAGAAACCTTCAATAATTTGCCATTTTGGGATATGTTATGGTTTTCAGGTAGGAGCTAAATGTGGGTTGGGAGTTCTTGCAGAAAGTTAAACCTCTGTTCAAAAGCAGACCATTCAGTTATGGAATATTCCATGATTTAAACATCCCCAGTCTATAATACCAAATGCATCATTTCTAGGATTATGTGGCAATTGCAAAGGGCCTTCACTGCTTTAATAACCTTTACACAAGAACTACATTTGATACATTTTCTCCTCTGAAGCATCTTTTTGTCTTGTAGCTGAAGTGCTGTGGAACCCTATTATTTACAATAAACTAAATTACTCTTTAAATACTTGTGCTACCAATTCATCAATACAGGTAATCCTCAACTTACAACCATAATTGAGCCCAAAATTTCTGTTGCTAAGTGAAAAAATTGTTAACTTAATTCCCCCCATTTTACAAGTTTTCTTGGCCCAATTGTTAAATGAATCACTGCAGTTTGAAAAATTAAGTGACAGCTGTTAAGTGAAATTGGTTTCCCCATTGACTTTGCTTGTCAGAAGGTCGCAAAAGGGAATCACGTGATCCTGGGACACAACAATTGTCATATATATGAACCAAGCATCTGAATTTTGATCACATGACTGTGGAGATGCTGCGATCATAAGTGTGAAAAATGGTCATGTCACTTTTTCAGTGATTTTGGAGGACTACCTGTATGCTGATGACACTCAGTTATATGTCTCAGCTCATGGTGAGTTAAGCTATGCCGCAACCTCCCTCTCTCAGTGCTTAGAGGCTGCTAAGAGCTGATAGGGCTGAAACTGAACCCTGACAAGACAGAATGCTCTGAGTTGGAGTTTTTTAGTCCGTAGAGAATTGCTATCTCTCAATCTTGGGTGGAGTGGCACTGTCCTAGACAGACCTATAATCTAGGAAATATCCTGGACTCATGACTCCTGCTCGAATCATGGCCAGAAAGACCCTCATATAACTGTGGATTTTGTACCAGTTATGCCCTTTTCTGGCTCAACAGTCCTTGTCATAGTCACTCATACCTAATCACCTCCCGTCTTGACTATTGCAATACGCTGTACATGGGGCTGCCCTTGAAAAGTATGCAAAAACTTCAATTGGTTCAAAATGCAGTGGCCCTCATGGCTTTGTGCAGGTTTAATGTGCGTATGTATCATTTCTCCTGCAGGAGTAGTATTGGCTGACAATCTGCATCTGGGTCCAGTTCAAGGTGCTGGTTCTCACCTTTACATGGCTTGGAAGCAGATTATTCGAAGGACCGTATTTTCCCATTTACCTGAGCCACAGAGTAAGAAGGCAAGGAATGCTACAGGTCCCTTCTCCTAAGGAGTCCATGTAGCAGAATTAAAAAAAAAAACTTTTCTGTGGTGGCTCCCTCCCTATGGATATAAGATTGGTCCCCACTTTGCACCACATAAGCTATGCCACCCCCCCACACACCCTGCTTTTGCTCCTAAGGCTTGGTAGGCCCTGTTTTGGGCCTAGGAGGCCTCCCTGCAGCCTCCTGGGAGCATCCAGCTATCCAGTATGCCTGGATTCGGTGTTTAGCCAAAAGAACATTTGGACCTAGTACAGTATTATGATTCCTGCCTTGGGAATGTTCTGGGTAAACAAAACTATGCAGTCTCTGTTAAATTGGCGGCACCAGTAATTGTAGGCAAATCCTTTTAACAGTTAATAGCGTTTATTGAACATAACTAGTTACCCGCGGCTGCCACAAGTTAACTCATTCGTGCGTGGTGGTGGGCAACAGCTGACGCCTTCTGACAGCCCCTTTTATATTGCAGCTGTCAGACCGGCCAGCCAATGAACAACGGCTTCAGCTCCCGCCTGAATTGTGGACTGGGAAGAGGACTACATTGGTACGTAACACCCTTTCCCCCAGCTAAAAACATGCATACTCTTGGAAGTAGGTGGGGCGTTGCCTGACTTGCCCTGATCTACGCAATTTGGTTGGAGGAGGATCAGTTGTAAGACCAGCTGTCTCCAGCAGAAGTGACTCAGGGCATTTCGATGCAGGAAATTCTTGCTGGATCGGAGTAGCGTCGGAAGGTAGGTTCTCCTCGTGCAGAGGTTCAGAGGTCGTCGTTTCGGGTTCGGAGTTGTCAGTTTCCACATTTGTTGGTCAGTTGCCATGTTGTCAGTCATCATCGGGTCAGTGATCCATGGATGAACTCCATTGACCTCATAATTGATCGATATGGTGCTGCCATATTTGGCCGTCGGATAGCCTAACTCTATAGGACTTTGGGCCCGTGATAGCAATTATCTCCCCGGTAACCATAAAGGGTCCCCTACAAAGTTCCTTGCATAAACTGGGTCGTATAATTTGAAAACCCTAAACTTGCTTGAGAAATCTAATGGATAGGTTGGGGAGAAATTTGGGTGCATTCTGTCAAGGCTTGTACGCAAATGCTGACCCATCAGAAGTTCTGTCGGGGAACATTTAGTGGCTGTGCTTGGTGTTGAATGCTGGATTAACAAGTACTTGCTAATTTAGCATGCAAATCCTTTCCCTCCATCCTTCCTAGGGTTTCTTTGGCAGATCTAATTGCTCTCTCTGTCTGGCCATTCAATGCCGGGTGGTATGGCACAACCAAGGCATGTCAGATGCGCATGTTTGCTAAAAAGACTTCAAATGTGTTGGACGTAAATTGGGGCCCATTGTCAGACACTAACACATTGGGTAGCCCATGTGTTGCGAATAACCTTGTTAATGTTTTTATTATGCCCTCTGATGTTACTGAATGCATAAGTGTTAGTTCCACCCATTTAGAATATAAGTCCACTATTATTAAAAATGTACACCCTTTGAAGGGCCCCGCCAAGTTGATATGCGCTCTTGACCAGGGGGCTCTATCCGATTGCCATTCGAAAGGGATGGCCATGGGCAGTCCGGGCCTTGACAACTGACAAGCCTGGCAGGCCCCGACTGTTTCTGTGATCGCAACGTCCAAACCAGGCCACCAGACATAGCTTCTAGCTTGACCAACCCAGGATGCCCTTCATGTAGACTTTCCAAAACCCGGGGTTTGAATTTACTGGGGACCACTACCCTACACCCCCATAGCAGACAGCCCATTTGGGTAGACAAGTCATGTTGTTTGGCTTTGTATGGAATGAATGTGGAGTCCAACGTCCCCTTAGGCCACCCTCTCCTCACCCAGTTCAATACTGTAGAGATTACTTCATCTTTAGAGGAAAATCAAGCAATGTCATGTGCTGTAATAAGCAACTGGTTGTCTTTTCGATCAAAATGACCGTCGTTGTCGTGGGGTCTTCGACTTTAACTGGAAGGGGGAAGTGACTCAATGCATCGCTTGTTACTTAGCAGTTTGCCGGCTCGATAGGTTAAAGTATATGAATAGGCTGCTAAGAATAGGGACCAACGAGTCATACGAGGTGAAAGGATGGCAGGGGTTTGCCGGTTACCGGCTAAAAGTCCTAATAAAGGTTTGTGGTTACTTGCAGGCCCAGTGAAGAGAACCAATCTAATCTCAGAAGTCTGGGCAGGGTGCCTTCCACGATTATAAGGGAGAGGCGACCCATAAAGTCCTTGAACTTAACAGAAAACCTGCCAGACCCTATGACAGGAATGGAGTTACCTTGATAGTCCTTGAGCGATATTTGGCAGGGTTTCGGTTGTTTTTTTAGTAATGGCAGGAATCAATTGTTTTAAGGTGCTCCAGGATACAATAGAGAGGGACAATCCTGTGTCTACTTCCATGTGACATGGGTTTTCTTCTACAAAAACAGTAACATAAATTTTGTTAGAACAAAGTTTGCAAGAATGACAGGGAAGTGCTTTAGAAGTGTGACAAGCCCAGTTGATGGTAAAACATTCTTCTGATTGATTATGTATTCGTTGCTGTGGTTGATAAGGAGGAGGTTGATTTGAATTTCTTCCAGCTCGGCAAATGTCCCTTACGTTGACATTTCAAACAGATAACATTTCTAAATTGGCAATTTGCCCTCAAATGATTACCCCCACAACTTAAACAGGATAGTGTGATTATGTTGGTTTGTTGTTTGGAACCCAATTCCTGTTTTGTTGGGTCCGTTGACTTTTGAGTCTATGTATGTGTTCTTCATCAGTTAAGGTACCCTCGGAGAAAACATCCTCAGAATGGATGGATGCTTTAGCAACAGCAGGGTTGACAGTATGATGGGTAGAACTTTGAATCTTGGCAGCTGAGAGCGTGGATTGCTCAGCAGCTTGTGATTCTTCAATGGCTAATTTTAACATGAGATCGAATCTAGCCAGGAGACAACGCTGCAATAGTAGATCATGTATGCCATAAACTAACTGATCAAGTAACATATCATCAAGGTCTCTGAACCCACAATGTAAAGCAGCAGTTCAAAGGGCATCAATGTAAGAACTAATGGTCTCTCTGTCAGCTTGGGCTCTCCTTCTGAAAGCCAGCCGTCTTGCTATTCGCGATGATTTTGGGGAGAAATGGTTGCTCAAGACTTCTTGTAGGTTCTCCCAAGACACAGCCTTTACAGTTTGAGGAGCTAACAAGGCAGTTATGGTATCGAAAACCGTTGCACAGCAAAAACTCAGAAAAAAAGCTTTCTTCCTCTGACTGGGAATTTCTGACAAGTCAGCAGCGTCGAGAAAACAATCAAATCGGTTAATATATGACTCCCAAGTTTCAGTAGTTGGATGGAAACAGGGGAAAAACGGCGTGAACATCATCGTTCAGTGTTTGTGAGGAGAAAAATTTTTCTTCAAGCAACCACGTCTCTGTAGGTGGGACTACGCTTTAAAGTGATCCCACCCTCATTGCCAGTATTAAATTGGTGGTGCCAGTAATTGTAGGCAAATCCTTTTAACAGTTAATAACATTTATTGAACATAATTGGTTACCTGCGGCTGCCACAAGTTAACTCATTCGTGCGTGGTGGCGGGCAACAGCTGACACCTTCTGACAGCCCCTTTTATATTGCAGCTGTCAGCCCAGCCAGCCAATGAACAACGGCTTCAACTCCCACCTGAATTGCGGACAGGAAAAGGACTACGTTGGTACGTAACAATCTCCTAAAACTGTTGGACCCAATCTTCTTTCTTTCTTCCATATCCTTCTCTTCAAAACTAGTAAGTTCCTCTGCTTTTTCATGCCAGGCTTAGTGTGGTAAGTTCAGAGTGGGTTTTGTAGATAACAGCTTACCTTTAGGACTCATTCATTTGCTCAATTTCAGAGCATACATTACACAATTTCCAAAGCATAATTCAGACTATTCAGCAGTTTTCCTAGCTGTTGCTTCATTACTTCTATTGCTGTCACAACCTTTATGGAGTCCAATGGCTTTTTAAGTTTGACAAGCAAAAAAAAATTTTTTTTACAAATATTTTCCCTCTTCCACTTTGTGGTTCGATATTTAACATACAAATTATGTACTGTGTTCAGGCAGTTTGCAAAACGTGTGTTTTTTGTTATTGGAAGACAACTCTTTAATTTGAAGATGGTGATAAATTCTTGGTAATAAAATGGCAAGTAGAAAAGGCTCACTTCTTGCCATTTAGAAAGGGTTAGAAAGAATGAGAAGGTTAACCTTTGCTTTGTTTCCAATCTCTTTTTATTGACTTGGTCTTCATAAAAAGTAGCTTTGGAATTGAAGCCATATGTGTTAAAATAAAGTTATTTCTGTTTAAGTACAAGTATGCAAAAAGTTTCAAGATTAATCCAAGATGTTTAATGGCTTTAAATATCTGGGTGTTGTACTAAGGTTTAAGTCAGAGGTCTTCAAACTTGGCAATTTTAAGACTTGTGGACTTCAGCTCCCAGAATTCTCCAGCCAGCATAGCTGGGAGTTGAAGTCCACAAGTCTTAAAGTTGCCAAGTTTGGGGACCCCTGGTTTAAGTAGAAAAAGGTTCCAGCTGAAAATATACAATGAATAGCTAGAGATGCATGGTAGCTTGCTTGCTTGCTTTGTCTTAAAAGGAATAAGAAAAAGAAAGAGGGAGGGATGGGAGAAAAAAAGAGAGGAAGGGAAGGGAGAAAGAGGGAAGGGAGAAAGAGGGAAGGGAAAGGAATGTGAATGAGATATGGATGGATGGAGGGAAGGACGGAAAGAAAAAGGAGAGGAAGGAAGGACCACAAACCCTGGCACTAGACACAGCTTCAGAGGATGCTTTAAAAACAGCACAGCAATCCAGGGCTGGAAGGGACCTCAGAGATCATCTAGTCCAACCCCACACCAAAAGCATTGATAAAGTGAGTTTCTATCTTTTGACCCACCCAGTCATGTGACCACCAAGCCACTCCCAGCCAGCAAGCCATGCCCAGCCAATCACATGATCAGCAAACCACACCCATAAATTAGGACACGCCCATAGAACCGGTTGTTAAGAAATATGAATCCCACCCCTGTACAGTTCTACATTTAGACAAAAAAAAAACCAAATGTACAGGTATAGAATAGGTGGTACCTTGCTGAATAGTAATAAATGGGAGAAGAATCCTAGTGGACTGTTAAATATGAGCCAGAAGTATGCTGCAGTTGACAAAAAAGCCAAAAGAGTTCTAGATTGCATTAACAGAAGGATCGAATTAAGATCATGTGAAGTGTTAGTACCATTTTATAATGCCTTGGTAAGACCACACTTGGAATATTGCATCCAGTTTTTGTTGTTACAATATAAAAAAGATGTTGAGATTCTAGAAAAAGTGCAGAGAAGAGCAACAAAGATGGTTAGGGTATTGGAGTCTAAAACAGAAGAGTGGTGCAGGAATATGGTACATCTAGTTTAATTAAGAACTACAGGTGACATGATAGCATGACATGATAGCAATGTTCTAATATCTAAGGGGCTGCCATAAAGAAGAGGGGAGGTTGTGGACTTCCAGTTTGCAAGGCTTCGGCGGCGGCAGGAATCCGCGATCGTGCGCGGTTCCTGCAGCGCTTGCCACCGAAGTGCCTCCGATCCAGCTGGATCTGGAGGATATGGTTGCCCCGTAGAGGCAACCGAAGATAGAGGAGATCCAGGTAGGGGCTTGGGGGTATCGCAAACCCCCTCCTCAGCCGGCTAAACTCCTTTTTCCCAAGGGGTAGAGCGGCGGTCAGCAATGGCCACCACAAAGAAGCCTGCAGCCGGGTAAGATTGTGCAGGAGGAAGTTGGAGAAAGTGAAAGTTTTTGGCTGAACCGGGATAACAAGGAACCTTTAAACACCCTGGAAATTTAATCGCTTGAATGATACATTGTTTCCCAAGAAGACTGTAAAAGCAGCGGAAGAAAATTGAAAGGGAAAGTTATTTTCTTTCACTCTCCCTCCCCACGGAAATAGCAGATGGAAATCTGAAAAACCTGCTTGGGCACAGAAGGTAACTAAACTTGAAATTTAAAGCCAAGGGGATAAAAGATTTCTGAACATTGAAATTAAAAACTAATTTTTTTTTGCTATAAGTGGTAGGGAAGAGGTAAAGAACTTATTTTAAGATTGTACTGAAGGAGACTGCTTGGAGTTTATAAGACCAGAAATAAATGGCAATAAGACTTCTAAAAATTATTTTGGAACTGTGTAATTGAATTCTACCCCAGGAAGAGAAAATATAAAAAGAAGAAAGTGCTAAATGAAACAGATTGTTCTGATTTGGATTGCTTTGTGACTTTGGGATTTTTGAGAACTATTTCTTGAAAGATTAAAAACATTTGGGTTGTTCTTAAAAAAAATGGCCTTATCTGTTGAAGAATTGCAAATGGAATTTCAAAAGCTAAAAGAAGAGGAACAAGAAGGCAAGGGCTCTTCTGGATCTATTTTTCACTTTTTAGAAATGGCAATTTCTACCTACCAAGAAATACAACAACAAGAAGGCTGGGATGAAGAAGAAGAAGCCATCTTTAATGGACAAATAATCTTAGTTGAGGAAGAAAAGAGAAAGGGGGGAAAGAAAATGAAGAACTCAGAACTTAAAAAAGCAACCAAGAATGGGAAAAATAAGATCAAAAATCGATACAATGTCAGAAAGCAACAGAAAAGAGAAGTACAACAGAGAGGGAAGATTAAGAGAGTGGAGTTTGAGAGATGGGGGGGCAAAAAGGCTAGAATTGATGAGAAAGGAAGGGAAAAAGGAAAGAGAAGTCATAAAGGTTTAAAACAAGATGTTAAAAAACAGGTTTTTTTCAGAGACAAAGGGTAAAATATAATTTAAAAAAATGATTCTGCAAAAGCACATAAGACTGTATTGTAGATATTAGTATTTGAAATCGAGTTAGAAAACTGAAATATTATATGAGTTAATAATGCATTAAAGGGAATGTATAAAATGTTTAAGATTTAACAATAGTTTAACTTCCTATGGAATATTGTTTTTACTATATTATAAACTTAATTCTCTTTTTTTGTTTTATTATTCTAAAATGTAGTACTTAGAATGTACTAAGCAGAATCAGTATGGAAAGTATGTATTATTTTAAGTGTTAAATTTAGGGGAAAGATAAAAAGTTGTCATACTTCAATCATTGATTACAGGAGAAATATTGTATTAGAAAGAAAAGATAAATAGATAATTGAAAGAGAACGGACAAAAGATGCAAGTATAATTATCTAAACTGAGATGAAATAAAATAGAATTAAGAGAGTGAATAGAAGAGAGAAAATATATAGAAAATATAGAATGTTAAATAAGATATGAAATAGTATATTAAGTGAGCATGAATTTGATTTATGTCTGTACAAAAGATGTAACCCGGGGTAAGCCGCTTTCCAAAAAGAAGTTTTATGTATTTATGTTTTGTGTTTTGTTTGTCTATGTTTGAATTAATAAAACGCTAGAAGAATGTTGGAAGAGAATAACAAAATTGTAAATAAGACAGATGGATACAATGAATATATACAATCCAAGGCAAAAGAAATATAATTGAATAGAAGGAAAGGGAGAAATAAAGAGAAGTTGGGAAAAGATATGAAGTTGAACAGATAAGATAAATATACATATTAAATTGTGCTTGTATGGAAATGTGATAATTTGGAATTATCCTGTCTTTAAATAAGATGTTTTATTTGTTTTTTCAGAAAAGATGTCATGTTATTATATTCTACGTTTTGTTTCTTTGTGTATTGTTTTTAAAAATTAATAAAATTTGTTTTAAAAAAAAGAAGAGGGGAGGTTGTCAACTTATCTAAAGTACCTGAATGCAAAACAAGAACTGAATTGAATTGAATTATTTATTGTCATTGTATGTATATACACAGTACACGTACAACAAAAATCCCATAACACCCAAAGACCAAACCCAATAAGCATACACACATGACAATCCACCAAAATTCCCCGCCCCCTAAAAACACATAAGCATCCACACAACAGACCAAGTAATACTGTCCAACAGCTCACTAATGGTGGTCCTTAAGTTAATTGTTAAGTACAATTATAGCTCTGGGATAAAAACTGTTCAGAAAATGTGTGGTCCGAGTTTTAATTGTTCTGTATCTTCTGCCAGAAAGTAACAGTTCACAAAGATTGTAAGCAGGATGGGAAGCAGAGGTGGTATTCAGCAGGTTCTTACCAGTTCTGGAGAACCGATAGTGGAAATTTTGAGTAGTTCAGAGAACCAGCAAATACCATCTCTGATTGGAGATTTTACAGTATCCTTCCCCTGCCATGCTCACCAAGCCATGCCCATAGAACTGATAGTAAAAAAATTGAATCCCACCACTGATGGGAAGAGTCTCTGAGGATGTTGTGCAACTTTCTCAAACAGTGATATGTGAAGATATCATCCAGAGCTGGTAGCTGGAGCCCAATGATATTCTGGGCACTTTTAATGACTCTCTGTAGAGCTTGTTTGTCTGCTACAGAGCTGCTCCCATACCATATGGTATGGGAAGTAATGCATGAAAACTAATCAAGGAGACTAAAATAACAGGAACAATTAGAACAATTAATCAGTGCTTCCGGAAGTTCACTTGTCTTCACATAAGAAACTGGAGAAGAGATTGGGCAACCATTTGTCTGAAATGGTATAGTGTCTGAGTTTGAGCCTGGGGTTGGACTAGAATAGGGGTGTCAAACTCGATTTCATTAAGTGGGTGTGGCCAGGGTAGGTGTGGATGGGGTGGGCATGGCCCGCTTGACATCATTCGTGTTGGGGGCACCTGTGGTGGCCAAGAACTAAGGCAGATGCTCAGTGCTAAGGCAGAACTTCCCTCACTCTCATTATAATCTTCCTTCCTTCCTTCCTTCCTTCCTTCCTTCCTTCCTTCCTTCCTTCCTTCCTTCCTTCCTTCTTTCTTTTCTTTTCTTTTCTTTTCTTTTCTTTTCTTTTCTTTTCTTTTTTTCCTTCCCTCTTCATTCTCCTTCTTCCTTCCCCTCTTTCCTTATTTTCCCTTCCTTACTCTCTTCCCGTCTTTCCTTCTATTTCGTTGTCTTTCCTCTTTCCCTTTCCCTTTCTCCTTTCCTGTCCCTTCTTGCATGCACAAATGAAAAAGGGGAAACATTTCTTTTGTTTTGTTCGTTTTGATAGCCCTCTCCTAGCAAAAACGGAGCCTGGGGGGCCGCGCACATCCCCCCAGGCCCCATTTTCGGCTGCAATGGTCTCCAGCAGCCCTCTGCCAGTGTAAACGGAGCTCAGAAGGCTGTCGCATCCCTCTCGAGCTCCGTTTTCACTGACAGAGCACTGCAGGTTAGCCTGTTTTCAGGGCGGCCCCGTGGGCCAGATCTAAGCACCCTGCGGGCCACATCTGGCCTGCAGGCCTTGAGTTTGATACCCCTGGACTAAAGATGCTTTCCAACTCTATTATTCTGTAATTCTATTAAGGTAAGGAGTTCCTTAGACCAAGATGTTTGAGAACTGTTGCTGTACAGCAGCACCTTGCAAAACCTTTATCACTTCTTTCAGCAGAGTTCTCTGCAACATGCTTGACTGTTTCAACTGTGGATATAGCAAAGTGTTCCAAGAGCATGGAGTTTTGTTCTGCATGAAATGACAGATGGATTAGAACCATATACAAAATAACTATAGATATAGAAAATGCTTTACCATAGAGACTTATATTCATCAACTAGTGAGAAACGGTAGGTTATCTTTTGCACCCTCACACCCATACACATTAGCTTTATGAAATCCCCCCCCCCACACACACATATGAAGTCCTTAAAGTACCTTTTGTAAAAGAAAAAAGAAAAAAAAACATTCACAGCAAGCTGAAGCGATCCTGAGTGGAGACAAAACTAAAAGTTAGTTAGGAACTTGTGGCTTGGTAAATCAAATTGTTGACCATATCTGAAAGATGGTATGGCTAGCAACTGACCCAGTAGTAAGGTGTAAATAATAAATAGGTCACATGAATGGGTTTATCTAAAATATTCAAATGTCAAGCTGTAGTTTCCACTGTGTCTCCTTGTTCTTTGTTGTGTCTGCTTTTCTCTACTTGTAGCGTAGTGTATGAACAGTAAATAGGCTGTGGTTCTTCTGTTGTTCATAGCTGCTAAGTAAAGTATCAAAGCTTTGCTGAGTGTCCAACATATTTTGTAATGTTGTTTGTTCTGAAACAAGCCCAGAGTCACCTTGTAGGGGAGATAGGTATTAAAAAATATCAATCAATTAAAAATATATCTGTTCATACAGGTAGTCCTTAGTTGATACAGCTGGCAAAAGAGCCAATGCAGTTCTGGGCCACATCAACAGAGGGATAGTATTAAGATCACACAAGGTATAATTGCTGCTTTACACTGCACTCATGAGACCACACCTAGAATACTGCATCCATTTCTGGTCACCATAATACAAAAAAGATTTTAGGAAACTGGAGGCTAAAACATACAAAGAAAGTTGCATGAACTGGGAATGTGTAGTTTAATGAGAGAAGGACAAAAAGTGGTATGATAGCAGTCTTTCAGTATCTAAGGGGGTGTCATAGAGAGAGTCAACCTCTTTTCTAAATCTTCTAAATGCAGAAAAGAAATGATGGAAACTTGTCAAAGAGAGATCCAACCTAGAACTAAGGAGACATTTCCTTACAGTGAGAATAATTAGTAGAATGACTTGCATTCAGAAGTTATGTGTTTTTAAGAAGAGATTGGACAGCCATTTGTCTGGAATGGTACAGGGTTTTCTGCTTGTGCAGGGGGTTGGACTAGAAGACCTCTAAGGTTCCTTCCAACTCTTATTTTGTTATAATGTTAATGGCTGCTCATTCAACAACAATAGCACTGAATGGTGGTTAGGATTATTACAGTACCCCTGCCCTCAGTTTGAGTGCCTGGCAATTAGTTCGCACTTAACGGGATCATATGATCATAATTTGTGATCTTGAGCCAGCAGAGAAGATTGCAAACTGTTCAGGTAAGTCTTTGGTACACCTTTCCCCAGCCTTTCTGATCCCACTGTGTCTCACAGCCCACCTGAACACTCTTCCCAAGCCTTGCTGCACTCACACTATGCCTTCCTCATCATCCATGCATCTTCCCCAAGCCTCACTGCACTTGTGCCATGTCTTTTATTGCTACATGAACCTTGGCATCGTCTCCTGCCTGACAGCAATAACCTCAAGTTCCTCACTCTCACACTGTATATCCCTCATTGCACACGCACTCTTACAACTCTCCTTGAGCCTTGCAGTCACACCTCAGCTCCCTAGACTCTTGGTTATTTTCTTCCAGCTGAAAGTAGTTGCCCTAATCCTATATGAGCTATCTGGGAGTTGGCAACTTCCTCCCCCCACTCATTCCTGATCCTGCCTTTCTGCCACCAAGATGGCGGCACGTTCACAGGCAGCGGTCCCAAGCTCCCGGGGTGTGTAGTATTTGGAATGATGTGTGTATCGATGTGTGTGCACAGTGTAGAGCAAGGAGCAAAATTTGCCTACACACGTATAGAGCTGCTAAACATAGGGCTCGCAAGTCAATCCGGGTTTACTAACGATTTTCAGCAGTCCCAGAACATACCGAACTGCATAGTGAGGCTTCCAGGATCTCCATGGATTGTTGTTGAGTTGGGGAGATGCCAATGAAAGCAAACGCAAAAGAAACTGAAACAAAAGTGCTGCTGTAGAGCTGGTCTGTTGGCTCAGCTCTGAAAGCAGCATCATAGACTAGTGCTGCCAAGTGTCTTTTTGAGCAACACCAGATCCCTTTTCCACAAAATTGATGAATTACAGCTGCAGATGGCAGCAAGCAGGCTTCTCCGTGAAAGCTGTGTGATGATTGTAACAGAGATCTGGCTACACCCAACTATACCCGATATGGCAGTGGAGTTGACAAGCTGAGTCATTTATTGATCTGATAGAAATGGCAACTCCGATAAAAGCAAGGGAGGAGGACTTTATCTATATACACAGTGACTGGTGTGTTAACAGCAGAATAGTTTATACGTATTGCTCCCCAGATGTGGAACTGATGACTGTCACATGTAGGCCATTTTATCTGCGTAGAGAAATCACTGTGATAATTATTATAGCTGTTTATATTCCACCTGATGCCAATGTCAGCGCAGCACTTTCTAAGCTATATGACGTCATCTTCAGGCAGCAGCAAACTCACCCAGAGGGTACTCTTGTCGTGACTGGGGACTTCAACCAAGTCTGTTTAAAGACAGTTCTCCCTCAGATTGTGCAGTACGTGCAATTTTCCACCAGAGGGAAGAACCCTTTAGACCGTGTGTACTCTAACCTGAAACAGGCATATAGAGTAATCCCCCTCCCCCACCTGGGTACATCCGACCATCTTTCACTTCTGTTATGCCTGAAGTATGTCCCTCTCAGGAAAAGAACTCAGCTAGTCATGAAAATGGTTAAAATCTGGCCAGAGGGTACTCTCAGTCAGCTGCCAGACTGTTTTGAAACCACTGAGTGGAGTGTATTTGAACATCAAGACCTGCATGAATACACTGATGCCATACTTTCTTACATCAAAGTGTGCACTGACAGTGTAACAATGGACAAGTGCATCAGAGTCTATGGGAATTGTAAACCCTGGATGACTGCCGAGGTACAGACACTTCTGAGAGCCCAGGATTCTGCCTTTAAAGCAGGGAACAGGGATATATATATAGAGGCCAGGGCAAACTTTGGAAGAGGCATTAAGATGGCAAAACAACAATACAAATATAAGGTGGAGAACCACCTAGCAGATAACAACCTGAAGCAAGTGTGGCAGGGACTGCAGCACCTAACTAATTATAAGGGCAACACAAGGAAGAGTGGTGGAAGAGTTGAACATCTTCGCCCGCTACGAGGTGAAAAGACCAGATTCTGTAGCCTCTGCCTGCCAGCCTTCTGATTTCCAGCCACTCACCCTATACGAATATCAAGTGAGAACTGCACTGAAGCCTGTGAATCCCAGTAAAGCTGCAAGTCCAGATGGGATGCTGGGATAGTGGTAAAGACATGTGCCAATCAATTAGCAGGGGTCCTGACAAAGGTAACGTCTCCCTGCAAATGGCCTGTGTTCCATCATGTTTGAAAACTGCCACTATTGTCCCAGTCCCCAAGAAAACAACAATTAACTGTCTAAATGACTACAGACCTATTGCGTTAATGTCAGTAGACCGACCACAAACAGTGAGGGCTGGGTCTGTCACATCCACCTTCCTGAACCTTAGTACTGGCTCCCTACAGGGCTGTGTGCTCAGTCCCTACCTGTACTCACTGTGCACACATGTTTGTGTATCATTTGACCCATCCACTGTGATCATTAAGTTCGCAGATGATACTACTGTATTGGGTCTCATTACAGGTGGAGACAAAACAGCATTCAGGGGGAAGGTACCGTATTTGCCGGCGTATAAGACGACTTTTTTGCCCTGAAAAAGATGCCTCCAATTGGGGGGGTCGTCTTATATGCCGGGTCGTCTTATACGCCGGCAAATAGTAATTGGGAAGCACTGCAGCTGCCAGCGGCTGAGGCACTTTTGCGCACCGTGGAAAGCGATCCCGTGAAGCCGAAAGGAGCAGCCAGCCTTCTCCCAGCTCCCAAGGAAAGCGAGGCTCGCACCGCCTGAGCTCCGCTGAGGTATCCGGCTGGGGCTGTCAGGAGTTGTTACCGCTGGCGCGGCTCGCGCGGCTCCAGTCCGCGTTGCCTCGGGAAGGAAAGGCAAAAAGGAAGAGCTGCGGTGGAGCTTTGCAATGGCAGCAGCGGCTCCTGGTTTTGCCTTTCCCTTCCCGAGGCAACGCGGGACTGGAGCCAGCTGAGCCACGCCAGCGGTAACAACTCCTGACAGCCCCAGCCGGATACCTCAGCGGAGCCCGGGCGGTGCGAGCCTCGCTTCCTTGGGAGCTGGGAGAAGGCTGGCTGCTCCTTTCGGCTTCACGGATTCGCTTCCACTGGTAGACAAAAGTGCCTCAAAAAAAAAAAAAAGTGCAAAAGTGGAAGGCGTGCGGAAGAGGGGGCGAGTATATAACAAACTATATTTTGAGTGGAAATGTTGGGGGTCGTCTTATACGCCGGTCGTCTTATACGCCGGCATATACGGTAGCTCAGCCAATCTCATTGTACACATGTTGTACACTGACAATAAAGGTAATAATAACTTCCTCTTTGCTGCCCCATGGATTTTCATTTTTGGGAACCAGCAGGATGTTGCAAGCAGATTTTTGCTTAACAGCCCACATTCTTACTTAATGATGGCAACAAGTACTGCAGGGATTGTCATCGCTCATCAATGTAGGCATGTGATATCACATGTTACAACTTTATTTAGTGGTACATATTCTGATTACAATTGCTATTATAACTCTTGGACTACCTGTGCATCATAATTGTAGATATATGCACAATAATATTCATTTTTCATAGATTCCATAATCTTTTTATTTTTCATATACTGCCAAAATAGGCACATGAAAAAAAATCTGGTTTAGCTAGAGCTGTCTCCTGATTATGAATGTTTTTCATTCTGTTATCAGAATACTTAGGGCAAAGGCATTAAAAACCTTTTGTGTTTTCCTGCTTCTTTTTATCAATGTGAGGAAGGAGTGCATAAATAAAAAATACAGATAGTGCATAGTATCTTGTTTTTCAAAAGCTTAGGCATTTACAAAAAACAAGACTGATTAACTTAAACAACCCATGTTATTTAGCCAAAAAAAGTTTCTGAATAAAACACAATATTTAATAGGAGTCATTTAGGTTCTTGTTTTCAATGTGGTTTCATAGTGCTTAGATGATTCTACTGCTCATATTCCATTTATTCAGTTGAGGCACCAGATGGGCCAGCCATTTTCATATTAAATTGTGAGGGCTAGCAAAATGTCTTGGTAGATAAATAGTGTTGTCTTTGTTAACTGAAATAGCATCTGCTGTTTCTGAGGAATCAGCATTTATATAATCCACTCATCTTAGTAAATCGTTTTCTAGCCATTCCATTTTTTCCCCTTCTTCTATTTCCTTCTAGTTTTGAAGGCATGTATTATACCATATATTGCCTCTATACAGTCTCAGATTAATTCTTCCTTATCTACATACCTTGAAACTTTTCAGAATTGCTATAACTGTGTACTAATCATGTATTATCAATTAGTTTTTCAACTAAAATAATATAATACATTATTTTATTACTAAGAAATGAGCTAAATTGCTAAAGAAATAAACAGCTGCTTCAAGGATATGAGGCAGGCAAATAAAATAAATTGGGGTTATCAAACCAGGGTGAGTAGATAATCTGACAAAAAGATGGTCGCAACAGTTCAAGCTTTTGCTCATAAATGTGGCTGCCATTTTGTCTCTCTGAGCTTCCCCCATAAACACCACTGGATAATATTCTTCTGAACTGAGCATAAATGCAGCATATACTATTTTTGATGCAACGTGTGGGGTTATTTGTTTATTTATTTGGTAACACCTATCTCAGAGTAACTTTGGATGGTGCACAGTTAAAAGCATAAAACCCATATTAAAAATGCAGTCCCGAGTAAAAGGAGCCAGGTAGAAAAAAAAATAAAGTTAAAAAGAAATCTTAATGTGCTACCCCAGGGTTGTGTGCTGTTCTGCAAGCCCTATGGTATAGCCAGGTCTTCAAACTCTTAACAGGCCAGGAGACAGAAGAGTTTCCTCATTTCTGGAGAGGATATCCACAGTCAGGACAATTGCAGAAAAAGTTCTGCACCTCGCCTGTCAAAATTCTTTAACTGACATGTCTTCCCTGCCTGATTATCTGAAATGGGCTGAAGTGATTAGCATAAGATCATTTTTCAGGTATCCTGGCCCTTGTTGTGTGGAATATTTATCTTTTAATTTATTTTTCTAAGTTTACTTTTGTTTAAATAATTTTTAATATATTGTGCAAAACAAAGCAGAAGAAACAGAAAGGAATGAGTTGCAATGTATACTAAACACCTACATCTACTAAGAAATCCAAGTGAATGAACTTACAATGATTTAAAATAAAACAAAATTGCAGGAAACAAAAGTGTTGTTCACCCAAGCAAGGAAAAACTTCTTGATGCTTTCCAAAAACAAACTGCAGACCCTTCAATGAAATATAAAGTTACAATGATGGTGGAGCTTTAAATATATCACTAGAACTTGAAAGACAAACAATGACAAGTGCAATTCTTCTAGAAAATACCTGACTTGTCTTACTGAATGCACAAGAAAATCAGTTCCCCTTGATAATATACTAGTCAGTAGGGACTTAGATGAGGAAGAAGTAGGAAGCAGAAATAGAATTTCAGTATTGAGAAAAGTGACATATTAATGCTCTTGATTTTAAATGATAGTAAAATAATCAAATATGTGTTTTGAATTTCAAAATCATAGTGGTGAACAGAATTGGACAGAAGAGAAGCTAGTGGAAAAGACCTCAAAGGGAACTAAAAGAGAAGAGAAAGGAAGAAATAATAAATACTGGCATTCCCTCACTTACTGATGACAAGTATAATTAAAATTCAGAATATCAGACATGCAACTGAAATACTGGAGCTTATATCCTACCTAGGGTTAACATACCTAGTTTAAATTCCCCAATATTTAATAGTTCACTAGTAAAACAGATGTTTGCTATGCTGAACACCTCTGGCATCTCCAAAGACAGCAGGAAAAATTGCTGCCTGAAGTATGGCTGCCAGTCACTAGCTGAATTTACTATTTATATCAAATGATAGTAGCTTTCACTAGTTTTGGTTTAGTATTAGTAAATTATGGTGCATTTTGTAAACCTTCATTAAGGAAACCATGGCTTCATGTGATGGTGAATCTTAACTTTTGCAGTATATGGCAGTTTCTTGTGTTACTACGTTTGTATAAACTAAAAATGTGTTCTTAGGTCTAACTTTCATTCTGAATTGTGTTTGCATTTCACAGACGAGCAAAGAACAGGAAGAATGATGAAGGAACAATTTGATTTGCGATGAAGTTATCTCTAGTCATTTCAGTGTAGAGCAATAAAGGTGGGTGTTGTTTTTTTAACAAGAAAATTAAGTATGCAAGTGATTATCCTTAACAATTACTTCCTTTTCCTTATTTGTTGAGTATATTGTTAAATACTATCTGAATTGTCAAAGATTCATAGTCAGGTTAATAGAACTATTATTTTTATTATCTTTGAGCTTTACTTTGGAATAGTCTTCTGACCACAAGAGTATCTACTTTAACATCAGATCTGGCCATACAGTCTACCTAACACTGACTTTTATAGTTTAATCTGCTTTACTAACTCCTCCAGCACTTCAGGAGGGAGCTTCAGTATAGGCATTAATATCGATGTCCCATGAGTACATTGATAGTACTAAAAACATGGATATTAATAGTTCTGTGTCAAGATGGAAGGAAGAATTGAGTGATGTCCCTTAAGGCACCAATCTATGCTCTGTACTTTTCGACATGTTTATAAGTGACGTGGATGAGAGATTGAAAAATATTATCAGATTGGAGACAACAAAATGACAAGGGATTGCAAACACTCAGAGAATAATATCAAAATTTAAGAGAATTGTGACAAGCTGGATTATTAGGCAAAAAAAGAGAGAGATCAATTTCAACAAAGTTCAGAAATTCTATATATGGGTAGCAAAAACAAATAGATTGGTCTAAGATAAGAGAGAGCATACTACGCAACAGTACATGGGGAAAAAAATCTAAGAGATTTTTGGATAAACATGACTCAAAGGCATATCCAAAAATAAAAGAAACAGAAATCTTAGATTTTTATCAACAGCAGTATAAGCCAGGTTCAAGAAAAAAACCAATATTTGTAATTGTAATATTTTAAAGGGAAAACAATTATAAGACAATAAAAAGTAAGACATACTTTTAATAAGGAAAAAGACAGAGAATTAAAAACTATATGGTTTCCTAATATTATTTTTATTTACTTTACACAGTTTCAAGTAGTTTTTAAGGCCCCAAGTAGAGGATGCTACAATAGTCTAGTTAGATGATGATAAAGATATGAGTTGTTTTAGCTACCTAGGATGATAAGCTTTTTATAAGAAAATTGCATGTTTGAGAAGATGCTTGTTTTGCTATTTTCATATACAGGTAATCCCCAAGTTATGACAGTTTACTTAGCGACCATTTGAAGCTAGCCAACCTCCCCGGTACTTATGACCCAATCCTGAAGTTTCAAAGGTTGCAGCACCACAGCCATCATTCACATTTACGAATGATGACAGAGGTGCTGCAACATTTGCCCTGCCTATTCCCCACCTGGCAGGGTCTTCACAGGCACTTCGCCTATGGAGATTTACCTTGAGAAGATCTCTTTAACACGTTGACTGTTTCATTGTTTCAGCCCTTTGGTGCACTCGCAGAAAATAGAGGCCTAAAGTACCACAATATCATGCAAGATTGCATCTCTGTAACCTTCGGTAGCCCTTTGTCTACACAATTGGAGCTTGGGAGGGGAATTCTTCCGAAGCTCCATTCATAGTGGTAAATTGCAAAGGGCTGCCAAAGCCTACAGGGACACAATCTCTTTGCAGGCTTTGACAATCATTTGCGCATCCCTCCTGACTCTGTTCATGCTGGTAAAGGCTTTTCACAATGTGCCATCGGCTTCCAAATTCTTTGTAGCCAAGATTAGAAGCTTCTGAGCATTGTGATCTCGCGCTGAGAGGCTGGGGAGAAGACAGCTCACTAGATTTTCGCAAGATAAGTGTCCTGGTGTGGCAGGATTGGGGGGCGGAAGCAATTGTAGGGAGCATGAGTTATTTCAGTTGGTTGAGAAGCCTTGGGTGGTCTTAAGCAGGTGGTCTGTTCCATCACTAGCCCCCCCATGGCCTTTCCTACCCTGAGATTCCTCATGTGCAGTTAACAATCCGTGTGTTCGATTAGCGAATGCGTGGGTGAAAACAGGGAATAATCGCAGTCAAGTTAATGCAATTCACTCCTAGGAATCCTTGGGTTATGAATATAATTGGCAGGCTCCATTTTTATTAATCTTTTCTTCTGTTATATGTTGTCTAATCTGGTTCTGTTTTAATACTATATGTCATTCAGATTCATTAAGGATTGAGTAGCTAAACTAATCATAACCCTTAGAAAATTGATAAATGAATGAATATCTTGTTCTAATTACTCTCATTAATACCAGAGCTGAAGTAGAGTCTTTTTCTTTTGGCTTTACAGAATAAGACATACTGTTAAAGAATAGTTCCCAAATCTTTCATTTTTAGGTATTTTGTAAGAAGGTAATACTTTTTCACTTCTAAAAGCATTTGCTAAGATTTATTGATTCCTTGTCATACACCGATCAGTACTTACATTTTAATTCTCATCACCAGTGGTGGGATTCAATTTTTTTTACTTCTGGTTCTGTGCGCGTGGCTTAGTGGGCGTGGCTTGGTGCGTGTGGTAGGGGAAGGATACTGTAAAATCTCCATTCCCTCCCCACTCCTGAGGGAAGGTTACTCCAAAATCCCCACTGTCCATCAGTCCAATCCTATTCCCTTCCCAGCCCACTAACCTGCTTTCTAGCTCTGTTCTCCTGTGCAGGGCAACAAAAGAAGACCCAGCCGATCAGCTGGGACTGGGGAGAATAGATGGGGGTAGGGCCAGTCAGAGGTGGTATTTACTGGTTCTCTGAACTACTCAAAATTTCTGCTATCGGTTCTCCAGAACTGGTCAGAACCTGCTGAATACCACCTCTGCTCATCACCCACTGAAACACAAACTGGGAGTAGTTATTGATGGGCTGAAAGTTTGCCTATAAACAAAGAGGAAAAAAGAAAATGAACAAAAACACATCAAGGAAACCCTTAGAAGTTGTAGCTAGCCTAATTGGGCCTTCATCAAATGCACAAAAAGACAAAGAAGAGAACAACAAATGAAGCAACATTATCATTCCATATGTTGCAGGAATATTTAAAAAGTTCAGGAAGATTTTCAACCAACAGAACATATGTTCATGTAGGAGTACATTGAGACAGAACCTTGTTCACCCCAAGAACAAAACATCCAGACACAAAAAGAGCAATGTGGTATATACAGTGTGGTATGCAATGAGACGTGTGCAGACAGGTAAATTGGAGAAACAAAATAATCGTTTCAATTCACAAATACATGGCATAACATAGGAGAACAAACTCATCATCAGGACAGGATTCAGCAATCCATCTATATCTGAAAGACAAGGATCCTTCTTTTGAAGACAGCAAAGTTCACATTGTGGACGGAGAGGATCACTAATTTTAAAGACATCATCTATGTTAAAATTGAACAGTTCTCCCTCAGCAGACGGGAAGAGATACAACACCACCCATCTCCTGTTTATAATGCAATCTTTCAACAATCCCAAGAAAACTCCCCACTTATTTACACTCCAATTCAGGTGACTCTGAGGATACAGATAAACCCCTAAGTAGCCTCAACTACTCCTGGAGAACTGACAACCAACCCTCAGAGTGCTAACAACAAGATAACTGCAAAAAATATAAATGCTTCCATTCCTTACCAGTCAATTAGAACTAAAAAAACTTCTTGGATGAAAAGTGAAATATTTTCAAAGGAAATAACCAGGAAAATCCAGTTGTCTTTTGGAAAAAAAGTAGTTTTGCAACTCTGTATAGTGCATTCTTTCTTCCAATGGCTAGATGGCCTAGACGTTGGTATTAGAACATAGATGTTTTAACATTTATATTTTATTGTGCTTTACTAATGTAAATGAAATGTTAATATATATATTGCAAGTCAATTTATGATGTGACATATGCTAAATAAATCATTTTTCCACAAAACTAAAATGGCTAGATCCAAAGGACAATAGGAATTGATTGTTTAGGAAACCTAAACAAAGAAATACACATAAATGATGAATGTTGGCTACAAAATAACAATTGACAACTTGTCATTGACCAAATCACCCAAACTATTAAGGAGTTTCTTTCTTTATAAATTTTATAACATTTTATTAGATTATAGAATAAAATACAAAAACACAAAAGCAAATAGTAGGACACAGTGGGAAAGAAAAGTGAGCAGAAAAAGAGGAAAAGGAAAAAAAGGTGTTGACCTCTGACTCCCTCTGTTGCAACAGAGTACAGCATTAACATTGAATCTTAACTTTTTATTTTTCCACAATAGTATAAACTAGCCATTTCTATAACAACAAATTAATCTAATCAGTAAAACACAAAATCAAAGGAGTTTTTTTGTAACCTAAAAATTTCTATGCAATTAAATAGCTGATGTATAAGTAGTCCTTGACTTATGACAGTTGTTAAATGAATTTTTCCCCATGTTACGACCTTTCTTGCCACAGTTAGTAAGTGAACCACTACGGTTGTTGAATTAACAACATGGCTGTTAAGTGAATCTGATTTTTCTTTTGATTTGGTCAGAAGATTGCAAAAGATGATCACATGTCCTTGGGATATTGCAATTCTCATGAGTTGCCAAGAATCTGAATTTTGATTATGTGACCATGCAGATGCTGCAATGGTCATACTGTGAAAATGGTCATAAGTCACTTTTTTTCAATGCCATTGTAACTTAGAACAATCACAAAACAAATTGTCAGTCAAGGATTACCTGTAATTGAGCAGAATATATAGCCATGTATTTACAGAGTCCATCATTATTTTCCTACAGAAGTTCATTAAATCCTGCAAAGCATGAGAGAAAAAAGCAGCCTGGTGCCCATGGTTTACCATATTATTTGTAGTGGTATTATCTTTGGTATGTTGAGTTAATATATTGCTTAATATATTTTGCAAAATAGGCATTGTGTGTAATGAAGGGGAAAAACAGCCTTTTTTTGAGTACTTATGTGTGGACTTAATGTATCTTAAGTTTAACTGCTACGAGGGGAAGGCTTTGGGATTGAGGGAGAAAAGTAAGCAAAACACATACTTCACTTCACTTTACTGAAGAATGTAAAACAAAAAGTGCCAATGGACTTCTCTGTTCAGGTTTGTAAAACCCTCCCAGTGCTTCAGTGAGGCTGGCCTTGAAGCAACTCCCTTTCAGAATGAAATGGGAGGGGAATTGAGGCGTTCCCTCCCTTGAAAAGGACTGCCAACTGAGAGGCAAAGTAGCTGGTTACCACCAGGAGAAAGGCTGACTACCCATCTTCTGTTGAGGCTGTCATTCCTGGAAGGAGGAAAAGAACTGCTATACCAAAGTGGCTTATTGTTGGATATTGTAAGTTGATTTAATATTTTTATTTTTATAAAAGAGCTTAATGGGTGTGAATAAATTAATTCCTACTATCCAGCATTTGCTTCTTGACATTGGTAACTGTTTGCCTGCTCCCTAAAACTCTATATAAATGGATCACCATCATGTAATGGCAAGTGACTAGTATTAAAAAACCAGAAAGTGACCCTTTGAAAGAAAGCATGCAAGTTAAGGGGATAATTTTTAATTGCCAAACTAAAATGTGGAGAATGGCTCAATTAAATCAGTCCATCTTTGTGGTGTAATGATTAAAGTGCACCAGGCTAAATCTGAAAAGATTCACGATATATAAAAATAAACTAGCATGGTTCTTGGAATAGTTGTGAGACTTTCTTTACAATTTGAAGTTCCCATTTTCAATCTGCATCTCACTTTTGCGACATGGACCTTTTTTGGTTATGGAGGGACTACAGTCTGTGACAGACGGCAGTGAAGCAGAAATTTCTCAGAAAGGAGGGAAATGAGGCAAAAGACACCATAGCCAGGAGCTGGATTGTAGAGCTGGATTGTAGGAAGAGATTTAGGATAGCCACTTTCTGGAATCTTCCAGGATATATCCATTAGGGTTAGAGTAACATAGTTTTATCCTTGGAAGATTCTGTCTTTTTGGCATGAGCAAATAAAGAACAACTTTGGATGGATTGTTCTATGCTGTTCTTGGGTTGGTCCTGACACCCAGGCAGAATTCCCATCTAGCATGGTTGAAAACAGGCACCAAAATACTGGAAACAGGTAAAGCCTTGTATTCTATATAAGACTTTAAATAACAAAATACTTACAGAAAAATTAATAATTGAATGTAACTGTAATTGTATTTGTGAATGTAATTAAGAGATAGAAAGGAATGTTTATTTGGGCAACTGGCATGAAAGATAATAGCTGACTAGTTTCAGCTTATAGAAGTGAGGATGGCAGAGCAAATGTTTCAGGATGAACCCTCCCAATTTTTCCAGAGAGAAAAAGGAAAGGGAGGGAGAAATACTTTCAAACTTATAAGATTCTGTTAATAAAGATAGAAGTAGTCCTGGCTGTGCTTCTTGTCTGAACTACGTATTTAGAGCTAACACATATTTAAATACAGTCAATGTAACTCTGATTATACTTTTTAGCTCTTCTCTGCGTGCATGGATTCAATCCTGTTCACCAAGATCAGACACTTCTCCCCCCGCTCCTTTCAGATCTATTGTATTGGTTCTCTTGAGTTCTATAAGCAGACAATAAAACAATTCCTTTTTTTTATTTCATTAGTTGATTCATGCTGCTTACTGCTGACCCCAAGCCTCAGTCTTCAATGCGCCATATTTGTCACTTGATAAACCATAGATACTGTCCTCCATGTTCATAATTGGGAAATTGAAGTTTTTCTATTATTATCCTTTGTAGGAAGTCAGAAAAGATGGCTGTCAGGTTGATATTGATGATTGATGAGTCCATCTGTGTCACCCAAAATTTAAATCTTGCCTCTAATTCCAAAATCCTTCTGTTTCTTAACAGTATCCATTTTTTCATTCAGACTAGACTGCAAAATATAGTTTCAAATCAGGTAAGCCCAATCCTCTTCTTTATTTTGCATCTAACACCTTAAATTTAGCTCATAATTTGTTCTTACCATACATATTTTGATATGTCTTTCTACATTGTTTAAATTGTATATCAGATGTCAAAACTGATATCATCTGAAATAAAAATAACATTCTAGGCAAAATATCTTAATCACAGATAATATAATTCTGAAATTCTTAACATTTATTAGATGTTGCAGTCTACTTCTTTTAGGCAGTAGATTATCCCCCTGATGGTTGATTTATTGTACTTTTTAAAATGTGGTGCAATGTTCAGATTTTAGGAAATAAAAAGAGTGAACCTTTTCACCGAGCCCATAGTTTCAACTATTACATTTGCTGCCAAAAACATTGTGATACATGTAGCACAACTTTTAAAGAAAATGGAATAAGTTCTATATCGACAAAAAGAAATAATATTCCTCAGTGCTGTGGAAAGTTTCTGCAGTGTTCAGAAGCTTCTACAATGCTATGCATACCTCTACAAGATAGCAAAATGAAACAGTTTGCCTGGCAGACACCACTTTGTCCCTCCCACTAACAGCCAGGACAAAATAGTGGCCATATTCAGGTTGCTGTCACGTGGCCTAGAAGCAAGCTTTTGTTTTGCTGTCTTAACCAGGTCTGCACAATGCTGCAAAAGCCTTCTGCAGCTTTCAGAAGCTTCTACAGTGTTATTAGGATTTCTATAGGGCAGAAAAACGAAGCGCCATTTTGTCCCTGCCCATAAACAGAAGGGACAAAATGGTGGCCACATTCATGTCACCACCAAACAGCCCAGGGACAAACTTTTTCATTTTGCTGCCTTAACAATGTCTGCACAATGTTTCAGAAGCTTTCTAAAGTGTTCAGAAACTCCTGCAGCACTGTGCAGACTTCACTAAGGCAGCAAAACAAAGCAGTTTATCTGGCAACTGCCATTTTGTTACTGCCCATAAATGGGTAGGACAAATGGCGGCTGCTTCTGGATCATATGGCCTGGGGACACATAGCTGCCCTCCTTTCCGTCTGGAGAACTTCAAAAGATAAATGTGATAGTGTGGTGCATGATGGGAATATACAGTAGGTAACAGGCCCAAGTGGTACAGGGTTCCAACTGAATGAAGTGCAATGGAAAGAGGCAGGGGACAACCTTGTGGTGGATCATTAGAACAAATGACATCAGGACTGCTATAGCAATCATAACTTTGAAATGGGATTGTATATAGTTTTTGGTTTTTTTTGCGGGGAGGGAGTTTGCTGTCACTGAAAATTTGTTAAATGGCCTGTTGCACTTCAAGGACTATGTGTATAAGAAATAGATTGGACCAATTTTTAGAAGCAGTACCTAGTTACAAACAAACAAAGAAAGTAACAAACAAACAACAGTTAAAGTACATGTTCTGTATACAATATAGTAAAACCAAGGTGCACATTCACCCAAGCATCTGTCTGTCTTTCTCCTTTTCTCTGGCAGCAAGGGAGTAAGATGTGAAACCATTAAAATATATGGGCTTTATATGTCAGGTCTCTTGTAGCAGTAAAATTTCATATGGTTGTACATAAACTGTAAATTCTGAATTGGATTGTTTGTTTCCTAATTTTCAGCCTTCCCATCTTGCAGAATCTTTCCCCTTAGGGGGAAAGTTGTGAGTCATTCAGAAAAAAAAACAGAAGCAGCACATCTGATAGAGGTAACAAAGTTGGCAGGTGTGAACTTCAAAGAATCTGATGGAATCTGTGTCTGAGGGAAGGAAGGGGCAAGGAAACATTTTAATACAAAAGCTATTGGGACAAGTTTCTATTTTTGGTAATTATTTTAGTAATCAAAAGAAATTGTTTAAATTGGGGTGTAACTTTATAATTGGAAGGTTTTAATTTAGAAAAGTAGGAACTGCAGAAATCTTTTCTTAGAGAAAAAAACAGATAGGGGATGTGTTGCTTGGGGGTAACCAGAATTCAGAGGGGTTGGTCTCAGCTTTGTTATAAGAGCTAGAGCTTTCTTCATGCTTTGGTTTTGAAATGAGGTATAGAATAAAAAGTGGTGATATGGAAGGTGTTCTGTTATTAAAGAGCAAATTAATAAAGGTCTGTTTTCATTTTGCTAGTCTACACAAAGTAGAACCCTGTTTGCTTCTGGGCAGTCAGGCAAAATAATTTCTAACTTCCATATTTTTTATAGGCACAGGAAAGCAAGAAAGATATTATTTATCTGAGCAGAAATTCTAGTTTGGTCTTCTCGAAGTTTTCAGTAAGTATGCAGGCTAGTTCTTATATGTGTATTTCTGTCAATTATACTCTTAGTAGTAATCCCAGAATCTAAGGTGGATGGGGGAAAGGGTCAACATCTCTGGAGCTTAGTAACCAATCTGCAGATACTAATTTAGCTTGAGAAATTAATAGATGTTGCCACCAAATCAAAGAAATGACTACTCTTTATAAAGTGTCTCTTTTATGAATATTTGTAGTATTGTTTTAAATTACAAGCATAATTTGGGTTGGTTTCAAGGTATAGCATGATGTTGCCAGGTTTATCTTGTAAGAATGGTTTTGGCTAGTTCTTCCATCTTCCACCTTGTGATAAACAAACAAAGAAATCTTGTTTATTATTTGTAATTGATGTTTATAATCAAGTATAACAGGGAAACAGCATTGTGGATTCACTCTCATGAAGGAGCACAATACTAGGAGAAGAAACATATTTTTCTCCTCAGTATTGTGCTCCTTCTTGAGACTGAATCCACAATGCTGTTTCTCTGTTATACTTGAATATAAATGCCACCGACAAATAATAAACTGGATTTCCCTGTTTGTTTACTACAAGTTGAAAGATGGAAGAACTTGCCATAGCCACCCAGATCCTTGGGATGAGTTCTTTGTAAGGTAAAATGGGTCTTTCAGGAGGGCAGCAAAACCAAGGAAATTCACTGTTAAATAGCTAGAATGTTGAGGTCCACTAACTGACGGAGGATGGATGCGTGGGGGTTTTTTAGTTTGCAGTTTCCTTGGCCCATGTTATGAGCTGGTGAGGAAACTTTTATTCTTTGATTTATGTAAGATTGCAGCTCTGCTAGGAAAGGTTAGTTTGGGTCTGATGGGATTGGCAAAGGGACAGTTTGACACAGTCATATCTAAAATCCATGGAAATGCAATCTCCATTTTGTTTTGTCTATGTAAAGAAGTATTGGTTTCTATAAAATCACCTTGGAAAGAGTCTGTGGCCAGGGAATTAGACATAACATTACTTCTAGTCTGTTGATCTAAAAGATGTTTTTCTTGAAGAGGCAGAAAAACAGGTCCATCTGTTTATACCTTCTGCCTCCTCAAAAATCAGCTAAAGGCTCAGACTATAAGGCATTTTGCACTAACTGGCCTACAATTTGATTCTAGGGCCAGATCTTCAATCTGTAGTTTTTAAAGACTTTTCTTGTCTAGGGTTTGTCTGAGTGCTCTTTAGGCTCTTTCCTACTGGGATTTGGGGGATAAATAAAAATTCCAAACAGCATAATAGCAATATATTTCTAAGTATCAGTGTTGGTAAGGAATAGCAGGAGAATAATGTCACATTTCTAGAATATATTGTTAATATTGAGTTAATTTCACTTACTTGGTCTTCCTACTAGATCCTTTAGATGCAAAGAACATAAAACATCTTCCTATTCCAAATGATCCTTGCTGAAAAAAATAGCATTTTTGGTTCCTCTGAATTCCTTTTTTTCCATTGATCTTCAGTCTTGTCTCACTGCTTTGTCTTAATTTAATCTCTGATCCCATTTTCCCTCCCATAGTACTTGCTTCCTTGTGTCTCTGTGCTGAAAGTGCAGAAGGATCTGTAAAGTCTGCTTTCTCTTTTACTTCAAAGGATTCTTTAAAGCACAAAATAAAATTTAAAATTATGATCTTTACCTATTACAATATTAGTATAATTTCTTCCACTTTGTCTTCAAGATTCTACCATGAATTGTATGCCTTTCAGGTGCTTCTGTTGGCCTTTCCTTCAGCTTCCAGGAAAGTAGATGGAAACATGGCTGCCTAGATGTCATCTTGAAGTTAGTGAAACAATAGGATTTATTCTAATGAAGTAATTTAGCCTGAATTTATTTCATTTTCTTAAGAGCTAAATTCATTATGCTAGAAATCACTAATAAAACATTAAAATGTAAGAAAGGAAAGAAAGACAGTTAGTTTGGTCTAGTGATTAAGGCACCAGGCAACAAACTAGGAGATAGTGACTTCTAGTCTTGTCTTAGACATGAAAGCTAACTTTGGGCTAATCACTCTCATTCAGCCCAACCCACCTCACAGGGTTGCTATTATGGAGAAAATAGGAGAAAGGAATATTAGATATGGTCTCTGCCTCAAGTTATTTATAAAATAATGAAGTTATATAATAAATAAAATAAAACAATAGCACTTTAATCACAAATAAGTTTCTTTTTCTTTCTTTCTTTTTATTTTCCTTCCTCCCTCCCTCATTTATTTGTTTGTTTGTTTGTTTGTTTATTTATTACCATTTTAAGGTGAAAGCAATGTGCATACATTTAACGCTTAGAGATGGTATTCAGCCAGTTCTGACAGGTTCAGAAGAACCAGTAGCAGAAATTTTGAGTAGTTTGGAGAACCGTTAAATACCGCCTCTGGTTGGCCCCACCCCCATCTATTCTCTGCCTCCCGAGTCCCAGCTGATCAGCTGGGTCTTCTTTTGTTGCCCTGGAAAGGAGAACGGAGCTGGAAAGCAGTTTAGTGGAGCTGGGAATGGGGATTATTCTTCCCCTGCCACGCCCACCAAGCCACACCATACCATACCACACCCACCAAGCCATGCCCACAAAACCAGTAGTAAAAATTTTTGAATACCACCACTGTAACGGTCCATTTGGCAGAAAAAGATAGCTGTATATGGAAAAGGAATGTTTCAGAAAAAAGGCAAATAAAATGCTAGCTGCGTATGATGATTAACTAAACAAATGGTTATCCATATCTTCAGGTGATCCCTGAATTGGTGTGCAATTCTTATGAGGGGATAAATGTTTTCTGTTCTGCAGATCCATTGACTGTAATATGGCTTTATAAAATGTTGTCTTATATACATTATACAAATTTGATAAATAGACACATGTATTAGGACACTGCCAACCTAACAGTTCGAAAGATGTAAAAATGCAAGTAGAAAAATAGGGACCACTTTGGTGGGAAGGTAACAGCATTTCATGCGCCTTCAGCCACGTGACCATGGAGACGTCTTCGGACAGCGCTGGCTCTTCGGCTTTGTAATGGAAATGAGTACCACCCCCTAGAGCTGGAAACAACTAGCATGTATGTGCGAGGGAAACCTTTACCTTTACTTTATTAGGACACAGTATGTCAAGACAGCATGTCTTCCATCTTTTTTGTGCAATACCGTATTTGCCGGCGTATAAGACGACTTTTTTGCCCTGAAAAACATGCCTCCAAGTGGGGGGGTCGTCTTATACGGCGAGTATATAACAAAGGTCGTCTTATACGCCGGCAAATACGTTGTTGTCACTCGGTGCAAGAGCGACGGGGGCGGAGCTCCGCAACTTGCGAAGCCCCTTCAAGCCCAGCCGGAGTCTCTCTTCCTCCTCCACCCCCCACCCCCACCCACTCCGCTCGTGCGAGCGGACAGGCAGGCTCCAGGCTTTGCCCCCATCCCTCACCTCCTTCCATCCCCCTCCACCACCACCCCAGTGGCAGAAACTTCGCCGCACGTGGGGACGAGTGGAGGGGGTGGGAGAGCAGCGACGCAGCTCAAAGCTGAGAAAGCGCCATCCTTGCTTTTGTGCTTCGGGAAGAGTTCGTGTTTTTTGTTTTTTTGTTTTTCTCCCAGGAATGGGATGCTGCTCGTGCGATTTTCTTTGGGAATTTTTCTCTTCCCGGTTTCAGCCTTTGCTCCGAATCCTCCCCCCCCCCCATTCACTTCTGGAAAGGATGCTTGTGTAACTCTTTTCCTAAGCGTTGCTGGGGTGGAGGGGGGGCAGTGTGCAGCGTGAGCGAGAGGCTCTTTTCCTTTCTCCCTGAGCGCAAAACCGTCTGCCTTCTTCTCTCTTGGACGGACCGAGCAAGGCTAATAAGATAATAATAAGATAATAAGATAAGATCCTAAGCGCGTTGTGGAAACAGATCTGGATCTCATTGGAGAAAGGTAGCAAATGAATGAACTGGACTTTTGGCAAGTCTCGGGGTAGGAACTCGACGCTTTCTGGAAAGTTAGTGAGCAGGAAAATAGACATCCTTTCCGCTTTCTCCCAGCGTGGGTATTTCATTATCCCTCCCTGTAAGAAGTAACAACCACAAAGCCAAGGGAAAAAACGATGCGCAGGAAAAAGCCACAGTAGGAAGCAAAGATTTCCCCCCCCCCCCTCTCTCTCTGAAATAATTAATGTCGCAATCAGTGTGGTGCACCCTTGGAGACAAATTGGTTGGGGAGGTGGAAAGATATTAAGAAACAACTCGACTGTTTTTCGTCCAGTTTTATTTTTATTTATTTATTTTCCCCTGAAAAAAGCAGATCGCTCAACGGTGTCACAAAGAAAGGGAGAGGAATTGAGTGCCAGCCTGAGAAAGGCGAAGCTGCCTCTCTAAAGCATTTTGGTGGCTTTGTAAGTTTGGGGGAAAGGGGCGGGGGTGTCAATCAAGAATTATATCCAGAATACCCAAGTGTTACAACTTACCGTATTTGCCGGCGTATGACTTTTTGCCCTGAAAAACATGCCTCCAAGTGGGGGGTCGTCTTATACGGCGAGTATATAACAAACTCTATATTTTGAGTGGAAATGTTGGGGGCTCGTCTTATACGCCCAGTCGTCTTATACGCCGGCAAATACGGTAGTTTAAGTATCCAATGAACCATGCAGCCTAATAATAAAAATGGAAGAAATCTGTAAAATCAGTTTCAATACCACTCTAATTCTCAACTGCAGGTTGCTGTTTATTCCATCATTTTTCCAAAATGAAAACACAATGTTAGCATGGAGTGCAATGTTAGCAAAATCTTCTTAATAAGATTTTGTTTAAAAGCACATATACACCAAACTATGAATAATAATATGGTAACTCAAGGTAAAAGTTATGTCTACATCCTGTATATACCTTGAATAAAATGAATAATATTTTGTTGCAGGAAACAATATTCATGACTCTTACACGATATATTCTACTCATCCAAGCTAAATTTTAGAACCTATAGTAAAAGAATGGACAATGTGTGACCCTCCAGAACTTATTTCAGGCTTAGCCAGTGTTGGGAGAAATATCCATCTGGTTCAGTTCCAAGCTGAGAGAAACATTGGATATATGGAGGCTGATTGGAAAGATGGTTTAAGAAGGTTTAATGATGAAGCAGAACCACCAAGCACATGGTTCTCTGGTGCAGCTGATCGTGTGGAGTTGAGAGTGGGGGCTATTTATACCTTCTCTTGGGCTTTTATTTATACCTTCACTTGAACTTCCTGTTCCTGTTGTCTATTCTATTGGATGTTGTCAGAGTCCCATGATGCCATGTACAAATCCTAGGAGTTTGTCTGGGCTCCCAGGTTTGGTTGAAGCTTGGCTGATGCAATATCCTTATAAGATTGTGCAATGTAGTAAGCTCTGCTTCTACTGGTAGTGGATTAATCCTATTACGTCGTGGAAGGTTATGTCTTAATCCCATCATCCTGGAGTCTTTTGTAGATAGGATGGCCTAATCTTTCTTAATGGGCAAAAATATCTGCTAGGGGCTATTAAGAAAGACTTGGGGGCTACTTTCTGTCTCCAAGAGCATGTTTCTCTATTTCCCCTTTAGGGAAATGAAATATTCTGCCTTTTTAATATTGTTCAAAATATTTCATTCTTCTAGGAAAGGGATGGTGTCTTCCCTCACCAGCATTTTTTCCTTTTATGCCTAGAATATTTAGCTCCTTCACCAGTATGGCCAATGCTAGGGAAAATAGGAGTTGCAGTTTGGTGACATCTGCAGGAGCACACATTGCTCACCTCTGTTGTAGATAATCACTAGTTGCCTTTTCCAACTCAGCATTTTATTTTATTTTTTTACTTTGCTGGAGAGTAAAACTTTATGAACTAAACATATATAGTGAGCACCAAGTTTGAAGAACTTAAAGATCAGTCTGAATATGTATTCTGGTATGGGGACATATGGATAATATTTTATGACAGTTCTTTAATGATTGTGCATTCTATGTACTACAAGAAAAATATGTTTCACATTTACTATTGAGAATAATGCCAATGTGTAGATCACTAAAAGAATAGAGATTTAAAGAGTACATCGTAGGGATATTGTCTCTCTTTCGATTTCTATGGCGAAGATAGTGTTCTCTTTATCTACTCCAGGAGATAAATATATTTTCTTTAATATCGTTATTAATAATCCAGTTCTTTAATATCTTTTGGAAATAATATATCCCAAGGAGCTGACATAATTGATGACATTGTAGCTCCCTTTCTCTGTGTTCTTCAAATATCTTCTGGAATATTTCAAATGTTACCATTTTTTATGCTTTTTCCCCTAATGCTGACTGAAGATTAAAAGTAAGCATGTTTTTTTCCTTTTATGTCTTGAATATTTAGCTCCCTCTAGTGTCCAATTTCTGAAATTATTAGGACTTCAGCTAGTTTAAACAATTTCATACATATGAAGGTGCTATTTATTCTATTCTGTTCAGTTTTGATGAATTATCCTGCTGATGATCTGAATAGACCCTTTTCTACAATTCCTTCCAAACATTTTATTGGATAGGAAAACATAAATAAAACATAAACATAAATATGAAAAGAAGCAAAGAAAACTATGTGATTCAATTTTACTGAGGAAAGCAAAATTAATTTCTAAAAGAATTATTAGGAAAACCCATGTTCTTTCCTACTTTTCCTCAATATAGATGCCTCCAGATGTGTGGATAATTTCCAGGTTCCCTATTAGAATAACCTTTGCTGACAATTCTGGAATTTCTCACATTACTTACATTCTTCCTAAATTAGAGAAGACACTCTATAGTTGCTCTAGAGATAAAATTTGTGGCCAATGATTTGTGGTGTTTTTTTTAACCTGAAATGTTATTTCCAGTATTTATACAAAAATATGAGATTGAACAATATAATTAGGATTAAAAAAAATCTGATTCTTGCACAAATTTGGAACTTTACATGCAACCAAAAGAGTTCATAGAAAGAAAACAAAATTCAGAAATAGGTATACGCTCTCAACTATAGTGGTCTAAGGCAGGGGTCCCCAACCACCGGGCCGCGGACCGGTCCCAGTCCGTGGAGCACTCTGTACCGGGCCGCAAAGAAAAATAAATAAAAAATGGCGGCTTTCTTCGCCTTCGGTGAATGCTGCTGGGATCAGGGAACAAGGACACAAATGAAAGAAGGGGAGGGAGGAAGCAACCAAAGCCTGTCCTGCTCTCCGGCTCAGCGGCTTCGGTTTCCTCCCGCCTCGTTCCTCTCTCAGTCGCTCTCTCGCTCCTCCACCAGCCCAGGAAGAAACTGCTTCAAAGCCGGGGTGGCTTTTCCTGTCACCGCAGCTCCTCCGAGCGCCCGCTCACCCCCACCCGCCGTGCGCTGCAGTCCAATCCAGTGCTCGTTCTGCCTGCCTGCCTGCCTTCGTTTGTTTTGGAGCAGCTTCGGCTGAGAATAATAACTATTCGCTCTTTTACTCAGCCGAAGCTGCTCTGAAACAATCAGAAACGCAGGCAGGCAGGCAGGCAGGCAGGCAGGCAGGCAGAACGGAGCACTGGATTGAACGCGCGGGCGGGCGGGTGGGGGTGGGGGGTGAACGGGCGCTTCAGAGGAGGTGCGGCGACAGGAAAAGCCACTCCCGGCTTCTTTGAAGCAGTTTCTTCCTGGGCTGGATGTTAGAGGTCCATCGTAGCTCTGAATGATCCCTAAACAAGGACTACAGGAGCTTCCTAGGGAAAACACACTGACTAAATGCTCCTCATTCAATTCCTGTTTTCACCAAACAGAGATAAGAGAAACATCTGCATGAAATTTTGTAGCTACACAGCTGGGCAAGACCTAGGACTAGAGAGACTGCAGTCAGGTGTCTTTAATGCTAGTTGTAGGGTAAACATAAAGTTTTGGGAATGGAAAATAGAATCCCCCGCCGGTCCTTGAAAAAGTGTTTCTGCTTGAAACTGGTCCCTGGTACTAAAAAGGTTGGGGACCACTGGTCTAAGGTATTAAAATCCTCATAGTCTCTCTAGCACTTCCAAATTTCTGCTCACTTGGAACCTTATATATACCTTATATATATCAATTGTGCTTATATTGGAAACACAGCATATACCACACCATATTCAATGCAGTGTATGCAACATTGGACAGTCACATGAAAGGAATTCCAGGATTGACCTTGTTACCTTTTCTGGGCTGAAAACACGTTTTGAACAATAACTTCGTACCCTGCTTATTATACAGTGATTTCAAATTTGTCAAGCTTAAAATATATGGCCATCAAATCCCAAAATTCTCCAGTCAGCATGCAGGCCAGGTGTATGTTAGGAGTTGAAGTTCATATATTTTAGAGTTGCCTAGTTTAGTAAACAATTTTCTAATGATTCTGTACCAAATCTCCTGAAGACATGGAATATTTATTTATTTATTATTTATTAATAATAGAAAAACAACAAGATGGGGCCAATTTTATCTCTGGGGAAATGATGTTTCAAAAGGAAGAGCCACCAGAGAAAAGGCCCTTTTTGTAGGTCCCACCAGATTTATTTCCTTGATAGATGGGACCTACAGTACAACCTGCTTACCTTCCTGTACTCATGGCCTGGGCAGATGTAACTGGGAATAGGGACTCTGTCAAATATAGGTAGTCTTTGACTTACAACAGTTTGTTTAGTGATGGTTCAAATTTACAATGGATTGAAAAAGTGACATGATCACTTTTCACACTTAACAACTATTGCAACATCCCCATGGTGACATTATCAAAATTCGGATGCTTGGCAACTGACTCATTTTTTGCAGTGTCCTGGTATCGTGGTTACCTTTTGCAACTTTCTGACAAGCAAAGTCAGTGGGAAAGCCAGATTCACTTAAACAATCGTAGCATTTCATTTAAGCCAGGGATGTCAAACTCAAGGCCTGGGGGCCGGATCTGGCCCATGGGGTACTTAGATCTGGCCTGCAGCACCACCCTGGAAACAGCGAAGGACTGGCCTGCAGTACTTCTGCCAGAGAAAATGAGCTGCCGGGCTGAGTTTTTGGCTGCCACAGCCTCCTGCACCCTCTGCCAGTGAAAATGGAACTTGGGAGGATCGCATGCAGCTGAACTCCATTTTCACTGGCAGAGGGTGCAGAAGGCCGTGGCAGCCTAAAACAGAGCTTGGGAGACTGTTTTCACTGGCAGAGCACTTGGATCAGCTCAGGCGCCCCCGATAGGAGTGATGTTAAATTGGCTACGCCCATCCCAGCCATGCCTACCCTGTCAAACACAACCCTGATATGGCCCTCAATGAAATCGACTTTGACAATCCTGATTTAAGAAATGCAGCAGCTGGACTTCCGGTTTGAGCTTCTTCGGCGACAGACCAAAATCCGCAACTGTGCTCAGTTTCGATCTGTGCTCGCCACCGGAGTGCCCCAAGCCAGCTGGTTCCGGGGCTAAGCCATCCCATAGAGGGGGTGAAGAGGGGGGAGACCACCAGCAAGGTCGAGGAGAGCCACATCTCTCCTCCTCAGCTAGCCATTACTCCCTTTCCCGAAGGCGGTTGCAGCGGTGGTCAGAAATGGCCACCTCAAAGAAGAACTCGATCGGAAAAGAATGTGCAGGAGAAAGATAAGAAGAGAAAGTTTTGGTTGACCTGGTTAAACTGAAAAAGCAACAACATAAGATACCCTGGAATTTGAACTATAAAAAATAACATTCTTCCCAAAGAAGACTATGAAGCAGTGAAGGAGAGAGGGAAGGGAAAGGATTTGGCTTTTTTTTTTCTTCCCTTCTTTATACTGACAGTTAAGAGATTTAAGTAAGAAATTGACAAAAATCCACTATGACATTTATAGGTATTTAAGCTGAAAATAAAATGTCAAAGGGATAATAAAGACTTTTGGATACTCAAAAACCTTTTAAAGCAGGAAAGGAGACAAAAAAGAAAGAATAAAAGGGTGGGATCTGGAAAAATGGAGGAGACTGCCTGGAACTAAAAGGAACTTATAGTGAAACCTTAACAAGATTTCTAAGTGTTTTATTTACTATTGTTATATATAATTTCATCTGATGATGGCAGATGAGATTCTGCCGAAAAGTTGCTACAACTTTAAAAGCACAACTAGAATGATGTGGGAAAATACCTGAACAAAGCGGAATAACATACATACATACATACATACATACATACATATTTGTTTTCATAGATTTTCACAGGTACAGGTATGTAGGTCTAGGTGTGTTCGGGTCTTTTCCCATGTAAGATTAAGAATATCTTGGCGATGTTTCGGCAAGGCCCCACTCGCCATCCTCAGGCTGGTGCTTTCGGCTTTGTGCCAGTGCAAGCAGTGTGTGATCGGAGCTGCCTTCTCTCTATAAATACTGGTGGTGGGGGCTGGTGCGCTGGGCTGGTTGGCTGTGCTGCTGTCTCTTGATTGGTTGATGGAGTTGATGTTGGTATAATGGGCTGTGTGATGGCCTTGTGAGTTTTGTTGTGGAGATATCCTGGATCTTGTGCTGTAATCTCCTGGGTCGTTTGTTTTGTAGTGATCTTTTTTCCATTAGCCCTCTCGTGTTTTAACGGCTTGGGTAATGGGTTGTGTGATGGACTTGCGAGTTCTTTTGTTGTGGTATCCTGGGTCCTGTGTTGTAATCTCCTGGGTCATTTGTGTTTTGATCTCTTTTCCATTAGCCTCCTGTGTAGTAATGGCTTGGGTAATGGGTTGTGTGATGACCTTGTGAGATTTATTGCTGTGATATCCTTGGTCTTGTACTGTGATATCCTGGGTCATTTGCTGTGTTGCAACGTCTTGAGTTCTTGTGGTGTAATTTCCTGAGTTTTCTGATGTGATGTCCTGGGCGGGTGGCTGTGATGTAGCATTCTGGGTTTTAGTCTGGCTTTGAGTTTGGGGTCTGGGTCTGTGTTCTTGGCGTGTGTCAGCTTGTTCGGTTTTGGAGTCGGGGGGTGCGACAGCTGGCGAAGCAGCCATGGTCTATTTTCTGGATGGTGGTTGTCCTTTGTTTATAGGATGGGCTTGGGCCTGGGTCTGATGAGGGGGATTGGCGGTGGTGTCCCATGTTGTTTTGGGTCTGGTGTTGGTTTTTGTGGCTGGGACTCATTTGTTGGTGAGGACTAGCTTCCAGATGTCTGGTAGGCAGGAGGTATCGTCCCATCTATTCATGTTATGGGGGTGTTTCTCTATCTCGATGGCTTCCCTGATTATTCTCTTGCTGGAGTGTTCAGTGTTGGATATTAATTTGGTTCCTTCGAAATTAATTTCATGTCCTGTGGCTTTAAGGTGCTGGAAGAGGGAGGAAGTATTTTCTTCTCTTCTGACTGCGTTTTTGTTTTCTACGATGTGTGCATTTATTCTCCTGTTGGTTTGTCCAGTGTATGTGGCTGGGCAATTGTTGCATGGTATTTCATAAACTCCTTGGTTTTCTAGCTGGATCTTAGAAGTCCAGTAAATTTCCATATAATTTTGTAGGGAAAAAAAGTCTTTGATCATTAGATGGTGCTCTATATCACTTTCCACTTTTTAAAGTTCTTTTCTTTTCTCTTTTAATTATATTAAACATTAATTCTCAACCATTTCCACAGTTAATTTTCTTAGTATTAACCAATTCTAGGCAAGTCCAGCATTTAATCCAATGCCTAATGAATGCCAGTTTATATTATTCAAAGTTTAGTCACTGATTCCATTGTAGCTTTTTATAAACCAATTTTGTTTTCCCTGTATTTTCCTCTTTTTTTTTTCCTGTTCACCGCTGTGTTACTCTTACGCGAAGGCACTTTCTTTTTACTTCTCGGGGTTGTTAAGAAAAAAGCCAAGTTCTTTATCTGGTTGCACGTCTCTCAGTTTTCTTCATGGCAGCCATTTTAGACTGCCCTTTGTCCCTGTCTTCCAGGGGAGTAATACCTAGCCAGGGAGGGGAGATGGGGCTCCCCTCAACCCAGCTGGTGGTCTCCCCCTCTTTGCCCACCCATCTGAGGTGGGTCAGGATGACACCGGTCCCATAGGGATCCTTCCGACAAGGGAAACACAGACCCGAGCCACGCACGATCGCGGTGTCTGACCATCGTCAACAGCTTTTTTACTACCAGTTCTGTGGGCATGGCTAGGTGGGCATGGCCATGTGACTGTGTGGGTGTGGCTTTTTTTGCAGCACCGCCCCATGCTCTGATTATTATTTTTTTTGCCTCCTGGGCCTCAGGAAAACCTCCTGGGAGGCCGTTTTTGCTCCCAGGCCTTCCCTGAGGCCTAGGAGGCCAAAAACAGAGTGCGGGAGGCCCACACACAGCACCCCCTGTGCTTTGTTTTTTTGCCTCCTGGGCGAAGCAGTAAGACAGCAAAGGGGATCCCAGCACAGCTGATCATTGGAACAGCTGATTGTTGGGAGGAAAAAAAAAATATTGATTCGGCTGAACTGGTAGATGTTTTTTTAACTACCAGTTCCTCCGAATGGTAATACCACCACTGTAATGCATATAATAATACAATGGTCATTTCTTCTTGTAGTCCAGTTGCAAGACTGTGATATATATTTCAATCTAGCTGGGAGAGAAGGCTGGGAAAAAAATAGAAAGGACTGTAGACACAGATAATCAAGAGACAGAAAGTGAATATATTGGCAATTTCTCTTATAATTGATAAATTAGTCCTGGTGGCTAAAAATCTGGGAAGAATGATTTAAACTTTAAGAGAGACTCTGTCTTAATGAACTCATTAGAAACAAAGGCTGGAATTTTCTCTTACAGTTTCAAGATCCTGTACTTATCCTTGGCTAATATTAAAAATGCTTAAGGAAAACTGTGTAGCTCCCTTGATCTTGCCCATCTATGAGGCTTGATGATAGAAAGAATTCTATGGTCATTTTTGAGTATAGTGTATGATGATGAAATGAACTCTGTTCTTACCACTAAAAGGGCCCCAGGAATAAGAGGCTCTTTTTCCTACTACTGTCTCTCAAAACAACAGAGATTAGTAATAGGAATTAACCTTAGGAGATGCATTCTCAAAGGCATATCTGGAATTAGATCAGCAGTTAGCTATGAGAAAACGTTTAGTAGAAGATCTTGTGACAATAGTTTAGAATAATTGTCTCTCTATATTTATGTACTTATCTCCATGATAAGAGTATATATCCAGGTATAATTTTCTTGAATGAGGAAATAACATTTGAGGCCTTTAATATGTTTTCAAGTGTTTGTGCTTCTTTAGTGGAGCATAGTTGTGAACAGATGCTTAGAACTGAATCTTACTGGTGTAGTTGTATCCAGGTCTTACGACTAAAAAATAAGAGAATGAAAATGTTTGTTTCCTGCTCCATTATTTTAAGGTAAACATTACCAAAGTAAGAATAGAAAAATGAGGATATGGTATTACATGTTCAAATCTTACTTTCATTTATTCTGTTGACAGAAGAAATTCTGGTTCAAGCACACAATCAGTTTTGGCAACCAATTTTTGCTTTACTAATTTTTAAAATATAATAGAAAGCTGTGGGTGCTCAGCTGTGGATGTATCTAGTGGTGAAAGGAAAGTCTGATGCTGTAAAGATCTATACTCCATAGGAACCTGGAATGTAAGATCCATGAAATCCAAACTAGACGTGATCAAATAAAAGATGACAAGACTGAATATCGACATCTTAGGAATTAGCAAAATAAAATGGACAGGAATGAGTGAATTTAATTCAGATGACCTACTGCAGGAAAGAATCCCTCAGAAGAAATGGAGTAGCCTTCATAGTCAATAAAAGAGTAGAAAAAGCCGTACTGAGACTCAATCCCCCCAAATGACAGAATGATCTAAGTTCAAATCCAAGGCAACCCATTCAACATAACAGTAGTCCAAGTCTATGGCCCAACCACTAGTGCTGAAGAGGATGAAGTTGACTGGTTCTATGAAGCCCTACAAAATCATAATGGGGGATTGGAATGCTAAAGTAGACAGCCAAAAGATAACCAGAATTACAGGCAAGTTTGGCCTTGGAGTACAAAATGAAGCAGGGCATAGGCTGGTAGAATTTTGTCAAGCAGATACAATGGTCACAGCAAACACTCTTTTCCAACAACCCAAGAGATGACTCTGCACATGGACATTACCAGATGGTCAACACAGAAATCAGATTGACCGTACTCTGCAGCCAGAGATGGAGAAGCTTTATACAGTCAGTAAAAACAAGACCAGGAGCTGACTGTGGCTCAGAACATGAGCTTTTTGTTGAAAACTTAGGCTTAAATTGAAGAAAGTAGGGAAAACACCAGGCCACTCAGGTATGAACTAAATCATATCCCTGATGAATATACAGTAGAGGTGACAAATAGATTTAAGGAATTAGATCTGACAAGAGTGCCTGAAGAACTATGAATGGAGGTTCACAGCATTGTACAAGAGGTAGCAACTAAAACCATCCCAAAGAAAAAGAAATGCAAGAAAGCAAAATGGCTGTCTGAGGAAGTTTTACAAATGGCTAAGGAAAGAAGAGAAGCAAAAGGCAAGAGAGAAAGAGAAAGATACACCCAATTGAATGCAGAATTCCAGAGAATAGCAAGATGAGATAAGAATGCCTTCTTAAATGAACAGGGCAAAGAAATAGAAGAAAACAATACAATAGGGAGGACAGAGATCTCTTCAAGAAAATTGGAGATATGAAGGGAATGATTCATGCAAAGATGGGCATGATAAAGGACCAAAATGGCAGGGACCTAACAGAGGCAGAAGAAATTAAGAAGAGGTGGCAAAATTATACACAAGAATTATACAAGAACAAGCTTAATGTCCCTGATAACCGTGATGGGGTAGTCGCTGGCCATGAGCCAGACATCCTGGAATGTGAAGTCAAATGGGCTTTAGGAAGTCTGAGCAACAACAAAGCTAGTGGAGATGATAGTATTGCAGCTGAGCTAATAAAAATCTTAAAAGACGATGCAGTAAAAGTGCTGCACTCAATATGCCAGCAAATTTGGAAAACTCAACAGTGGCCACAGGATTGGAAAAGGTTTACATTCCAATTCCAAAGAAGTGCAATGCCAAAGACTGTTCAAAGTACTGCACCATTGCACTCATTTCACATGCTGGCAAAGTTATGTTCAAAATCCTACAAGCTAGGTTCCAGTAGTATGGACCAAGAACTACCAGAGTACAGGCAGGATTTCAAAGAGGCAGAGGAACTAGAGATCAAATTGCCAACTTATGCTGGATCATGGAGAAAGCTAGGGAGTTCCAGAAAAACATCTACTTCTGCTTCATTGATTATGCTAAAGCCTGGATTGTGTGGATCACAACAAATTGTGGCAAGTTCTTAAAGAGATGGGAGTACCAGATAATCTTATTTATCTCTTGAGAAACCTATATGCAGGTCAAGAAGCAACAGTGAGAACTGGACAAAGATTGGTTCATAATTGAGAAAGGAGTTCAGCAAGGCTGTATACTGTCACATTGCCTATTTAACTTATATGCAAAGCACATCATGAGAAAGGTGGGGCTAGATGAATCATAAATTGGAATTAAGATTGCTGGGAGAAATATAAACAACCTCAGATATGCAGATAATGCCACTCCAATGGCAGAAAGTGAAGAGAAACTAAAGAGCCTCTTGATGTGGGTGAAAGAGGAGAATGCAAAAGTTGGCTTGAAACTCAACATTAAGAAAACTAAGATAATGACATCTGGCCCTCTCAATTCCTAGCAAATAGATCAGGAAGAAACGGAGGTAGTGACTGATTTTATTTTTCTGGGCTCCAAGATCACCACAGATGGAACTACAGCCAAGAAATTAAAAGACACTTGTTCCTAGAGAGGAAAGCCATGGCAAATCTATACAACATACTAAAAAGCAGAGACATCACCCTGTCAACAAAAGTGTATATAGTTAAGGCTATGGTTTTCCAGTTGCAATGTATGACTGTGAAAGTTGGACCATAAGGAAGGCTGAGTGCCAAAAAATTAAGGCCTTTGAACCTTTCATGAAAGGTGCTGGAAAAGATTCCTGCGAGTCTCTTGGACTGCAAGGCGATCAAACCAGGTCAGTCCTAGAGGAGATCAACCCTGACTGCTCTTTAGAAACCCAGATCCTGAAGATGAAACTCAAATACTTTCACCACCTAATGAGAAGGAAGGACTCACTGGAGAAGAGCCTACTGTGAATGGTTGAGGGCAAAAGAAGGGAACAGCAGAGAATGAGGTGGCTGGATGTAGTAACTGAAGCAGTCGGCGTGAGCTTAAATTGACTCCAGGGGATGATAGAGGACAGAAAGGCTTGGAGAAGCATTGTCCATGGGGTTGTGATGGGTCGGACATGACATGATGGGTCAGACATGACTTCATAACTAACAACAATAATAGTAATTTTGTTGAAATGCTTTATTGCATAGGAGAATTTGTGGAATTAAACTTTTTGCTATGAAAGAAGATCACGGAATTAGCTCTACTGCTTATTTGCTATTTGCAGTCATAATCCTTTATTAAAAATATCTTAATCTTTTTCCATTAACACTAGCTGGAATGTTAAAAACAAAGGATTTAGGATTGCTTCTATTAACACAATGTTTCTCAACCTCAGCAACTTTAAAATGTGTGCCCTTCATGATATTATCCTTCTTCCACCTCTAGAAAAGCAAAGATATAATGTTGCTTTTTAAATTTTTCATTCTTAGGACAGTGGCAAATATACAAGTGCAGAAGTAATAATATTAAAATACCTCCATTATAATCATACATAGTTCAGTAAACTTTTAAATTAGATACAAACACAGAAAGGTGAACAGACAGGATGAAGGTCTTAGGGAAATAAGTCTTGCAATGTTTTGTAGCATAACAGGAAATGAATGTAACACTTTGGGATGAAAACTAAAGTCACCTATAAAAAGCTACATTTCTTTCACAACTGTGGTGTCATTCAATCACAACTACTTTTTATTCTGGAGGATTAGAAAAATCATATGGAAGGCATAAGATATTTTCTAATCAAGATACTGCTTTTTTCTAATAAACATATTATTTTACTCATTAACTAAATATAATTTCAACCAACAGCCAGATGAATTTGTAAATTCAGTTCTTAAACATGTTTTGATGACAAAGGCACACAATCTGTGTTTGCAAGTTTTGACATTAACCTATGTCTATTTAAATATATTAAGGGCAGAACTGACCTGTGACATTAAGAAATCAAGGAAGTGTTGTTAATGAAAATATAATTCACTCCAAGAATCCTACATAAGACAGATATGAACCATAAATTGTTGACTAAGTCTTAATGGCTGAATTCATATCAAATGTGAATTTACCAAAGTAGTAAAACGAATGAATCTGCACACTGTTAGCTAGATACAACTTATACTAATTACCTTTTATTATTATGCCATTTGTGAATCACAAGAATTCACAAGAATCTATTTTCTAAAGCGCCTGTAGGCCAGACAAGGAATAATGGATGGAAACTGAACATGGAGAGATTTAACCTGGAAATAAGGAGAAACTTTCTGACAGTGAGAACAATCAACCAGTGGAACAGCTTGCCCTCGGAAGTTGTGGGAGTGCCATCACTTGAGACCTTCAAGAAGATATTGGACTGCTATTTGTCAGAAATGGTGTAGGGTCTGCTGCTTGGGTGAGGGGTTGGACTAGATGACCTATAAGGTCCCTTCCAACTTTGATTGTCTGTTATCTGAATGAACAATTTGCTGACCCTCTAGACATGGTTATCCTTGCAAATCAGTAAAAATTAATGAAAGGCAGCTGTTATTCTAATTGTTGGTTTGACAAATAGCTAGGATATGAAAAAAAAAAAGACCAGTGACATTAAGAACACAAATGCCACAGAACATGTAATTACTGGACATTCACACTGCTGAATTCATATAGAATTCTGAGCCATGGTTAGTTTAATTCAAAGTTTGTTAAATTACCATACTGTTAGCGACCATTTAAACATATGATGGTGCTGAGTGAATGGCATCTATGAACAGTCCTTGAAGATCTGGTTTATGGTCATGTGATTATAATCAGGATTTTGACAAATGGCCTGCATTTCTAACTGACCCAATGTCCTATGGGTCATGTGATTGCAATTTCAACCTTCTCTGGCAGCTTCCCACAAGCAAAGTCAATGCGGAAGCAGCAAGAGGTCACAAATGGCAATCATGTGCCATTGTTCCTGATGATCTCTGGATTCACTTAATAACAGCAGTTGGAATTGCCATCTATAAGTGGCATGATCACATGACATCACACTTTATGCCCATGTAGTTTGGTTATGGAAATTCTAATCATTAAGTGGTCTATCTGTAATAATAAACTCATTGGGATAAGCCATAAATTGTAATTTACAAATGATATTAGCATGCTATTTGAAGAATATTCCATTTAGATAGCATGATAAGTCAAAACCAGTCAAGCGACATTAGATTTAGGACAAAGGAAAGCCTAAGTATTGAAGTACAATTTGAATATCTCTGCCAAAGTTGCAGTTACAGAGGTTCCTGGAAGATGCTGAAAAGCATCTTTTGTACCAGGTTCTCCTAATGGAGAGGTTTCCTTAACATTGGGAGCCCCATGTCAGCACAGACAACATACAAGGTAATGGAATGCTAGGTGTAATATTTTTATATGAAAGAAAGCACATAATAAAGTTGTACAAAGTTAGGAAAATACAGTGCAGGGACTGGAGGAAAACCTAGCACAATTATATTTCTCATAATGAGCAATTGTTAAATCTTATAATTTATTTCATAAGATGTATTAAAAGCCAACAACTTTAATGGCTTGAAAAGAGAACTAATTTAATTTATGGGGTTTTGTGCCTAGGTTCAGGGCCCTGGAAGTGTGACAGAATCAGTTTCTTGACTTTATTGATAGTTATTTTATGGTGAGTAACTTATGTGTTCTGTATTATGCATTTTACTTATTTTTATTTGTCATATTTTAAGCTGCCCAGACACCTATTTGACATAGGTGGCTATATAATCACTCAATCAAACCAACAAACAAATAAATTGATGACTACTAAACCTGATCACTATATATTCTCTCCTATATCAGTTATGCTAATCAGTACTATTTGCTGAAGAAGTAGTAGGTAGGAGTGGTCTAGTACATAATTCATAACATTTCTTGTCAGAAGAGTACTAAAAAAATCCATTTAAAATGAAATTAGAGAAAAGAGTTCCAGCAGTTCTGTATTTGCTTGGTTTTACAGTAGTTTCATCTTAAAAGAATTTTAAGCAGGACTATAAGCTTATGTAATTTGACCCAAATGTATTGCACACTTTAAAGTTCAGACAAGAAAGCTGACACTAAAATTGAGGAGTTTCTTTCAAGAACAATATGCCCTTAAGGCTTTCTGGTGCTTTTTAAAACTTATTCACAAAACACAGCTTGTTTGAATTGTTCTTTTTACTCTCAGAGCCCATAAAAAGTTCCATCTATCTCTTAAACAGAAATAATTTACATCCACTGGGATGTTTTATGAAAGAGATTTGCTTGTTTCACTACAATATGATACTGTTTTATATCTTCATTTCTAATTATTTTCGTACAGGTTTAAGTATTCAGAATCCATCCAGCAAAGAGGTGTTTTGATTAAATGCTTGATTGAGTTCATGTACTATGTATACCATAATATGGTTTGTTCAATTTTGACTTGGCATGAGACTTGGGGGGTGGATTCCATTTCTTAGACAATAGCCCTCTGTTGCTGATGAGCATCAGGTCAATCAACAACAAGACCTCCTTCCCTAATTTGTGACTTTATTGAGGAGGAACAAGTTGATCTGGAATGCATCATCAAGACCTGGCTGACAAGAGGCTGATGTTCCCTCTTGGAGATGTGTCTAACTGGGTTTTAGATTTGCACTAATCAAGGCCTCGAGTGAAGCAGTTGTCATTTGGGAATCTCTTGGTTTTCAGGGGCCAAGTTTCCTAAATTTCCAGATGTGAGATCCTATTCCTGAACTTGGGCTCATAGAATCAAATAGAAATATTGTTGCTATATCAACTTCATTGCTGCATAGAACTGCTGGAGACCATTTCAGGGGTGTTGGTGGAATTCCCCATGCTTATGGTCTGTTCCTCCTTAAGAAACCTTAATTGGATCCCACTCACCTGGACCAATTGCTGTCTAGTTTCCCACCTCCTTTCATGAATGGTGGTGGAACTAGTTGTTGTGCTGTAGCTTTAGGGGGATGCTTGGATTGGAATGGATTATCTGGATTCCTTTCAGTTGATTTCTGGTCCGGTTATGGATCAAAGGATGGCTTTGGCAGCACTTGTAGATAATATCTGGTGGAAGTAGAATGGGGGTAGTCCATCTTTGCATTTCTTGAACTTTTGGTGGGTTTCGATACCATCAACCATAGAATCCCTTTGGGCTGGATGTGATAGTTGGGACTGGCTGGTGCAGTCTTGTATTGATTCAGCCCCTTTCTTCAAGGCTAGTCCCAAATGGTGTTCATAAAAGAGAAAGAGGTCCAGTCTGCAGCTGTTCCTTTGTGGTGTATCATATGATTCGGTGTTCTCTTTTTAACATTTATATGAGGCGGTGGGATGAAATCATCCAACATCATGAGATGAGGTCTTCTAATCCCAACCCTCTACTTAGGCAGGAGACCCTAGATCATTCTGGACAAATGGTTGTGCAGTTTATTCTTAAAAATCTCTAGTAAAAGAGCACTCACAACTTCTAGAAGCAAGCTGTTCCACTGATTAATTATTCTCACTGTCAGGAAATTTCTCTTTGATATGTTTCCAACCATTATTTCTTGTCCTGCTCTCAAAAGGACAAGAAGTAATGGTTAGAAGAATGCTTTGGAGACATAGATCAAGCTCCTCTTCTCTATGGCAGTCCCTCAAATATGGAAAAACTACTGTCATGTCATCTCTAGTCCTTTTCTTGAATGATTGAATAAGGATTATGATAATGATGTGACATCAAATTGGATCAATTCTTGGTTGTCATGTTGATTAATTTTATCCACTATGATCTGACTTCAGACTATCATTTCAGGTTTTCTGATGGTGCACTCATCACTGCTGCATTGAGTCCATCTACCTTTCCTTTTCCATTTCAATTTCAAGTATTGAAGGAGACTAAATAATGTCTAAATAATGTTCAAAATATAATTTGAGCCTGGACATTGTGCCTCAAGTAAGAACTTTGTACTGATTTTTTCCCTATGATTCTGTTGCTTACTTTACTAATAATAAGTCTTTATTGATTAGCCCTTGGGCCATATCAAAATGCAAAGTTCCAGCAACAATTTGTTATTAAAATTTAATAAAAGCAATTCAAAATGAAATTTGATAAAATACAATTTAAAATGGAATCTAGACAAAATACGATTTAAGATGAAATAGTAATAAAATACAATCCAAAATAAAATTCTAGTAATGTACAATAATTTAAGATATGGATAAAATATAATAACATTATATTTCAGAGTTGCCCTTGCAATCTACCCCAATCAATCCCATATATTCAGATCTCAACCAAATCATTTTGTTTAAATACTGTGCTATTTTAAATGTTATTTTCAAGTTCTGGCCGGACATAAGGTAAGTTATTTTGATATGGGTATCCCAATGGGTCATTCGTCTGATATATAGACCAAGATACCTGTCTCTCATCCTCTTATACAGGCAACAGTCAAATAGGATGTGAGCCAGGTCCTCTACCTTTGCCGTTCCGCAAATGCAGAGACGCTCATTGTACGGTATTGCATGAAATCTCCCGTATCTAACCATTGTGTCAAGCTGTTCAAATCTCACTCTCGTGAATATCTCCCTAAGATGTTTTGGGAGTTGTGACTTCAAGTAGCTATCTACTTGGATAGTACATTTGTATTTACTCAACCATTTCAAGTTACCTACCTTACTAAGGATAGCTATATCAGTTTGTGCATCTATATCCTTAATTCTTTGGGCAACTCTTTTTTAAATTGTTCTCCTGTTACACAAGAGATAGGAAGACCACAGCTTCTTACAAAATTTGTTAGTTTAATGATCCAGGAGGTTTGTGATTGTAGTTTTATTTGCTCTAGTAGGCATAATTTGGGTAGTCTATCAGTCTCCATTTCATTAACTTTGCACCAGTAGTTATAAGCTCTAATTTTAGATAATGCCTGAATTGTATAAATTCCCAATTCAGCTCTAACTGCTGCAGCAGATGTTCTTGGGTCTACACCCAAAATACATCTCAAATGCTGGGACTGTGTTTGTTCTAGGACTGTGGTTGAGTAAAGACCCCAAATTTCTCCTCCATACAAGAGCACTGTGGTAACCTTAACCTTATAAACCTTGATTAATGGGACTAGGGACCCTGGATAACTATGGTTTTTTAGTTTGAGCAATAAATTCAAATGGGCTTTTGCTCTAAATGTACTCTGTTGATGATGGCAGGCCCAAGATCCAGTCTTGGAAAAAGTTACACCCAAATATACAAAGGAATTAACCTGTTCAATTAGTTAACCATCCAATTGCCACCTATGTCTCTGATGATTTCTTCCAAATACCATTATTTTTTATTTAGATTTACTGATGATTAGAGAGTTATCCTGGCAATAAGAGCTAAATCTTCTTAATAGCCTATGTAATCCTACTTGTGTGTATGATAATAAAATCATATCATCAGCATAAAGCAAGCTTTTACAGTAAGTATTTAAGATCATCGGCATGTGTACCATGGTATCCTTCATTAAACCTGGCAAGTCATTGATGTATAAATTAAATAATAATGGGGCCAGGATACACCCTTGCCTTATCCCTTTATTTGTGCAAATCCTGTTAGTCAGGGCCCCGTTAACCCCATACCACACCCTCAAACAGGTACTTGTGTAAAAGGCTTTAATCAAAGCCAGGAGTCTGGGTTCTATTTTAAGAGATGTCAGTTTACTCCATAGTACATCTCTATTTACCATATCAAATGCTGCTGTAAGGTCTATGAAAGCAGAAAACAGGGGTCTTCTCTTATAGGCATATTTGGCAATTAGATGATTCAAGACAAAGCAGTTATCAATAGTAGATCTGCCTTGTCTAAAACCTGCTTGTTCTTCTGTGAGGATGTTGTTTTCCTCTACCTAGGTTTCAATTCTGTTCAAAAGGTACCTAGCATATATTTTTGCTACAATGTCAATCAGGCTGATGAGCCTATTATTAGGTTCCTTTTTATTCCCCTTTTTATATATGGGGACAACTATTGCCATCTTCCACCCATCTGGTATGTGGCAGGTGTTATTTATGTGTGTAAAAAGGCCTGCTAATACAGCGGCCCACCAGTTGGGAAATTTCTTACATAGTTCTGCTGGTAGAAAAATCACCACAATGATGTAATCCCCAATTATAACTTCAAAAAAGGCAACTATGATCTTATAGACAACGATCTCTCATCCCTTGATTGGCAATCTCTATTCACTAGATGCAATACCGTTGAAGACCATTACAACATATTTTTACTTGAAGTCAAAAGAGTCATCAAACTATATGTTCCAACGACAACTCCCAAAACAAAACAAAAAAGCAGATTACCCATATCAATAAGGAAACTTCAATCCAAAAAGAGATCACTCTGGCGGAAAAACAAATCTGGTCACGTTGCCAATTTCAAAAACCGATACAAAAATTTATGCCACCAGATAAAGACCGAATGCACCAATTATCACATTAAACAAGAGGAAAACCTTCTAAGCACCAATTCCACCCGTGCTTTTTACAATTTTGTAAACAACAAACTAAAAGACTCAAGGTCCATCCCTCCCTTGATAGGACCTGATGGTAAAGACTGCAACGACGACACCATTAAAGCCAACCTCTTTAACACATTCTTCGCTCAGTATTTGTAAACAGCAATGGATCATGCCCAGTATTTCCTAGCCGTACCACAGATAACAACAATGATCTAATACATATCGATTTCACAGAAGACAATGTTAAAAAATCACTACGCAATCTAAAACCATCTCTATCTATTGGACCGGATGGAATATGTGCCTACTTCTAAAGAAAGCTATCCACTGCCATAGCCAAACCTCTAAGCATAATCTTTGAAAAATCTTTCAGGACCAGCTCCTTGCCTAACCTATGGTCACAAGCCACAGTCATCCCCATCTTCAAAAAGGGAGACCCAAGCCTAGTTGAAAATTACAGGCCAATCTCCCTATGCTGCGTCACCTGTAAAGTCATGGAATCAATTATTAACCAATCCATCATCCTCCACTTAGAGACAAACAACCTACTCTCCAATAAACAATTTGGTTTCAGAAAAAACTATCCTGTAATCTGCAACTCTTACACTGCAAAAACATATGGACGACACAACTCGACCAAGGCAAAGCAATAGACGCAATCTACATAGACTTCTGTAAAGCCTTTGATTCAGTGGTACACGACAAACTACTCCTAAAAATAAAATCCTATGGTATCTCTGGACAACTGAATAACTGGATAGAAGCATTCCTGTCAAACAGACAACAAATGGTCAAAATCGGAAGCGTCCTATCAAATCCAGTACCTGTCAATAGTGGTGTCCCCCAGGGCAGTGTTCTAGGACCAACTTTCTTCATACTCTACATAAACGACCTCTGTGATCATATTAAGAGCAATATGCGTTCTCTTCGCTGATGATGTAAAGCTGTTCAATACCACAGACAATACTGCTACCCTACAAAAAGATCTTGACTATGTATCTGAATGGTCAAACAAATGGCAACTTCAAATCTCAACAAATAAATGCTCTGTCCTACATATTGGCAAAAAAAATCAGAAAATAAAATACAATCTGAATAGCCAAGATCTTGTTGATGACCCAAGCTCTGTAAAGGACCTTGGAATACTCACCTCTAATGATCTAAGTGCTAGAGCCCACTGCAACTACATAGCCAAAAAGGCATTAAGAGTTGTTAACCTAATCCTACGTAGCTTTTCTCTGGTAATATCACACTACTAACCAGAGCATACAAAACATTTGCTAGACCAATACTCGAATACAGTTCATCAGTCTGGAACCCTCATTACGTATCTGATATTAACACAATTGAGAAAGTCCAGAAATATTTCACAAGAAGAGTTCTCCACTCTTCTACTCGTTGTAGAATACCTTATGCCACCAGACTTGAAATTCTAGAACTAGAAAACCTTGAATTACGCCGTCTTCGGTCTGACTTAAGCATGGTATATAAAATCATACATTGCAATGTCCTACCTGTCAATGAATACTTCAGCTTCAACCATAACAACACAAGAGCACACAATAGATACAAACTCAAAGTAAACCGCACCAAACTTGATTGCAGGAAATACGACTTCAGCAATAGAGTGGTCAATGTCTGGAATACTCTACCCAACTCTGTAGTCTCTTCCCCAAACCCCAAAAACTTTCACCTTAGACTGCCTACTATTGACCTCACCCCTTTCCTAAGAGGTCTGTAGGGGGCGTGCATAAGCGCACCAACGTGCCTACCGTCCCTGTCCTATTGTTTCTCTTATTCTTTTATTTTTCTTATATGTACCCATTTCATGTATTCACAACTATGTATACACTTATACTTATTATCTTGTAAACAATTGGCAAATCAAATAAATAAATAAATAAATAAATAAAAATAAAAATCCCCTCCTGGGGCTTTATTGCTCTTTAAACTTTTAATGATGGACTGTATCTCCTTTTCTGAGACTGGTGTCCGGGGGCGGGGAGGGGAAGTTCTAGGGTTTATTAAATCACTGTTTAAAAATAATTTCTTTACCGGTTCGGTGGAGGCAAACAAGCACTGATAATAATTCTCCCAATCCTCAGCAGAGATTGGTATGTCAAATGCAAATCTCCGTTCCTTCAGGTTACCTGCTACAGAATGTCAAAATAATACTGAGTTATGACTTCTGGCCGCCAACTCAAGGCCTGACCAGACTGAAATGGCAAAACTTTTTTTCTTTAATGTTATAGTTCTTTTATATTCCCTTCTTGTGTGCAACATCTTAGCTTGTATATAGGCAGTAGGGTTCCTCTGAACAAACCTCATGGCTGCCTTCAATTTCTTTTTCAGTCCCTGGCAATCTGAATCAAACCAACGAGGTCTACCCGCTTGGGCTCTTTTTGTAGCAAGTTTAGTTGTTAGATGTTTCTTCAGTATGTTACAAAGATTGCAGAATGCATTGTAGGCTGACATCCAGTCAGTAGTAAATGACTGGATTGTTCTAGCCCACTTAATAGCATTCTCTGTTTTAAGGCATTCTAATATGGCCTTAGATTAACCTTAGCAGATTAACCTTAGCCCAAATTAACCTTTTATTTTGAGTCACTTCTACCTTTTTAGTAAGCCATCTGTCAGCCATGTTATATGGTCTTAAATCTGAGCACGCTCGCAATGTCACACTTATAGGCTGATCGTCGCTGTTGTTGCTAAGGTGTACTGGGACCTCCAAGAAGAGGTCAGCCTTATCTCTAGACACACAAAAGAGATCCAGTACACTACTTGAATTAGTTGAGTGTTGTGTATAAGGGTATATGTAATTCTTATCCTTACCTCCCAAAATTTCTACAATTTTGTGAACAACAAACTAAAAGACTCAAGGTCCATCCCACCCCTGAAAGGACCTAATGGTAAAGACTGCAACGATGACACGATCAAAGCAAACCTCTTTAACACATTCTTTGGCTCAGTATTTGTAAACAGCAATGGATCAAGCCCAGTACTTCCTAGTAGAACCACAGACAACTACAATGATCTAGTACACATCGATTTTACAGAAGACATTGTTGAAAAAGCACTGCGCAATCTAAAACCATCCCTATCTATTGTATGGGACAGATTATGTGCCTACTTCTTAAAAAAGCTATCCACTGCCATAGCTGAACCTCTAAGCATAATCTTTGAAAAATCTTTTAGGACCAGTTCCTTGCCAAACCTATGGTCACAAGCCACGGTCATCCCCATCTTCAAAAAGGGAGATCCCAGCCTAGTTGAAAATTACAGACCAATCTCCTTATGCTGCATCACCTGTAAAGTCATGGAATCAATTATTAACCAATCCATTATCCTCCACTTAAGGACAAACAACCTACTCTCTAATAAACAATTTGGTTTCAGAAAAAAACTATGCTGTAATCTGCAGCTCTTACACTGCAAAAACATATGGACTACACAACTTGATCAGGGCAAAACAATAGACGTAATCTACATAGACTTCTGTAAAGCCTTTGATTCAGCGGTACACGACAAACTACTTCTAAAACTAAAATCTTATGGTTTCTTTGAACACCTACATAACTGGATAGAAGCATTCCTGTCAAACAGACAACAAATGGTCAAAATTGGGAGTGTCCTATCAAATTCTGTACCTGTCAATAGTGGTGTCCCCCAAGGCAGTGTTTTAGGACTAACTTTCTTCATACTCTACATAAATGACCTCTGTGATCATATTAAGAGCAACTGTGTTCTCTTCGCTGATGATGTAAAACTATTCAACACCACAGACAATACTACTACCCCCCAAAAAGACCTTGACTATCAGAATGGTCAATCAAATGGCAACTTCAAATCTCAACAAATAAATGCTCTGTCTTACATATTGGCAGAAAAAACAATCAGAAAATAATATACAAGCTAAATAGTCAAGACTTTGTTGAGGATCCAAACTTTGTCAAGGACCTTGGACTACTCATCTCAAATGATCTAAGTGCTAGAGCCCAATGTAGCTACATAGCCAAAAAGGCATTAAGAGTTGTTAATCTAATCCTACGTAGCTTCTTCTCTGGTAATATCACACTACTAACTAGAGCATACAAAACATTTGCTAGACCTATACTTGAATACAGCTCATCAGTCTGGAACCCATATCATGTATCTGATATTAACACAATTGAAAAAGTCCAGAAATATTTCACAAGAAGAGTTCTCCACTCCTCTACTCATTGCAGAATACCTTATGCCACCAGACTTGAAACTCTAGACCTAGAAAACCTAGAACTACGCCACCTCCAGTCCGATCTAAATATAATATATAAAATAATTCATTGCAATGTCCTACCTGCAAATGAATACTTCAGCTTCAATCATAACAATACAAGAACACACAATAGATACAAACTCAAGGTTGACTGCACCAAACTTGACTGCAGAAAATACAACTTCAGCAACAGATTGGTCAATGTTTGGAATACTCTACCTGACTCTGTGGTTTCTTCCCCAAACCCCAAAAACTTTAACCTTAGACTGTCTACTGTTGACCTCACCCCCTTCCTAAGAGGCCTGTGGGGAGCGTGCATAAGCACACCAATCATGCCTACCGTCCCTGTCCTATTGTTTTTTATTTTTCTTATAAGTATCTATCTCATGTATTCAAAACTATATTTATTCTTATACCTGTATCTTGTAAGCGACTGACAAATCAAATAAATACTAAAATACTAAATACTAAATTTGGAGATTACCTTTAAAAATTAAGGAGACTAGGAGCAAACCAGCGGCATTACTTTTACAATCTTTCGAGAGCCACTGAGGATAGTTTTCAAAGAACTCCCCTGGGATTCCCTTCTTCTGGGCAAGCTCATACAAAGAGGGACCCAGTCTAGCATTCAGATCTCCTAATAAAACCAGTATGAGCTGAGGATACAGTATTGCTTTATCTTCTAGGATAATGTCCAAGCACATCCAATATTCAAAATTATAGTGCTGGGATGTGCTTGGGGGAATATACACATTTACCAATATTAATTCAAACTGGTCATATTCAAGTTTGACAGCTAGAAAGTACTGGTACTTATCTTTGTTATATAATTTCTCTCCCTGCCATTGCAACTCTTGCTTTATAAGAATGCATAGTCCACCAGAGGGTCTCCCTTTGTTCTTTGTTTTTTGAGCTGGGGAGGCCCATCCCTGAAAGCCTGACAGTTGTAGTGGTTCGTCCACTTTGGTTCGCCAAGTTTCTTCAAGGGCTATTATGTCAAATCTAGAGAAAAGCTCATTAGTCCACTATCAACTATCCCTTTCCAGCCCGCTTTATTCCAGGTCACCAACTGTATGGGGTTCTCAGAAGCAAGATGATCTGGCTTGGTTAATTGGCTGGATGGTAAAGATGTCAGATGTCAACTTGACATTGGAGCCAGATCAATATCATCTAAGCTTCCCTTATAAACACAATTGTTGTGAGGTTTGATATTTCTACTCATGAGTTGCAGAACCTGTTGTTGCTCCTCTATATCTTGGTTGCCAGTATGCCTTTGCTCTTGCTCCAAGAATGATTTTTCCCCCAATGGGCAGGTACTCTGGTTTAAAACTATAAATGTAGATTTATGTCCATTTTTGGAGTGGCATAGCTGAGGATTCATCTTGTGGAAAGCTGTTATGGAAGCTTCTAAATCAATTGAAGCTGGCAGCTGGATTATCTCCTTAGTGTTTGTCAGTTTAGGGGGCACTGTGTGATGAAGCCCTTTGTCTTTCAGTTGTTTCTCAGAGGTTGGGTCAGTCAGTGCAGTTACCCCACAGTCATCCTGTCTGGCAGTACCTTATTTTACTGTTAAGGTAGAGGCAGTTTGTTGATTAAATACATTGTCACAAGATTGCGTGGTTAGTGGAGCCAAATTAAATAGAGGCTTTGTTGTAGATTGAGTTGTTGTCAATGCCTCTTTTAGGTCATCCAATCTTTGAATGATGTTAACTTGCTCAGGTTCAGACAACGCACTGAATAAGTCAATCAATGTTTCTCTGACACATCCTCAGCAGTTCCTACAGCTGTGGGTAACACAGTTTGTATATTGCTTCTTTGCCTTCTCGGGATCAGTTCAGTTGCAGCAGCCTCAGGTTTAGCAATCTGAGAGCTGTTGCAACCTAGATTTAAAGCAACAGTTCCCACTTGATGATGCTGTTTCAGAAGTGGGTACACTTTTTCTATGCAAAAAAACCCTTATTGGAAATATTGAGAAGGTGCTCAGAAAGGGCTTCATTCTGAAAAGCATGGAAGATATTGTTACGAACTAAATAAACTCATTCGTCAATAACTATACTAGCTTACTTCAGCAGCAGGCTTGTAATCCTGCACTTCTGATTGGCCCGCGGATAAGCGAATCGTGATTGGCCGATTCTGGCTGACCTGATTGGCTGACAACGGGCCATCGCTGATTGGACGCTTTTAGAGCGGTTACTTCAATTTCATTGGTTGTTGTGACAGCAGCCAGCTCTATAAAAGAGCTGCTGCTGCCCTAGTTGTTGCTCTGTTCTGAAGTCACTATTAAAGAGTTGAGTTGAGTCACTATAGATGCCTCGTCTCCGTTATTGCGCCCACTCCTCCAGATCTAACACTGGCGACGAGGATGGGATGCGGAGATGATAGAGCTGACTGAGCACTCGCTGAGTACTGAACAGAGCACGTGGCTAAGAGCGCCAACAACGGCAAGATGGCCAGCGGCGCCATACCACCCGGCTCCATTTGACCCGGCTAACGAAGACTGGGACTCATATATAGACAGGTTCCAGATGTTCCTGGAGACCAACAATCTGAAAGACGCTGCGCCTGGCAAGAAACGAGCGATCTTCCTGACCCATTGCGGGCCTGCCGCTTTTAAAATGGCTAAGGCACTTGCTAAACCAGCGGAAGTTAAGACAATGGATTGGGATACCTCGCACCGATCCTCCGAGCCCATTATGCACCCGCGGTACCAACGCTTATCCGAAGGCACGAATTTTACCAGAGGGACCAATGGAAAACGGAGCGTTGGGGACTTCATCGCGGACCTCCGGAACCTGGGAGGCCTCTGTGGTTTCGCAAACCTCGAGGAAGCCATGAGAGACCGCATAGTTCTGGGATTAGATGACCACACTGTGCAGAGCAAGATCATGGCTAAAGGGGACATCGACCTCGCAGATGTCATCGCCGACGCTACTGCAGCAGAAGCAACCAGGAAGTCGGACGCTCGAATGCGCCGCACCAACGCACCGCTCCGCCAACTCGCCAGTGATACTACGCCTTTTTCCGAGAGGCACTCAACAACGGCTCACCATGAAGACCTCGAATCCTCGTCTGATAGTGAGGAAGAAGAGGTCAACCGACTCAGGTCAGAGCGCGCCCAGCGAGACCAGAAGAGCCAGAAACCTGCATGTCAATGCGCCGGTTGTGGGGCCAATCACCCGCGATCGGACTGCAAATTCCTCGACGCACTCTGCCGTTCCTGTGGAAAGAGGGGCCACATCGCAAAGATTTGCAGAAGCAAGCGAGTGTCAAGCCCAATCTGAAGAACAACGGGCAGCCCACCTGTAAATCGGGACCGTCTGAATCACCAATGGAACCACTATCACTACAGAAATCGAGCGTCTGCTGCGTCAGCTAGGCGAGAAGAGGCGCATCAAACCATTACCATTGGTCACGCATCATCCTTGGATGCAAGAAAGATCCGAGTGAAGGTCGCCATTGAGAATTGTCCATGCGTAATGGAAGTGGACTCAGGATCGTCCCTATCAATGGTCTCGTGGAAAACCTTCAAACAGCTGATCCCTGACATCCGTCGCCGACCTCAGCACCCAAAAAATCATATTAAGGGACTACCAGGGAAACAGGATTCCCGTTGCCGTTTCCCGCTACGTCCAGGTGTCCTTCAGGGACCACACCGCAACTCTGCCTATTACCATCGTCGATCGAGACCGACCCAGCTTGTTGGGGTTATAGTGGTTCGCTCCACTGGGAATTGAACTAGCTGGCATTCACCAGACCAGGAACAGCGATTGGGAAGCGGCCCTCGTCCAGGAATTCCAGGACGTGTTCACCAAGAAGCTAGGCAAGTACAAGGGATTCCCCCATATCGTTTAGCCTCAACCCCGATGTTGCGCCCATCCGCCTTAAGCCTCGTCGAGTGCCTTTCGCACTCAAGCCAAAGATTGATGAACAATTGGGCAAATTAATAGCTCAGGGGGTGTTAGAACCGATCGATCACGCCCGTTGGGAAACCCCGATTGTAACTCCCATAAAGCCTTGATGGATCGATAAGAATTTGTGGGGATTACCGGGCCACCCTAAATCACGCGCTTCAGCAGAGCGCTTACCCGGTACCTGTGGTCCAACATCTTCTTCACTCCCTGGTGGCGGAAAAATATTTGTAAAATTGGACCTCGCCCAGGCATACCAGCAACTACCCGTAGATGCAGAAACTGCTGAGGCCCAGACTATAGTCACGCACAGAGGTGCGTTTAAATGTAATAGACTCCAGTTCGGAGTGAGTGTAGCACCAGGCATTTTCCAAAGCCTGATGGAGAGACTGCTACAAGGCATAAAAGGAGTCGTGCCTTATTTTGATGACGTATTGATAGCTGCCCCCACTAAAGACGTATTAGAGAAACGACTCAGAATGGTTCTTCAGAAATTCAGAAACGCCGGTTTGAAAGTAAAAAAAGACAAGTGTCAACTTTGTACTGAGAGGGTTGAATTCCTGGGATACCTTCTTGACAAAAAGGGAATCCATCCCACTGAAAAAAAAGTAACTGCAATAAAAAACGCCCCAAGACCCAGGAATAAAACAGACCTCCAAGCCTTCCTAACTTTTATAACATCTCTCATTAACTTTTATAACATCTTCTTGCCCCAAAAGGTGACTGTAGCTGAGCCACTACATAGACTACTCGACAAGAAGGCTTCCTGGGTCTGGGGACATCGGGAAGAACGAGCATTCCAGCAAGTAAAAGATCTCTTAACCTCAGATGCTGTATTAATGCAGTATAACGAGACTTTGCCTTTAACTGTCACCTGCGACGCTTCACCGTTTGGGGTAGGAGCCATCTTAAGTCATGTCCTACCAAACGGAAATGAAGCACCTATTGCTTTCTTTTCATGAACTTTATCGAAGACTGAAAGAAACTACAGCCAACTCGATAAAGAGGCTCTTGCTATTGTATCCGCTATTAAACGCTTCCATGAATATGTATATGGCAGACCGTTTACCATAATAACCATTGCTTGGCATTTTAGCAGGAGACAAACCAACTCCCCACATCTTATCACCCAGAATGACCCATTGGTCAGAGTTTCTAGCCGCATATGATTATCAACTGCAACACCGCCCGGGGAAAGCCATTCCCCATGCTGACGCCTTGAGTCGTTCTCCGCTACCGGAAGCCATAGATGACCCAGCTCCAACTTTAACTGCACTCCAAATCGAAACTCTCCCTGCACCACCCCTGACTGTGCGAGACATCGCCGCGGAAACTAAAAAGGATCCTGTATTCGCTCGAGTCCTCAGCTGGGTGGAACGAGGTTGGCCTGACAATGAACCCAACGACACCTTCGCGCCTTTCAAACACTGACAGACAGAACTGTTTTCCCAGAAGGGCTGCATCTTGTGGGGAGACAGAGTCGTCATTCCAGAAAAATTACAACATACAGTTCTAAAACTGTTGCACGATGGTCATCCAGGCATTGTGCGAATGAAGGCATTGGCAAGAAGTTACGTGTGGTGGCCAGGTATCGATAAACAGATAGACGCCTGGGTGGCCACATGCAACAAATGCCAGGAAATCCGCGCTACCCCACTGAAGGCACCTCCAACTGAATGGGACACACCTCGTGGTCCCTGGTCCCGCATCCACATTGACTTTGCAGGACCCACCAAGGGACACACTTTTCTCATTACTGTGGATGCCTATTCCAACTGGCTCGAAGTCCACAAAATGAAGAGCACCACCACAGAAGCCATCGTTAAAAAATTAAATAGACTATTCGCTACGCACGGATTGCCTGACGTTTTAGTCTCGGATAACGGTCCCCAATTCACTGCCCTAGCATTTGAACAGTACCTAGCCGACCCGGGCATCCGCCATGCCTTAACTTCGCCGGCTCACCCTGCGGCCAATGGCAGGGCTGAGCGCATGGTCCAATTCATAAAAAAGACCTTGCACAAGATGGAACATGGAGACATTGACGACAAAGTAACCAGAATGCTTCTCCTCCAACACATCACCCCGCACAGCATCACAAACAGAACCCCGGCCGAACTTCTGATGGGCCGGAAACTTTGCTCACACCTCGATTGCCTACACCCAACCTACACGCCAGAAAAACCTTGCGGTTCCAGAGCAAGTGTCATGCATTCAAGGTAGGCGACTTAGTCTTTGCGAAAAACTTCTTGGGTGATCCATTGTGGGTCCCCGCTACTATAACTCAAATTACGGGCCCCAGATCTTACCGTCTACAAACTAGCGATGGGAAATTATGAAACCACCATATAGACCAACTTCGTTCCCGATTGGCACCTAACCCTATCTCAACCCCTGAATCTCAAACTGGGGGGGGGAAGGGAAATCGAGGGGGCCGAAATAGAAATAGCAGACCCACTAACTGACGCCCAGCAGTCTGCACAACCAACCATGGGATACTCACTTTCCGGAGGTGGACCAAGCCGGGTGATTGTTTCGCCACAAAGCAGCCCGGCCATAGAAGCAAGTCCAGGGAACCTGGATGACAACAGAGAGGACAGCCCTGAATCCCCGAGCGGAATAGTGGAACCGTTCGCCACCCGGTTCTACAAACAGCCCACCGGAGCCAGCGCCAGAGCAGAGACCGGTGGAACAGCGAAAATCGAATAGACAGGTGAAACGGCCTGCCTACTTACGAGAATACGTCACCCCACCCCTCAGACAGAACCTAGGGGGGAGGGGTGTTACGAACTAAATAAACTCATTCGTCAATAACTATACTAGCTTACTTCAGCAGCAGGCTTGTAATCCTGCACTTCTGATTGGCCCGTGGATAAGCGAATCGTGATTGGCCGATTCTGGCTGACCTGATTGGCTGACAACGGGCCTATCGCTGATTGGACGCTTTTAGAGCGGTTACTTCAATTTCATTGGTTGTTGTGACAGCAGCCAGCTCTATAAAAGAGCTGCTGCTGCCCTAGTTGTTGCTCTGTTCTGAAGTCACTATTAAAGAGTTGAGTTGAGTCACTATAGATGCCTCGTCTCCATTATTGCGCCCACTCCTCCAGATCTAACAGATATTGTGGGTTGCTTGAATGAAAGGAGAATTCTCATACATTGCATTCTTGCTGGCAGCCACTCTGCATGTAGTAGATCTATCAGAGTGAGTTCACAATGGAACAGCTGGCTCAGGGACAGACTAATAGCTTTTCTATTATTCCAACTCCCTCTATTTACTGTCTTGTCAAAAGTTTGCAAGGTAATCTGGTTAGTTTGGAGATAGTAGTGTTGGTCATCTCTTAGGCCTTTATCTGATTGAGTGTTTTCTCTATATGTGTTCAAATTTTGGGAGGAAAACTAGGTCCTTCACTAATTTCATTTTCTGAGTTAGCCGTCCCATATCTATCCATGGTTAGCCTCCCAAGTCCTTCTACAGTATTTGGGTGGCTCCTAACAAACGTTGCAAAATATTCTTTCAGGCAATCTACCTTATTTATGACAATTGACAAAAGATCATATATTGAGCTGTAAGCAAACATTGTCTAGAGAGGAAGTCTGTCACATTTTCTTTCTTTAAATTTGTTACATCTCCCCCCTTGAGCAAAGAAGGCTGCTGCTAGGCTCCAAGAACAGGAGCCACCCTCCGAGAGGGACGAGGACAGCTCTACACACTGCTTATCTTCCAGTTCGGTTTGTAAGTCCCATCCCAATGAATCACATAAATTAAGTTTGTCTGACAAGGTGCCTGTGAATGAGTTACTCACTGGAACAGACTGTCTGTTTGCAATGTAATCTTCCATTTTCTGCTGCTTCAAAGGCTTAGATAAACTCTCTGCTGCAGACTGCTGTCTCTTCCTTCTTTTCCCCATTTTTCAATCCTGTGGTCCAGTTTTCTTAGTCGCTTACTTTACTATTAATGATATCCTCAGAAATCTTTTCCAATACCAATAAAAGTCCAACTTTTGCTTCGATCAAGTATCATAGGGAAAACATATCCACACGCTTGATTTTAATCTTGGTAGGTATAGGCAGGTCTTTGCAGTGCTTCACAGCTATGATACCAAATGCTAGTGTGCGATACTATATATTTCTTGAGTGCTGATTCCTTTATTGTTTATAATTGCTTAATAGGCATGAAGCTATCCATTACTTGGATATTTTCATTATTAATTCTAAGATGAGATATTATTCCTAAATATATTCCACATGTTGATATGTTTGACATAACTGAAAGCCTTTCTGCATACATTGAAGTACATGTTGTCTTCTTTTTGTATTCTTTGCCTATGTCAATAAATCAGACTGCATCAGCAATAATGTCTCTTGTTTCTCCCCTTTTTGAAAGCCAACTTGCACATCTGGCATCTCCTTTGCTATGTAAATTGTAACTTGCGTTGAATTATTCTAAGAATTATATTGTGAAATTAGGGATATTGTACAATAGCTTATATATTCTGTTGTCTCCTGTTTTAGTATTGGTATATAGTAAGGTGACCAATCATCCTTCTTTAGGGAGGACAGTCCTTCATTTGTAAGTTCTGTCCTTTCTCGAAAAGTGTCCTCGTACATGTCCTCCTTTTCAATATTTGAAGACTAATATGTAAATCTCCGTATTTGATTGATACCAATCCAATCCATTGCGTGTGATGTAATGTATTTGTATTTGACATGACAATTCGTCAAGACTCGGTACACTGTGATGAGGCACGATTATGAGACACATGCTTTCCGCATAGGAAAATTGTTTTGAGAGAATGCGCCGCGCGCAAGTGGCTTTGTTTACTTCTTACTGAAACATGACACGGCATACACGTACACATTAGATTCACTTCTTTCTCAGTGAATAGTCAATCATACACAGGTGAGCACAATAATTCATGTTTTATTAATTCATTATCTAGTTAATAATTTCCAAATATGTATAATTTTATTTACAAGTTTATTTGCTTATGTTATTGTTTCAGTTTTAATAACTAATTTTATTTATTCATAATTAATGTGCTTGCATTGTTCGTGTAGCTCTATATTTTATTTTAATTTTTAATTTCATTTAGGGATGGAAAAATCAAAAAAGAGGAAATGCCATTTCAACAATAAATTGAATAAGGAATTTCCATTCCTCATATCAAAGAAGGATAACATTGTTTTCTGCAATATTTGCAGCTGAGAATTTTGTATTTCAGTTGGGGGCAGAGCAGGTATTACGAAACATTCGGCCACCAAGAAACATAAGCAATCATCAGATGCATCTGCTTCCAGTTATAAAGTAACATTTTTTTTAAAAACATCAAATTATTCTGAAGTTAGCTGCAATGGAGGAAACATTTGCATTTCATATCATAATTCACAATCAAAGTTTTCGTAGTATGGTACTAAATTATTGAAAACGTTTCACGATGCTAAATTTTCATGCGCCAGGACAAAATGCGAGACTATTATTAAATCAGTATTTAAAAATTACTGTGACAAAGTACTTACAGAAGACTTGGAAACTGCAGCATTTGTAACCGTTTTATCTGATGCATCCAATCATAATGAACTAAATTGTAGTATCCAATACTAGTAAGATATTTTAATATTACCAAGGGCAATCAAGTAAAAAAATTTCAGTTCTTTTAATTACCAGCCAAGCTAGATAATTATTTTGCTGATGAGGAGTGATGGTGTGTGTGTGTGTGTGTGTGTGTGTGTAAAAGACCCTGGTAAAGATTTCATATTCTTTTGGAATTAAAGTAATGACCAGGTTATCAAATGGTACCTGTATATTATTTGAAGTTGGAACAGTTTAACCTTGGCTTCTCTTTAAAACATTTGTTCTGCTGTAATTAATAATGGTGGTGAAAACAAGGTACAGAAAAGCAGTGCTAATTAGTCTACATATGATGTATTCAGAGTTTTAAAAAACAATCACATCCATACATGTAAGGGCAACCTTGTTTAGCTCTCCAAATGTGAAGTGATAGCATATTGTCCAAGATGATTTTACAGAGAGATTTTTTCTTCCATAAACTAATTTAATCAAACATCATCCAATTTCCTTGCACTGCATTTGTATGCTCAGTATCTTCCAAAAATTAAAACCAGTTATCAGGCAGTCAGTATTAATGGTCTGCTTCAGAACCTTGGAGTTTTTGTTCACTGCAATCTTAACCTGTTTGACACCTGCGTAAACTATCTGGAAAACTAGCTTAAATTAATTTTATGGATTATAGTTCCTTGTTCTTTGATGATAGTAATGCACTGATGTTTCGCCAAGACCACATTTATCAAGGTCCTGGATAAACAGATTCCCTTGCTTTTTTATACTCCCATTTGTGCTGGAAAATGGAACCCTTTCTTTTCCAAAAGAGTATTTTATTTGACATTCTTTCCTTTATTCCTTTCCATCCGGTGTGTTCCCTATGAATTAGTGCATAACACCCTCCCCACCCCCAATATATATTTTTATCATTCTTCCTGGTATTTGGCCTAGAAGGGGAAACAGGCAAAAGTTTGACCATTCCCTCTGGTTAAAATAAAAATTAAAAAAAAGAAATAAATATTCATTTAGTCATTTATTACATCAGTAAATATGATAAAATAGTTGTAGCATTTTTCCTGTATTTTTGGCTTGAAGGGGAACTGGTGGAACATTTGACAGTTTCACTTGCTTTAAATAATAGTACCTTCAAGTGAACTTGTAAAACAAAAACTTGTCCTTTAATCTTTCCACAAATGAGTACATCTTTTTTATAAAAACAGCCCACCAGTGGAAATTAAGAAACAAAGTGCAGGATCATCAAAATCCCTTTCAGAAGGGGACAGGCATTTCAATAGACACAATGGCAAGGGCCAAGTGACAAAAAAGGAGATGGTCCTACTACATCAAACAATAGCTGCCAACTGTAGAGAATAAAGAAATGTTTTAACTATAGTATGATGTAGTAAGGGAATTGGATGGCACTATTTTTGCCAGAACAAATCTACTTCAATATATAGAAGGAAAAAGCATGTATCTCTGGGGACTTGGGGTAGGTGGAAATTGTTATGTTCCTGTTCCTGAGAAAAAAAGTTAGTGGCCTGCACTCATATTGGAACAATCTGATTGTCCAGAATAGGAATCAAAATAAATATATTCCAGAAGTTATCTTTTAATATTGCACTATGTGTTTTTATAATGGCAATGTTGCTGTTAACACCTAGTAAGATTCAACTGATTCCTGAACTGACCAGCTTTGGAAATTTGCTAGATTCGTACATTATTTAAGCCATAAACCATGCTTTATAAACTACAATGATTTTGCATAATTAACATTTAATATTAAACTAAACCAAATGCTAACATCGGGCATAATGTAATATATAAACCCAACAAATTACCTACAGTTATAAAAAAATACAGTTTAATGTTATTTCCCCTTGAAAAGTGAACACATGAAAAACTATACACAGTAGTAATCGCACTCTTGTTCTTGTTAAAAGGATTGAAGCTAATCTCAAAGGTGCTTTTTCAAAAGGCAACTGGACTTTCTTTATTTTTCCATGAAGATTCATTTCAGCCAGGACAACTACTGTATGACATGGATAATTGAAAATCTCCATAGATTGAAGTTGTGAGAGAATGAAATTAGGAAAGGAGGGGAACATTTTAATTATTATAAATGCATTATAAAAATTTAAGTGAAGAGGAATATGAAAGAAACATGAAAAAATAATGGAAATATTATAAGTGTTCCTAGAAGTATGATACCCTGTTGAAAAGAAATGTTAAAGATGTCAAAGATTATAACTAACATTAATGATAGAGCTGAATTGGAATAGAATAAGTATTTTATTTATTATTGTTATATATACTTTTTCTCTTTAAGAACTTAGTGTGTATTTTAAGAATGTACCAAGCAGAATTCAACTGGAAGTTATGTGTTATTTTGAATATAATTGTAAAGGCATAAATTGAAGTTTAAATAAGAGTTGAATGGATAAAAATTAAAAGATACAAAGGTGTCATAGTCCAATTAGTAACTACAGGGAAAAATTTTGTTTAATGAGAAAAGAAAATATGAAATTGAAACAGGACAGACAAAAGTATAAATATAATGACTAGAAAGGTATTGAAACTTAGAAAAAGATATATATATAATTGAATTTAGAAAGGAATGAGATAATTAAAAGTAAGATTGAGAAAACTAAGGGAAGGGAAAAATTATTGAGAAAATGTTAAAATAGTAATAAGATATGAAATAGAACACAAAGATGAATATGAAATTGAATTTGTGTCTGTATGGAGAAGTGATAACTTGGGACCATGCTATTCTCAAAAAAAGAAATTTTACTTGTATTATGTTTTGTGAAAACCCAAATATTTTTTTCATTAAAAAAAGATATTGTTCTAAATCATTATATGCTTTATAATGAGTCACTATAAATTTGACATATAAATAAATAAATGGCTAAATAAATAAATAAGAAACATTGAATAAAAATCCTGAACCCAGCTATCTTCTGATAAGCTTCATGGCACTGAGGTGATTTAAACTTATATCTCATTTTTCTATTATCCTGGATCTCCTATATAAAAAAATAAATAAAAGGATCTCAGAAGTTGGAGAAGAAAAAAGAATGTTTTTTGTTCCAAACAAAAAAATGATGATGGACTTATTTCTGGATAACAGAAATCACTTATTTTTTCTGGGCCTGTCTTATGTTTTAGGGGTTTCTCAAAGCACCTCTGGTCCTTAGTGCTTCCCTGTACAACCTCTCCTTATAACACTATATAAATGCTTGTATACTAACATTGATAGATGAATGTACTATAATTAGAATTACTGAATGAAGGTTTTTTTGCCAGAAGTGCAATGTCCAAGAAAGGAAATTCCCACCCCATTAAAATAAAATGTATGACTGCAAGGATTCAGTTTCCTATATTTAGATTAGTGAGATGTAATTAAGGATGTAATCTTAAATTTAGACATTTCCGCATTCCTTTCCTCCACTGCCAATCTGCTCACTACACAGGAAGGAAAAAGAAATCTCTGCCACTTACTTTTCATGCTTAGCCCTTCCTCGCTGGAAGCTTCTTTCGTTTTGACTGCTCTCCAACCCAATCTTCATCAATCTTCTAGACTTGGTTTTATTTATTTTATTTATTTATTTATTTATTTATTTGATTTGCCAATTGTTTACAAGATAATAAGTATAAGTGTATACATAGTTGTGAATACATGAAATGGGTACATATAAGAAAAATAAAAGAAGAATAAGAGAAACAATAGGACAGGGACGGTAGGCACGTTGTTGCGCTTTATGCACGCCCCTACAGACCTCTTAGGAAAGGGGTGAGGTCAATAGTAGACAGTCTAAGGTTAAAGTTTTTGGGGTTTGGGGAAGAAACTACAGAGTCGGGTAGAGTATTCCAGACATTGACCACTCTATTGCTGAAGTCGTATTTCCTGCAATCAAGTTTGGTGCGGTTAACTTTGAGTTTGTATCTATTGTGTGCTCTTGTGTTGTTATGGTTGAAGCTGAAGTATTCATTGACAGGTAGGACATTGCAATGTATGATTTTATATACCTTGCTTAAATCAGACCGAAGACGGCGTAATTCAAGGTTTTCTAGTTCTAGAATTTCAAGTCTGGTGGCATAAGGTATTCTACAACGAGTAGAGGAGTGGAGAACTCTTCTTGTGAAATATTTCTGGACTTTCTCAATTGTGCTAATATCAGATACGTAATGAGGGTTCCAGGCTGATGAACTGTATTCGAGTATTGGTCTAGCAAATGTTTTGTATGCTCTGGTTAGTAGTGTGATATTACCAGAGAATAACTCACCTGTTGCTGCCGTACTGCCTTCTCTCTTTCCTTCCCTGTTTGGATCGGCTTGCCACGTCTTCGGATCTGCTTTAGGGCTGGCTTCTTTGGCATCAGGCTATGGGCTCTCTTCTTCGATCTGCTGGGAGCTGCAACTCTCCCTACCATCTCCAAGAGTTCCCACTCTTGCCGAACATTGCCTCAATCGGCTGCCAGACACAAAAATCCCAGTACAGGGAATGGAGAGCTGTTCCTCTGTACCGCCAGGACACAATATCACCACCATAAGTCATGTGGTCCTTATTCCTAAAAATATCCTAATGGAGGAATCATTAAGGAGCAAAGAAAAGTTCAGTCAATTCTTTCAAAAAGGAAAAATGCTTTCCTTAAATACAGTTGCAGTTGACAAAAATGCTGGGTGTATAGTGGCAATTATAGCTCTTTCATAAACTGTCAAATCTTGTCATAACACATGCTATAAACAAGGACAGATTTAGAGGTGCTTTATGATAGTTATGTGTAGGATGTAGACGATTGGCTGTTAAATTTCAAGTGCAGGGGAAAAAAACCTTCCAGTAGATCGTTGCTTGTTTATTATAAGGGTATTCTCTTTATGTGAGTTGAATCATACATTTACTGTCATAAATTTCAGCATTTGACATTTTCAGTTAACTTTATTCGTGACAGTTGCTGATATGTAGACAGAAATATAAACAACGTTCAGCAACTCGAGATAGGTAGAAGAGATTAAAAATTTCCTAGGTATTTTCTTACCTTTTCTTTTCCTTTCTGAAAACTGAGATTGTTTTTCAGGGTCTGATTATACGTGGATGGATATATCAGAATAAAGCAAATAAATCTATTTGACATGACAACAAAAGAAGAATGATTTGTAATGAAAAGCTGGGATGAGATTAAATTCTGTAGGTGATTGAACTCCTAGTATTTTACTTAATAATAATAATTAACATTCTAATAACTTGTAAATCATCTATTGGAACATTTCAGGAGATAATACTTCTTATGTTTGGAGAAAATAAATAGAGTCAGAAATTCTGAATATGTCCTCAGCATGAAACCTTCACAGTGAGTTGGCTGAAGAAATTAATATAGAAACATGAGAATCACTGAAGTCCACTTGCCTCAGTATGAAAGAAGGGTATAGCTAATTTATTTATCTACCTCTGGAAACCTACTTATCTCATTTAACCAATGGAGGTGCAGTACTTTTTTTTTCATTCCTAAGGTCTATATATAGCCTGTAAATTGATGCATTTCCAAAATTAGATATTGATATGGATAGCACCAATAATTTTTAAACATAATTTACATCTCTCTTGCATTTACCGTATATTTGACAAATTCTTGTTTTTGTTGTGTGAAGTATTACAATTTGGTAAGAGATTTTAGATAAGCTCTGAGTTATCAAGATTTTTGTAGGTCATATAGGAAACTGAATGGCACATGTTTATTGCAGAATTCTATCTGTCAATATAATGGACTGCTTAGGGCCATTTCTGTTGTTGCATTATTGACTGCACCTGCAATATATTTACATAATGGTTTTATTTATTTGTTCAATTTCTATGGATGTTAGTTTAGTTTACTTTACTTTATTGTCATTGTACATCATACAACAAAATTAAATACCAACCTCAGTGTACTATACAGTAGAATTCAATAAAGTTACTGCCCTGGGATAGAAGCTGTTTTTCAGCCTATTTGTCCTTGTTTTTATTATCCTGTACTATCTGCCAGATGGTAATAGTTCAAAAAAAAGGGTGCTCAGTATGAGATGGATTTTTGAGAATCTTTTGAATTTTTTTAAGGCTGCAGGAGCTATAAAGCTCTTCCAAAGCGGGGAGTGGGAAACCAATGATTTTCTGGGCAATGATGTTAACCCTCTGGAGTGCTGTCCTATCTGCCACTGTGCAATTGGCAAACCATACACAGATGCAGTAAGTTAAGATACTCTCTATGGTGCAGTGGTAGAAGGTCACCAGCAGTTTTTCATTCAGTTGTTGTTTTCTGAGAAGCTCTTTTAACCAGTACTGCAATGTGAGCACCCCAGGTCAGGTCCTCTTTTATGGTAAAACCCAGAAACTTAAAACTGGCCACTTGCTCCACTCGGTCTCCATTGATAAGCAAGGGCTGGATGTCTGATCTATTCCTTCTATAGTCCACTATAAGCTCCTTGGTCTTATTGGTGTTGAGGACCAAGTTATTGTCTCCACACCACAAAAGCAACCAGTCCATCTCATCTCAGTAGGCAGACTCATTCCCCCCAAGATAAGTCCCACCACTGTTGTATCATCTGCAAATTTAATAATAGTATTATTAGCGTGAGTGGGAATGCAATCATGCACATAAAGAGTATAGAGTAAGGGACTCAACACACAACCCTTGTGGTGTGCCAGTATTAAGAATAAGGGCTGAATAAGGCCAGTTTGTATAAATAAATCCACTAGTACAAGTACAGAATTATATTCCACTTGAGGAAGATCAGTAATGAAATTTAGAGAAAAAAATGTCTCAAGATTGGAGTGGAGGTGTTTAGAGGTTGCCGTAGTTAAATAGGATAATAAGAGATTGGTTTTAATCCCTGGCAGTTATGGAGAAATCCTTAATATCAGAATGGAATTTCAGATACAAATATTATCTTTAAAATCTTTATTGGGTTTTAAATATCCTCTCATGCTATGCTGTTTTGTTGTCATCACACAACTGTAGTTTTCTTCTCTTTGGGGAAGACTGACATCTAGATGCCCATGGTATACAGCTATATTCCTACCTTTTTTGTGAAAGGTGAAACAGTAACTTGTTGGGCTCTCTTGAGTTATCCATCCAGGCCGTGGCATATACATCCTGTTGCTGATAAAGAGATCTACAATCTGTCTTATAGTATGGCTCAAAGTTGTATGGTTGCAGTATTGTTGCTGGTAGGTGAATGTGACTGGGGAACCTCATGGTCCAACTTGCATGAGAGGGCATCTTTTGGAAGCCTGGGAATATGAAAAATAAAACTCAAAGTGGAAGAAAAACTTTGCCTACTGATTTGCAGTGGATGTGAGATTTTGTGTTTTGCAGCACATCTAAATTTTTATGGTATGATGGACTTGTATAGAGAGGGCTGCTTCTTCCAACAGGTCTCTCCGTTGTTGAAAGGTATTTTTACATCATCAATTCTTTATTGTCCCCCAACTCTATTTAGTTATAACAATTAAAATTCTAATAATTTGTAAGTTATCTGAAAGAAGATTTCATAAAGATATGAGCCGAGAATACATTTCTTAAAATGTTTGTTTGTTTATTTATTTTGTCAAACGTTTACAGTATAATAGAAATAAGAGGTGAGGTCAATAGAGGTTAGTTTGAGGGTAAAGGAGTGGGGGTTTGAGCATGTGACAACAGAATCAGGTAGTGAGTTCCAAACATAGACCACTCTGTTGCTGAAATCGTACTTCCTACAATCAAGTTTGGAGTAGTTTACATTTAGTTTATATCTGTTGTGTGCTCTTGTGTTGTTGTGGTTAAAGCTGAAATATTCATTAACTGGTAAGACATATGATTTTATGTACTATGCTTAAGTCCAATCTTAGTTGGCATAGTTCAAGGTTGTCTAAGCCTAGAGTCTCACGTCTGGTGTTCTAGAGTATTTTATGTTAGGTGAGATAAGAATACAGTTAAATGTATAATATGCATAATGTTAGTGATATGAATAAGGAACATTCTGAAATTGGAAAAATAATGCAATGAGTGGATGAATGTTTAATAATGTTAAAAATTATTTAGAGACTGAACAAGAAAATACAGGAGGGGTTAAAGGGGAGACTTAAAGATTTGTTTAAATAAGTAAATATCCAGATTGAAACTATAAGGTTTAATTATTCACCTTATTCTTTAGGAGAAAATAAAAGCTTATTGGGCTTGTATAACTTATACCAAGGAAATACAGTATTTGGCTACTAGATCTAATAGTAGGAAAATATATCAATAACAGCTGGTCTCAGGATATAACTATAAGTTCTGTGATGAAAACTTAAGAGTCTTTACACATCAACTGCAAGCCATTTTACTCTCCACGTGAGTTCTCCTCATTTCTCCTAATAGCTGTGTATGTTCCTCCACAAGCCTGTGTAAACAAGGCATTACGAACTCTTGCTGATCAAATTATGGAGGCTGAAGCCAAACACCCAGGTTCCCTTCCCATCATTTTAGGATATTTCAATCAAGCAAATATAAGGAAAGAGCTCCCAAAATATTTCCAGCATGTAAATCGTCCCACCAAAGGCAAAAATACTTTAGACCACTGCTACACAACAGTAAAATATGCTTATAGGTCTTTACCACGAGCAGCTGTGGGACACTGACCACTGCATGAATCACCTTGTACCTGCCTATAGACAAAGACTTAAAACTATGAAACCAACAATTAAATTAATGAAGACTTGGTTGGATGAGGCAAAGCTGAAACTCCAGGCCTGCCTTGATTGCACTGATTGGAATGCTTTTGAAGATGCCTCTGCAGACCTAGATGAGTTCAGAGATACTGTAACATCATATGTCAGCTTCTGCGAAGACTTATGTTTACCAACAAGGAACCTGCAAATATATAGTAACAATAAACCTGGGTTCACAGCTAAACTTAAGCAGCTACATCGTTCCAAAGAGGAAGCCTACAGAAAAGGTGACAGAATGCTATAAAACCAGGCCAGAAACATATTAACAAGAGAGATCAGAGCAGCAAAAAGAAGCTATTCTGAAAAGTTAAGGAATCAGTTCTCAACAAATGAACCAGCAAACATGTGGAAAACTCCTAAAAACGTCACTGGCTTCAGCAAACCTCCTTCCCAGGCAAAAGGAAATCAACAACTAGCAGATGCCCTGAATGTGTTTTACTGCAGGTTTGAAAAGAAACTACAACCACCTATCTCCACAACCCACATCTCAAACACACCAACAACAGCCAAGCCTCCTACAACTGGCCCCAATCCATTGGGTTCACAACCTCTGGTGATCACAGAAAAAGAAGTGCAAAATCTATTTCACAGACAAAAGCCAGGAAAAGCACCAGAGACAGGCAAGATAACTCCTTCTTGCTTAAAAGTCTGTGCTGACCAATTGGCCCACATCTTCACCTGAATCTTCAATAGATCACTAGAGATGTGCTATGTTCCTTCCTGCTTCAAACGCTCTACCATCATCATCAGAAGCCCTCCATCAAGGAACTGAATTACAGACCAGTTGCTTTAACATCTGTAGTTATGAAAATCTTTGAAAGGCTTGTGCTGTCCCACCTGAAAACCATCATAGATCTGCTGTTAGATCCCATGCAGTTTGCATACCGAGCAAATAGATCGACAGATGATGCTGTTAACATGGCTCTGCATTACATCCTACAACACCTTGAAACTCCAAATACCTACACAAGGGTCCTCTTTGTAGACTTCAGTTCCACATTCAATACCATCATTCCAGATACTCTTCTAAGTAAATTAAACCAACTAGCGGTACCTGAACACACTTGTAAGTGGATCATAAGCTTCCTAACAGACAGGAAGCAGTAGGTGAAGCTAGACAGAATTACATCCGATACCTTACTATCAGCACAGGGCCCCCCCAACGCTGTGTGCTTTCTCCACTTCTCTTCTCCCTATATACCAATGACTGCATCTCAAACGATCCATCTGTTAAAATACTGAAGTTTACTGATGACACAACAGCGATTGGTCTCATTCAAGACAATGACGAATACAACTTGCCTTGTGGCATAACCGGAACAATCTGGAACTGAACACTCTCAAAACTGTAAAAATGGTAGTAGACTTTAGAAGAAACCCTCCCACACTACCACCTCTTATAATACTAGACAACAAAGTATCAACAATAGAGACCTTCAAATTTCTAGGTTCTACTATATCACAACCTAAAATAGACACCTAACATCAAAAACGTCATCAAAAAAGCACAACAAAGAATGTTCTTTCTGCGCCAACTCAGAAAGCTCAGACTGCCCAAGGAGCTGCTGATACAGTTCTACAGAGGAATTATTGAGTCTATCATCTGCACCTCTATAACTGTCTGGTTTGGTTCTGCAACCCAACAGGACAGACACAGATTCCAGAGGATAATTAGGACTGCAGAAAAAACAATTACTACCCACCAGCCTTCAATCGAGGACCTGTATACTGCACAAGTCAAAAAGAGGGCTGTGAAAATATTTACAGAGCCCTCACATCCCGGACATAAACTGTTTCAACTCCTTCCCTCAATATGACGCTATAGAGCACTGCACACCAGAACAACTAGATGCAAGAACAGTTTCCCCCCAAAAGCCATCACTCTGCTAAACAAATCATTCCCTCAACACTGTTCAACTATTACAAAGTCTGCATTACTATTACTGTTAATCTTCTCATCACTTATCACCCATCCTCTCCCACTTGTGATTGTAGGACTGCAACTTTGTCGCTTGTATCCTTACGATTTATATTGACTGTTTCCTAGTATGATTTGCTGCTGATTGTATCCTATGACTATCATTAAGTGTTGTACATTATGATTCTTGATTCTTAACAAATGTAACTTTTCTTTTATGTATAGTGAGAGTATTTACACCAAGACAAATTCCTTGTGTGTCCAATCACACTTGGCCAATAAAGAATTCTATTCTATTCTATTCTATTCTATTCTATTCTATTCTATTCTATTCTATTCTATTCTATTCTATTCTATTCTATTCTATTCATATTATTATAGGCACCTCACAAATCAAACTTATTTTTATATCAAGATTTATTATTATAAAGTGACAGAAGAGAGCAACCTATTTAAATTTGTTATTTCAGAATGAGCCACAGGTTTATTTAAAGGCACAACACTAACAGGGAAAATAGGTTACTCACCACTATATTTTCATCTATCTTTATATAGAAAATAGAATGGAAGGAGCTTTAAAATCTGTTGGATTTATAAGATTTAATAACCACCAAACTGTTTTCCTTTTTCTAATACACTTCATGCTCTCTATTCTTTGAGGTCTGGTAACTAGTGAAATTTCATTACAATCAAGTTATACAATATGCAGTTATATAAAATAGCACCATTATTTTCTTAACCTTCGAAGTGCAGTATAATATTTGCACCATATCCAACACAAGTAACAGGAGAATTTTACTGCCTACAAAATAAACAGTGATGTTTTTTATCAAGTTCAGCATAGCATACTGTACATTTTATGTGAAGCAGAGAAAGCAGTGCAAGAATATCTAGCCAAAACAATAGTCATGCAATCCAGTGGCTTTAAACAAGAATTCTGAAAATGTTTGCCAAAGATGCTTTGGAACAAGGCAGCCACAGAGCAATATATTTTCTGTTTTCTGGAAATGAATGGGCAGTTCCAATATATCATAGAACAAGAGTACATGGCTTTCTTTATTCATTTAATAACTTTCCCTTCTGTGAAGTACTAAGAGGTCCTTGTTTTCACATGTTTACTAGTACACGTATCCAACTTTCAATATTTGGTAGCCTAATTCCCTTTTTCTTACAATAAACCTGATGGAGATTTTGTGTGAACCTACCTTTCTCAAATGTGAGCTGGTTAGAGGCTTGACACATATCTTTCACAAGCTATTTCCAAGACATCTAAAGCAATACTATCAGTCTTGTAACAGATGTTACAAAATTTGAAGAGAGGTGCTTTGTTATGTTCCCTTGAGTTGTGATGCACTGCTTTCCACAGCTCTACTATATGAAGTATCTTCGGTAAAATAAATTAAAAATATGCTATATATTCATAAAATGGGAACAGAATGCTGACCTAGAACACTCTATTCCCAAAATAACAACCTCAAAGAGAAGATATAATTAATTCTGGATTTAAAATATTTAAATAACTACTCATCTAGAATGGTTGACTGCATTGTGGCAATTTATATTTCCTATTTTGCTATTGATTAAGATAATTGCCTAGAGCGATAAATACTGGAATGGAGATTGTGGGCAGGTATCTTTGCGATGGATATGAAATTAGACTAGGATATTATTTTAATCCATGTATTTTTGATGGCATAATATATCACATTAATCCAGAAATTTGATTTATTAAGTAATCTATGTAGAAATCAACAATAGTATGTTGTACTAATATAGCCAATAAATCAGATTCTGAGCATAGGGCAAGGACAACAAAATGTTGGCAATTACATATTACTTGTTTCCTCCACCTTACAAAGCTCTACATCTTGGGTCATTGCCCCTTTACACGAGATGGCATATGTCATCCAGTTCTCTTCTTTTTTTTTTTAAAGAAAAAAATAGAAAGCAATTGTTCTTATACCTTCTTACTTAAAATAAATGTTCTAGGTAGGGTATAGTATGAAACCCTAACATACCAGCTCACTCTACATTGAATAGCTCATCCAGTTTGTGTTCTTTCTATAATTTTCTTCTGCTCCTGGAACAGATTTTCCTAGCATACATCTTTGGTGATGAAGGAAAGCTCTTACAGAAACAAACTTCAAAAAGCCCTGGGATAGCAATGAGAGAAAGTAATATATTCTGTAAGAATTGGGAAATCTCAATTTAGATCCTTGGGGTCAATGAGGTAGCTTAACATGTCTATTTCAACCTATGAGGCAGATATTTCTTATCCCAAACATCATTTTGCAACAATATTTGCTTTTCTTCTCTTACTATTGGCAGTTAGAATATGAAAAAATCCAGCAGAAAACAATTTTCCCAGAGAAAATTTTATGTTTTGGCTAAGAATCAATACTAACTTAATGACACATAATTGACCTGGCTTTAAACATTCGATGGTGGGGAAGAGTCAATCTGGTTGTTTTCCTTTTGACAAACATGCAATTTAATCAAATATATACGTACTTTAAAGCAATTTGCTATGAAGTGGATTGGATTGTTGAGTAATCAATTAAACACATTATAGCAGTGATTCTCAAACTTGGCAGCTTTAAGATGTATGGACTTCAACTATTAGAATTTCCAATCAATAGATTGGCTGGGGAATTCTGGGAGTTGAAATCCAATATCCACAATTTAGTAAGGCTGAGAAATACTATTTTTAGTATAGCCTTACAAGTAGTCCTCGACTTATGACCACAATTGAGCTCAACATTTCTATTACTAAGCAAGTCAATTGTTAGGTAAATGTTGCCCCATATTATGACCTTTCTTGGCACAGTTGTTAAATAAATAACTGCATTTGTTTAGTGAACCATTTGCTCATTAAGCAAATCTGGCTTTCCCCACTGACTTTGCTTATTGGAAGTTGGCTGGAAGGTTACAAATAGGGATCAAAGTCTGTGGCACAATGCAACTTTTGTAAATACATGCCAGTTGTCTAACGTCCAAATTTTGATCATATGACCATGGGGATACTGCAATGATCCTACAATAACTGAAAACTGATAAGTCACTTTTTTCAGTGCCGTTATAACTTCAAATGACGACTAAATGAATGGCTGTAAGTTGATAACTACCTGTACTTCAATATATAGAATATGTGTAACTAATAGAGTTGTACATATACAGACAGGTGTTTCAAAACATATTGAATTCCTGTCTTCCAGTTCTTAAATAAAACACCTTTTTTCTAAAGTCTCTCCAGTAGTTGTGGAGGGCAGTTATACAATCTGGAAAAAGAAACTGTCATAGTTTATAAATCATTAGGTTTTTTTTCAGCTCATCAATTTCTGTCCATTATAACTTAATGGAGCAAACATAATATTTATTAGGAGCATGAGAAACTTTGTAAACAATTTTGAAAATGGAAAAGAAGCATTACTGTGCTTTTACCATTTTAAAGTCTGAAGTTCTAATATATCAACTCTAATTCTCACTTGATTGTGGTGCAGAAAATCTTAAACAGTCTTGATCTTACAAGTCTATAGATTATTTATTTATTTATTTATTTATTTATTTATTGAATTTATATTTCCGCCTATTCGCCCATGGCGACACAAGGCAGCTTACAGAATATAAACCCACATTTAAAACAATAAAAACTATCAAAAAGAATCCAATAAATTAATATAGTACAATATAACAAAATCACCCCCCCCAACTCCCACCCCCTGCCTGGTGACAGCAGATCACATGAGCCATTTAATGGGCTCCATGCTGCTCTGGGTTCCCTAGGCCCACTGGCAGAACCAGTGGCCACTGGCAGAACCAGCGCCCTCTGGAAGAGTATTAGAATGGGGCCATTCTTATCTCTGGGGGAATGATGTTCCAGCCACCATGGAGAAGGCCCTTTTTCTGGGTCCCACCAATGTGTATCTCCCTCGGGGATGGGACCTGCAACATTCCCTGCCTCCCAGCCCTGATGGGTTGGTAGGAGTCAGCCCCTCAGATAACCTTCCGTTTATCTGAGTCAGCCCCTCAGATAACCTGGTTCCAAGCCATGAAGGGCTTTAAAGGTGACAACCAGCACCTTGAATTGCACCGGGAAGCAAATTGACAACCAATGCAGCTCCCACAGGAAAGGTGATACATCTGCACAAAACCATGTGGGCCACTGCATTTTGCACCAACTGGAGCTTCTGGATGCTCTTCAAGAGCAGCTCAATGTAGAGCGCATTGCAATAGTCAAACCGGAAAGTGATTAGGGCATGAGTGACTGTGAATAGGGACTGTTGGTCCAGGAAAGGGCATCACTGGTGCACAACCCACAGTTGTGCAAAGACCCTCCTAGCCATGATCACCACCTGCTCTTTGAGTAGGAGGCATGAGTCCAAGAAAATCCCTAGATTATGCACAGGGTCTGTTTGGGGAATTTGCAACCCCATCCAAGACCAAAGGTGGCAATTCTGAGTGAACGAACTCCAAACCCAGAGCCACTCGGTCTTGCAAGGGTTTAATTTCAACTTATTGCTTCCCATCCAGCCCCTAACAGCCTCTAGGCATAATAATCAGTTTTTTCAGATAACCCAAATTTCCAAGCTCTTAATGCGAAAACTGAAGACAATTGGTAAACAGTGAGATTACATATTACTATTATGTAATTATGAGCTTTAAATATTTTTGCTTGGATATTCTTGAAAAAAACAATAACTTCTGTTGGCCATAACTTCAAAACAAAGATAGCAGTTCCCTTCCATTCTCATGTTTACTTAATTTCCCCATACTCCTTTGACAAGTAAATGTTTTTCTTTTCTTTTTTTAAAAAAGTATGATATTGGGTTTTTCTTCTAAGCCAACATAAATAAATTGAAGCATAGGAACCTCTGTGACGCAGTGGTTTGAGTATTGCAAGCTACTTCTGCAGCCGGCAGCCTACAATTTGGCAGTTCAAATCCCAAGGTTGGCTCAAGGTTTACTCAGCCTTCCATCCTTCCATGTTGGGTAAAATGATGACCCAAATTTTGGGGGCAATATGCTGACTCTATAAACCGCTTAGAGAGGGCTGTAAAGCAGTGGTCACTAACCGGTGGGCCACAAGAAAATTTTGGTGGATTGCAGAGAAATCTCATCCCCAGAGCACCCCCGAAGGCAATTAATCCAGGCTGCGCAGAAATACAAGGCTGTGCCGTCCACATGGCCCATAGGAACCTTCCCCACCCACTCATTCCTTACCCGGCAAACTTGCCTGCTAAATTGCTATTTTTCCGACCATCAGCTGTTCTGCTGTGCCAGGAGATTTAGATTAGCTAGGAAGCAGTAAATGGTTGGATTTCTTGCTTTCTAGCTAGTGTTTAGATCTTTGGTTCTGCTTTTAAGCACAGCCGAACCTCCCCTAGGACTGAAAGTTCTATTATTCAGTGCAGACTCATGGCAAGCAAATTTTATGTGATAGACTGAGCTAGCTGATGGCAGATAGATAGATCACTGAATGATTCTGTGAGCAACTGAATCTGCCTGCCTGCTTTGCCTGCTTTTGGGTAAAAATTGCTCTTTTTTATAAAAAAAAAATCAATATTTACATACATGGTGTGTTGTGAGTTAATTTTGTGAGTTTGCTTGCTAGCAAATTTTATGTGACAGAAAAAAAGCAATATTTATATATTTATACTATTCACATACAAGCCATGCCCAGCCAGTCACATGACCACCATGCCACACCCACAAATTAAGTCATGCCCACAGAACCGGTTAGTGGTCCCTTGGATTTAAAATTATAAGTTTGGTGGTCCCGGAGGTCCAAAAGTTTGGTGACCCCTGCTGTAAAACACTATAAAGCGGTATATAAGTCTAAATGCTATTGCTATAATCAATGTTTTCCTGCAGAATCAATTTTATAAAGAAATTCTAAAATTCCAGTATAACATTAGTTTGGTATCCGTATCTCTGAGGTAGTATCTGTTACATTGTGTTAAGAAATGATTTAACTAAGACTGATCACCACTGTCTAGGCACTATGAGTGGCAAGAATATATTACTGGTTTTATTAATAGAATACTGAATTGGATGATAAACTAACAAAAATTCCTTATATTTAGGATTATACATCTTTGAAGGGGGTGTCTCCACCTATCTCTGAGAGATGGAATTTAAATTTGAAAAATGCAGCTGAATGCATAAAAGACTTTATACAGCATATGGTAGGGGAATAAGGAAGACTCTTCAGCAAAGGTGGTTCTGTGGGAAGGCAGTAAGAACGATGTGCTTGTCCTTCCAGACAGGAAAATGCAAAAATGAGGTTTAACATTCAGGCTGTAAAAAGTTATCTAACTGGAGGTGTAAGTAACATGTTGAAGCTATTCATCTGAATTTCTGTGAAAACAGAAATAAAGCAGGATGCCTATGGAGTTTATCCAGAATAGAAGGCTGAAGGCTGAGCAACCAGCTGAGCAGACAAATGAAATACGGATAGCCAAGACTGTATCTATTTGAAGTAGAAACAATGACTTTAAGTTCCTCCCGTTTTGTTGTCATTTTATTGAACTGTAAGGCAACTGTAAGAAGCTTTTGTCAGGAATACATTTCGCTGAACTGAAGGTAGACACTTGAATGCTGGAATCTTTCCAACTCTGCATTCAATAATCTGCAAAATGTCTCCATCATCTATATGAATAAGTTTGCTTAAAAAATTAAGTCAAAATCATGCACCCAGCCCACTCACTAGACATAAGAAGTAAGATATCAAGGTGATCCGTTCTTCCTAGTTCCATTGTCAGTTCTTGCCAAAGAGGTGCTGTATTCTGACATTTTTCACAGCATTAATATTCATATTCTTGTCTCAGAAAGACCTGACTAATGCACTGTCAAAAATGCCCCCTACAAAATAAATAAATAAGAGTTTTAGAGGAAATCTAAACACACACTATAACTTGAATATAAAAATTCTTTCATAAGAATTAAAATTAAAATGCAGCTTTGTTATAAAAAAGTATGAACTATGTAATTTAAAGGGATTTACTTTGCTTAGAATTTCAAATTTCAAATGGAGAATAACAAGAAAAATCATATATCTTTAGATGGGTCAAAAAAAAAGAATTTTTTTTGGAAAATTAAAAGAAAAAGATAATATCAAAAGAGCACTATTTGAAGATTGAGGCATAGCTGAGAATACTTTTTGGAAAATTCATGAGTTCTTTGCTATAGGCCAGTGGTGGCCAACCTATGGCACACGTGCAGAGGTGGCACTAAGAACCCTCTCTGTGGGCACGCACACTGTTGCCCCAGCCCAGCTCCATTGTATTTCTCCTTTGCATTTCTCGCTGTCTTGCCAATACGGGAGACAGGGTCTCCTCCTCCTGGAGCCATTATGACTTGGAGCCATAATGCAATCCTGCGTCATCGTGGGCTCATTTCTGCCTCCCAGATGTCAGTTGCTTTTCCTGCAAAGCTGCCGTGTTGTGATGCCCCACCTCCCCGCTGACCAGCTGGTGTTCAGCTCTCTGCCAGCCAGTGATCATAAATGCGCTGCTCCTGGGATTCCCACCACCTAGCACCAGTTCAGGGGGTCCTTCCCCCACTAGGGGGAGAGAGAGAGAAGAGAGAGAGGAGAGAGAGAGTGAAGGAGGGAAAAACAGGGAAAGACACAAATATTACAAAAGTTTTTTTTATTGTTGCTAAATGTAATATTTCAAAAGCAGAAAAAAATGAAGGGAAATAAAAGTGCATTTATCATATTTAGAACAATTACCTGAAATCTGCCTTCTTTATCATTATTTTAGGTAGTAAAACCTCAGTAGTCAGGTTAAATTGCCGTGTTGGCACTTTGCGATAAATAAGTGGGTTTTGTGTGCACTGTCTCTAAAAGGTTCCCCATAGACATTTTAAATTGGTCACTGTTAATAATATGGTCTCTTCAGCTCTACTTCACCCATTTTCATTAGGCAGGAAAATAGAAAAGCAGTTGATTGAGTGGATGGGATCATTTACAACTGATTGGGTGGATGGGAAAGAAATTCTTTCGTTTCTTCAATGAGAAATTATCAAAATTTGCATGTTTCTTAATAATAAGATAGAAAGACTTTGAATTTGAACACCTTTGAATGTAAGGAATTGCAAAATAACAGATTCATAATTTCAGATAAAGGATTTTGATTATTGAAAACAATGAATTTGGATTAAGTCATGTTATCACATTGAATTGTGGTTGTAGACTTTGTTTTTGATAGATATGGGGCAACATAATTGGTTTTCTGGTAGTTCCCTGTTTGTATACTATAGAATAGTTAATTATTCTGATTGAAGGTACCCTAGAACGTGAGGCTTCTTCCTCTTAATTCACTACTGTAGTATACTAGCTTCATATATATCGTAATGTATATCTGGGTGCACATGATACGAAGTTATAGAAAGACAGTTATTTTTACATGACATAAAAGTGATGTCAAATGGATGGGAGAATTGTGTTTATTTTTTAATCTCTCATTTTACCAAGGGAATATATTTTGTGATTAAATGCAATACAAGTTAGCTACATCTAATGACTACATTGTACAAAATAATGTGAAAACCCAGACAATGAGCTTAATGGAGAAGTTGAATGTTTGGGTTTCACATTACTTTGTATAATAATGTGATTTCACATCAAACATGTTTGGTTTCAATTTAGTATGCTTATAAATACAATCATCTTGGTTTCTATCACTTATCATACTGTCACTTGTTTAACAGACCCTAGTTAAATCATACTTAAGCATACGAACCCTATACAATAGGTAAATACAACTACAATATCTAAAATTGATAGAAATGCTAATTTTCTTGTTTTTAGTCTCACCAATGTTGCCATCTATTTCTTACCTTATTACCATTACACACTATAGCCTCTTTGTTCCTGTATTCAAAGTAATACTACAAGTTATGCTCCTTGTTTATTCATGTTAGAAGCATCACAATTAAAATAAGGCATACTATATAGAATAGCATTTAAAATATAAATTACAAGATTAAAATATGTACACATTAAACAGATCTTGCACATAAACTAGCAACATTGCATTCTGTCACACTGCCATGAGGTCCTCAAGTATACACTGATTAGGTTACAAAGACCAAGGATACATATGTGTTGTCTGCTTGCCCCCACGATTTCAAAGAGCAGAAGCAATTGGATAGCCCCATTAATTCAGAGTGTCTTTAGCTTGTGTTGTACCCGTGCACAGTCAATGATTTCCATACTTCCCGGTTTTGGTCAGATCCAGGTGCAAGCTCTGCCATTGCTTCCATCCAGTGTTGGTTCTTCATAGTTTCCCATATATCCACTCTGCTTTCAAATTCTTCAAAGTCTTCCATCAACCTAAGGAAGCTTTTCCTGAATTTTAGTCTCCACTGAGCTGATTGTAGACCATAGAAAAGATGTTGTCTAGATATTATTTGATTCTCTCTCTGTATGCTACTGCTTCTCAGGCAAACAGCAAGTGGGGTGATGACAGCTAGGTGGTAGATACTATCTAAAGAGGTAGGCTTAAGCATCCAGTAATAATTCTGCTAGCTTCATTCAGAGCAACATCTCCTATCCCAGCATGTGCTGATTTATACCAGACTGGGTAGTGGAATTTGCCTGCTGAGTAGCAAAAAGCTAGAGCTGTTTCCTTAAGGACCTTTGGTTTGGCACCCCAAGTAGAGCTCATTAATTTGCTGAGGATGTTATTTCATCCACTCACCTTCAGTTTAGTGAAGGCACAGTTTAGTGCTACAATGCTGCTTATATGTTAGGGCCCTATCTAGAGTGACCCCTAAATATTTAGGGCTGTAGCAATGCTCCAATAATGCCCCTTTCCATATAATATTCCTAGCAGCCAGCTTATTGCGAAGATTGCAGGCACATACCAGAGTTTTTGCTGGATTTGGTCTTAACTGAGTATCACAATAGTGTCCAGTTCTACCAGGGTTTCAGTTAAGCATTGTTCAACCTCCACAAATATTTTTTCCCTGTAAAGCCATTCCTCTACTGTCAGTATACATATAGTTGTTAATACCTTAAGGAGGTGGCTGATCATTGTGTTAATATTAAAACGAATTGAAGCAAATACTCTTATATTTTTATTATACTAATACTATTAAATTAAAATTAGATTTTAATTTATCGGACAGCTAGTTGAATTCTGCTTACTATAGAGCTAGATTTTAATACCATTTAGTAAGCAGAATCCAGCTAATAGTATAATACAATGAAATAACATAGTGAAGCAAGTTAAAGCTGGACCTACTGAATAGTTTGGTTTGTGATACTTTCTGATACAAAGTATCTCTAATAAAATATAGAAATCTGCTTGGCATATATTAGTTCATTTCAAAAAATTGTGTTCAACCCTTTGATATCCAAAGCAATATAATGACAAGATTTTCTGTAATCATTAGCCAACATTTCTCATACCATTTCCACCTGTTGTCTTCCATATTAGCATTATTGGATTTCTAAGTTCCTTTTGCCCCCTTTCCTGTTCTGACATCAATTTCTCCACACATTTCCAACAAGCTACCGAGTAATGGAACTGCTATTATTGTGATTGGAGAAGAAGGTAGGTGTGTCTACAGGGGAGGCAGTAAAAAAAAGTCAGTAAGATGCATTTGATTTAAATACAAAAAAAGAGGGCTTTGATCATAGATGCTATTACAATATTGACATTTTGATTGCTATCTTAAAAAGACTAGATTCTCAGTCACCCAGTCATGGTTGTCTCAAAAGTTCTTTTTTCAGGAGGCAACTGGACTTTGTTTTTTTTCCTTTGAAAACATTTCACTTCTCATCCAAGAACCTTCTTCAGCTCTGACAGGATATGGGGAATGGAAGAATTTATATTCCTTGCAGACAGCCGGCCATTTGCATCCTTTTAGAAGGTTATTGAAGCACTTGGGGGTTTATCTATGTCCTCAGGGTCACCTGAGTAATGCTCCTGGTTCCTGTAATATGCAGTTTTATTTTGTTTTTCCCCTGGAAATCCATTCCACACCATTCAAAGGGTTCATCCCAAATTGTACTACTTCCAAAGTTAAAACTGTCTGTTTCTTCAGTATCAGAAATAGTCCCCATTAGTGGATTACCACCACCACCCAAACACACTACCAGTGATGCATTGAAAGGAAACAGTGGCAAAACCAATGGAGAAAACCAAATATCTTGTCGATAACAATTGACCAAGTAGAATGGAAATAGCATTTTTTTCCAGAATTCTTTGGTGCTCAAAGACATACACTTTAACTCATTAGGTACCAATAGTCCTCGACTTACAACAGTTCATTTAATGACCTTTCAAAATTACAACAGCATTGAAAAAGTGATAGTTTTTCATACTTACAACCATTCCAGCATCCCCATAATCACACGATCAGATGCTTGGCAATTGATTCATATTTATGACGGATGCAGTGACCCAGGGTCATGTGATCAGCTTTCTTTCTTTCTTTCTTTTTTTTTTTTGGTAAATTTTATTTGAGTTTTCACAAAAAGAAAAGAAACACAATTAAAACATCTTTTTTGAAAGCAGCATAATCCCGGGTTACATTTCTTCGTGCAGACACAATTTCAGGTTCATGCTCATTTTTACATTCATTCCATATCTTATTACAATTTTACATTTTCTACATAGCTTCTCCCTCTTTTAATTTCAATTTTATTATATTTATTTCATCTCAATTCAAATCATTATATTTATATTTTTTGTCTGTCCTGTTTCAATTGTCTATTATCTTTTCTCATTAAACAAAATTTCTCCTGTAGTTACTGATTGGAGTATGACGCCTTTATATCTTTCCCCTAAAGTTATAACACTCAATATAATACATAGCTTCCATTCGGATTCTGTTTGGTACATTTTTAAACTACACACAATATTCTTATAAAAAAGAAAAAATTATAAATGTATATAATTAAAAGAACATTCCATTCCAATTCAATTCTATCATTAATATTAAAATTCATTAAAGTCTTAAGATTTTTCACGTTACTTTTCAATTAAATATCATACCTCTATGGGAACAATTATTAGCTTTCCATAATCAATTCCCCCCCTCTTCATTTATATTTTATAAAACATTGACTAATTAAAGTGTTCCCATTCCTTCCTAATTCAATTTTCTCATTTATTTTATTTCATTTACTTTATTCACAAACATTTCACTAAGTTAGACTAACCATTCTATCCCTCATTCTAATCATATGTTGTTTCCAATTTTCTAAAGTTATTTCTATTTCAAATCTAACAACACAATCTCATGTACCTTTACAGAATCCCCCTTTCAGTTAAATTTTTACCCATTATCTCTAAATAGGTCCTGTTTCTTTATATCTTGCTCCGAACCTTTGTGGTGTCTTTTCCTTTCCTTCTTCCCTCTCTTCTTCTCCCTCCCCTTTTTACCCCTTTGTGTCTCTACCTCTACTTCCCTCTTCTGTATTCCCCTTTTCTGTTGTTTTCCAGTATTATACTTATTTTTCGAATTATTTTTCTTTTCTTTGGTTGTTTTTTTAAATCTTAAATTCTCCATCCTCTTTCCCCCCTTTCTTTTTTCTTTCCCACATAGAGTTACTTGTTCATTAAAGATGGCTTCTTCTTCGTCCCAGTCTTCTTGTTTTGCAGTCTTTTCTTGTTGTTTCTCATAATTCCAAATCTCCATTTCTAAGAATTGAAAAACAAAGCCAAAGGAACCCTTCCCTTCTTGTGCCTCTTCTTTGTACTTTTTAAGTTCCATTTTCAATTCATCAAAAAGTGATTTCATTGTAAAACAATTTAAACAACCACCCGATTGATTTTAGTCATTCAAATATAATAGCCAAAAATCCAAAAGTCACCAAATAATCCAAATACACACAAGCTGTTTCTTTTTGCTCTTTCTTTTTCCCCCCACTTTCTCTTCCTGGGGTTACTATTTAGTTGCAAAGTTTCAGTTAAAATGTATCTTTTAGAAGTCTTCTTGAAATTTTACTTTAGATTCTTTTAAAGTCCAGGCAGTCTCCTCCCTCTTCCAGATCCTGCCCTTATTCGTTTTCTCTCCCTTCCTACTTATAGAAGAAAAAGTTTTTAATGTCCAGAAATCTTTATTGTCTCTTTGGCATTTAGTTATATTTTCAGCTTAATTGCCTGTTGATTCCAATTTCTTATTCTTAATTGTCAATATAAGGAAGGAGAGAGAAGGGAAAAAAAGCCAAACCTTTCCCTTTTCACTTTCTTTCACTGCTTCCGACTCTTCTTTGGGAGCGATGTTATTTCTTGTAAAATTTAAATTCCAGGGTATCTTAGTTATTGCTTTTTCAACTTAGCCTGGTCAGCCAAAACTTTCACTTCTTATCTTCCTCCTGCACATTTTTTTCCGGTTGAGTACTTCTTTGAGGTGGCCATTTCTGACCACCGCTCCTACCGCCTTCGGGAAAGGGAGTTTGACCAGCTGAGGAGGAGAGATGCAGCTCTCCTCAACCCTGCTGGCAGTCTCCCCCTTCTTCACCACCTCTACGGGGTGGCTTAGCCCCGAAACCAGCCGGCTCGGGGCGCTCCAGCGGTGAGCCCAGGCAGAAACCGCGCATGATCGCGGATTCCTGTCTGTCGCCGAAGCCCTTCACACCGGAAGTCCTGTGATCAGCTTTCTGAACTTCTGACAAGCAAAATCAATGGGGAAACCAGATTCACTTAACAACTTTGTTACTAACTTAACAACTCTGGCAAAAAAAGGTTGTAGAATGGTGCAAAACTCACTTCACAAATGTCTTGTTTAACAGTGGAAATTTTGGGCTCAATTGTATCCATAAGTCAAGGACTACCTGTATAGCACACTGGGATTAATTTGATTTTTGCTTAAGTTTGTTAATTTGTAAATGTTAGTTTATGACAGACCATGGCTTAAAACTCTTTTATGAATCAGTAAGTTATTTAAACCTGTCTGGAGAAGTTCCAGCTTCTGGAGAAGCCTCCCCCTACCTCAGCATCAGTATTTGTTAATTTTCAAAAACAGCTGTCGTTCCAACAGTGTTACTTGATGTTCTTCAGATGTGTCCAATTTAACCTTATCATTTCTAGCCATGACCCCAGTATGATTTTAGAAGAAAGCTCTAATCTAGAGATAGTGGAGCATGGATAATATTCTGCGCTCACACTATGGCTGCACTTTGATGATGCACTGAACCACAGACAATTAGCTAACCTTGTTTAGCCTAGGTTGTTGTGTGAATTCATCCTCTGTAGTTAAGTTACAGTTTAGCAAGGCTTGTTGTGCTAGAAGACAGGGTTGCTATGAGAATGTGGAACCATAGAAAGCTGCCCGTGTCCACCAAGGATGGCAATTGGCTCACGAGCTTTGCTGGAAAAATACAGCAATGAATCGAACAGGAAAGAGAGCAAGTCCTCTGAATGCTCGCTTGCGAAGTCACCTCGCGGCAGCGTTCAAAAAGAGCCGCCGCACTTACGTTGTTCGCGGATTTTTCACACATGCAAATCAGATACACAGCCGGGACCGTCCCTCACCCACTCCTCCAAATCTACCCTGGTTTCTTCGTGGGACCGGCAACTTAGAGGTTCCTCTTTGCACCTGTTCTTTCTGCTCTGTTTCCCTTCGCCTTCCCCGTCGCCGCCCTCCGCACTCGCTTCTCCGGGCGGCAGCGTGAGCCAGGCGCGTGGGCTGAAGTGGAATCGGCGGCAGATCCTCCGCCCTCCCCCGCCCCCGCTGCTATTTTTAGTAAATCCTTCTCAAATCGCCACAGCGGACTGAGAGCGCAAAGCTCAGCCCCTCGTGGCTGTGGCGGCGGAGGTAGCGGCTGTGGCGGGGGCTACTCTCCGGATCCCTTCCCTCGCATTTCTTCCTTCTCGACCTCACAGGGAGCATCGGCTGGTTCTTCCACCTCCGCACCCAGGCTCGCCCGGGTGCCGGTTTACTGGCCTGGGCAGCAGATCGTGGGAAGCCCCTTCCGCCACAACCGGGATAGAGGTAACTTTTCATCCCCCACTCTCCGTGTCGTAGACCTCTTGGCTGCACCACCAGAAGACGGCAGTTTGGTGCAGGTGTGCAAGTAAACGTATCCCCAATGGAGAGAAAGAGAGAATTTTGTCAAAATGATAATAGTAACACACTAGCAGCATCTGCAAAGATGATGGGATAACAGCAGCGATGACGGATGGACAGATGAACGGATGGATGGACATTCTCTCCATCCCTCCCCATATGCCCGCCTTTAGATTACTTTACTATTAGCCCTCCGAGGGGACTCGTATCCATCCCTACGAAGCTCAGTAGGGCGTACATACATCAGGGCGGGAGAAGCACCTGGCGATGCAGACCCGGTCAACTCTTTCCCGCCTTCCTATTGCCAAGTGGCTTCTATTTCGTGCGTATTTGGCTCGGGGTGTCTGAACTTCGGCCGCCCTAGAATTTCCTCGTGGTGGTCTTTTGCATAGTTAGGATGGTGCTCCGGGTTGATCGGCAGTGAAGCGTTTAGCTGCTTCAGCATCGCTTTCGGAGCTGGCAGCTTTTCACAAGGTTAGCCGGGAAAACGCCTGGGCGGGTTCTTTTTCCCCACTCTCCTATATCCAGCTATTATTTAAACAGATCGTCGGAAATCCATCCACCCCCACCAGCCCCCAAATAGTATCTGGGTTACTGAGATTGGGTAGGAAGGTAAATTATATACTTGTTAAAATGACCTGGTCAACTATAAGCATCTCTGGGTTGTCCCCCTATGAAACGTATCAAACAGGTAGAGGAACTTAGATGTGCACATCATATGCAGTGACAGGATACCAATCACTGTGGTTCAGAGTGGGCCTTTTTAGTTTAGGTAATTGCTTAGCTAATTAATAATTAATTTGATTAATTACAGAATTTGTGTTTCTGAAAAATTAAGGCTGCAATAATAAGAGGACAAGTGGAATTTGTGTTCATGTTAGCCAGCATATGGTTTATCTTAAGTGCATAGGAGGCATTTCTAAAAATTAAAATGGAGGCATTATTCCACCTGGTTTTCATCTGTTTTATCAGGTTGGAGTCTTTCATTGTAGGAAGAAAAGAAAATTAATTTGCTGAGTTTGATTCTAAAGAAAATTCAATGGAACAAACATCTGGGGATTAATAATTCTAACCCTAAAACTAAGAAAAAAATGTTTACTTTTAAAGAAGAAAAAAAAAAACTATTTTAGAGAGGTTAGAAAACTATTTTAGAGAGGTTAGAAATTATTCTTTGAATAGAAATATGGTTGTTTTGATGTTCAGTGAATATTATAAATCTATTTTAAAAAAACCCAACATGATTTTATAAAGTTACAGAAAATTATTATACCTTAATATTGCAATATAGCAAACTTGTTTTTACTGAAAACAGATGTATCTTTTCTAGAAATTTGAAACATAAAAAGATTCTGCTGGTACTTACATTTTAAAGAATTAAAATGTGTTAGATAAGTAGTTGTATGTAAACTGTTTATATCTAAAAGAAATTGTTTAACTAAATATTCAGTACTTAAGAGGTGAAAAGGTCATTATATTTTTACACAAAACTGGATAATCACAAGAATTACATATACAATACATTTTTCCTCTTTGAAAAATGCTATTATGTCCACATGATTAAATATCACATGATACTGTAGTTTAATTACTTTATTTAAATAATTTAATTTACCAAAAAAGATGAAAAAAATATTATGATAAATATCAGCCTAGGCATTAGTGAGAAGAGTCTGGGAACTGCCCAGAGAGAGGAGATACTGACTGCCCGGAGTTGAAAATGTCCTAAACTGATAAAATAAACTATTGATATTAGACATCTTTTATGCAGCAGATTCCCAGTAGGGTAAGGATATACTGTAATCGAAATCTTATGGCCCAGAACTGCCTACAGACTTTTGTCAAGTTCTGTGTTGTTCTTTGCTTCATTTCAAAAATCTTTCACAAGGAATCACTTAGGTAGCAGCTTCTTGTACCCTTTCCCAGTGACCTGCTTTTTGGGAAACAGTGAAAGAAGGGTAATGGATGAACCAAAACATTTTTGAACATAGAATACTAGATATTATAACTATAATATTTTAATTTGTGGATTGTTTAGATGTATACTAAATTTAGTATGGCATAAAATGAAGTCATGGGCTGTACAATTTCCTTCCTTCCTTCTTTCCTCCCTCCCTCCCTCCTTTCCTCTTATTAAGAAAACTTTGCTTACATTTTATATTGATAGCAGATTGTTATCTTACCTAAACAAAATAATTTATAGTTATTGTTTAATTTTATTTATGTAATAAATTAAGTTAAATGATAGCTTAAAATATCTTAAGAAACTAGAGTTGGAATTATACCAGTTTTTGTGTGGATTTAATATTAAACTAAGGCTAATATAGAATGGATGAAGATATTGCATGTGTAAATAAGTCTGAGATTTTCTGTGGCTATATTTTAACAATACATCATAATGAAGAGTTTCTTTTCCTTAGAGTACATGATGCTTCTTTACTAAGTTGATATGATTCATAGTAATTTGAATCATAAGTAATCATAGTAAGTTTGAAATGTAGGATAAGAATGCAATAAAAGAATCATTTATAGCATATGAGTTTTTTAGGACCTAATTCTTATATTCTACACATAATTGTATATGTATATGGCTTTTCAAATTCTTATGTAATATAAAAAGACAAGAAATAATTTGTTTCTGATTTTCTAGACCTTGTTGCACATTTTTCTAAAAATATGCTTCTCCGTTTGTAGAATTTATGAATGAATTCAACTATTTCCTAGAATTAATGCCTAGAAATTTGCAGATTTTAAAGAGATAGTTACATTTGTTTCTTACAGCAAAACATCCATTTGTGATCATTTAAGCTTTTTGACCAGACTTTTTAACAAATGAATGGAATTTCCAGAGTTTTATTTCTATTATTTTTCTGAACTTTTGTGAGCCTGATTTCTGAGATAAAGTGTATAATTTTAACTGTTTAAAAGTTTCATAAAAGTTCTTATGAAATATTTTGGTTTAAAATTCAATAACAGTAAATAACAGTAAAATTTATATATAAAAACCTGGAAAGACACAATTTTAAGTATGCAGAAAGAAAGGAATACAACATATATGCTAGAGTAAGGGACATAGAGATAGATATATAGAATGGAAATGTAATTCATTGTGCTCCCTCCAATCATGTTGCTTTATACAAGGCCAACATCTTCAGCAAATCTGCACAGTTAACAGAGGAAAAAGAGCCATGTTGCTGCATTAAAAATAATTGCAGGTCACTGTATTGCATTAGCTATATAGCAGCTAGCAGTATGGTGGCAATGATAGAGCTGATAGTGTTGGTAATGATTGGATGGGTTGGAAGTGCTCAAAAAACTAAGTAACACAATTCCTTCCTGGCACTGGCAATATTTGACAGCAGTGGATTTGCTAAATTTACAAAAATGCCATATGTTGTACAAGCCTAATCTAGACACACCAAGTTTAAAGTCATCTATTGGACTTCAACATTTTATATATTAACCTGATAATTGTTATCTGAGATTTTCTATCACATTATCATCAACAGTAAAAGCATTTTTTCAATATTACAAAATTACCAACCGAGTAAGAGGAATTACTTATTATATTATCACAGAATCACATAGTTTTGCTGACTTCCTAATATCACCCAGTAATAAAAGTGGTAATACTTGTGCCTTTTCCATTTCTAAAATTGTGTTGTCTAGGAATCTTCGTATGTTTTCATATATAAATTTTGTTACTGAATTTAACCCAAAATACTTCATAAGAACTCATATAAAACTTTAACATCTATATCTATATATCTGTATGCATATGATCTTGATCTCTCTCTCATTCTTTCATCTGTATTTTTTATCTATATCTATATCTATTTGCTTAGAAGAAATTTGAGTTCATTGGGCCTTTTTAAAATAAATCTAAAATATACGCTTCTATTTGCTGTACTTTTTAGCCATTATTTAATCATTGTATTCAGCAAGAAATGTCAGCTGGAATAATTGATTAAAAATCTATATAGTAAAAAGATAGAGTTAGATTTCTTGCCTTTAGAATTTCTACAGTATTACAGAAATTTTGCATTAGGTATTTTTGCATATTTCTATAAACCACTGAATTCCCAGTAATGACATAAAACTATTACTATGTATGTTATTATTTTTTCTTCTTTAAATATTATAAAAATAATTGCCAATAGATAAGCAGTAGGAAACCTTGGACAGTTACAGATTATAGACTAAGGGTGCAGATTACAGAGCAAGTTTCACTGAACTTAATGGAGTTTATTTAAAGTTGGTATATGTCTTTTTCCTAGCTATAAATGAGCTGTATTATGAAGAATCAGTGGAACTGATTTTTAAGTATATTAGGCTATATGTTAATTAAAGTAACTTTTTGGTTTGAAAGACAATTTTAATTTTAAATTATACAGTACCACTTAGATTAATATTAATACTTCTGGCTAATCAGAGAATACATTTACTATATTATAAGTACATTTCCTTTGTTTCTAAACTAATTATTTTTCTTGATTACCTTAGTAGGTTAAATAGATATCAGCACACATAAATCCCAGAACGTGTCTTCCAGAGAAAACTCTAAAATAAATAGAAAGTAATTAATTATAGAGTAAATATTACTTTATGCTTCCTTTCTCAGTGGAATTACAATAATTTGGAGAAAATAACTTCAAGAATTTCATTCAATATCTATATTTTTAAATGACCTTGTATTCAGTAAATATCAGATTTCAAAATTAATACTTTAAGGTATTAAAATCCCAATTTCTTTATAACTATACTTGTCAATTTTTCCCTTAAATATCAGATTTAAATTAAATTATATTATAAAGTGTATAGTTTTATCAGTAACTGGTTAGCCCCATGTCCTGATACTAGTAAACTGTGATATATTAATAGTTGAAGACTGTAGTATTGCAAGTCTTGTACAAATACTATTCTTACTACAGTATAATAATATTTAAAACAATATAAAAGAGCCACGTCAGTTTTCTGAGATTGCATGAAATGTTATATATAGGAATCATTTTGGTATTCCAGACTTAATATACCTAACCCAATGTGGGAAAGTTATGTAATACGAGCTGTGCATTCTGTTAAATATATAAAAATGGAGAAAATGTTAATTACATGTAGTATTCTTGATGTACATCATTAGATCCTTAGGAGGTAAAGCTGTTGATTTTAGGCTTTGCTTTCAAAAGAGATGACTTTAAGGGAGAAGTATAAAATATTTCAAAAGAAAAGTAAAGGAATATTATTTGTATAATTCATTAATTGGATAAAAAATACCCAATTTATATCTGTATAAATGTCCCACCAATTGTTTTTAAAATTGCATTTGTAAACAGTTGGTGGAACATTCATACAGATTTAAAACCTTCTAATGTATATATTATATCATTAATAGTGTTTATCTATAGTCTATATTTGTAATTTAGGTAAACTGTTATTTAAGTATTTCTACATTACATACTGATTATATTAGAATATATAAAAGAGACGTATTTGATATAACATACATGTTTTTGTAAGCACTGGGATTTAAATTTAAAGGATGAGTTTTAACTATATGATTAAAATAAATAGAATTTATTATAGGAGATATGTAAAATTAGTTTACATATTATGTATACATATTATTTTCCCCACAACAACACTATGAGGTGAGTTGCCCTAAGAGAAAGACTGGGCCGAAGTTACCCAACTGTAATTTAAGCAAACTTGTTTTATTTTGTTTAAATTATATTTAAGAATTTAATTGTAGGTTCAATGGTAACTTTTGAAAGTCATGTCAATTCTTTACTGAGTCTTTCTGGATCTGATGATCTCCAGCAATGTTCTGTACAAAATTTAGCCCATATATTCATTCCCTTTATTCATTTATTTTTCCCTGGGTTTATTTTTATATTTTGAACTCCTTAGAAAAGAGAACTGTCAAACCTGTTATGTAAAAATGCCAGTTAAATATGCATAATACCACTGTGTCTATATACATTAGATCCTTATTTATTAATTCTAAAAATATTAATAATATAGTTGAATTCATAAGAATTTACATTTGAAAACATTTGATAGATCTTATGCATAATAGTTAAATCTCAAATTAGAAACTGTTTCTAGCACTTTTTCTTTTTTCTTTTTCTATTTTTTTTTAAATTTAACAGTAAACCTTTAGTTCCATTCAGTTGCTCTGATTCCACCCCATAAAAGGGATTACAGGGTCATAAAAAGAAAAAAATCCCTCTTTTTAATTAACTCAATAATCACTCAGTTATTTTGTGTTAGATTGTTGGCAATTTAATTTGACAAATTAAAATAAAATAGTTAAATCTAGAACATACAGTCTCAGCCTGTGAAAACTTAAGATCAGCTAAAATACTACCTGCTTTAACAAAAGACATTGTCAGCAATGTTTTTCCTATAATGTGCTGCGTTCTTATTACTACGGTAAGTATGTTTTCATGTTATTTCCTATTCTCTTATAAACTGCAATCATACCTGATTTTCTGTTCATCATTGGGAGGAAAAAAGTGAAGGAAGAGAGGAGTACAAAAGGGAAAAATTTTGTTAGCTCTACTTACAAATATGGATTCGCCTAAGAGAGAGAGAGAATGATCAAAGTTACTCAACTTCATGACTAAGCCAGGACTTGACCTCGTGGTTTTCTGCTTTCTAGCGCTGGTGCTTTAACCACTAGACCAAACTGGCTATCCGTAATTATTATAGTTTGTCACATAGTAAGCCAATTGTTCAGACTGGATTTGGCATTTTTATCCACCTATCAAGTCTTTCCCAAATACCTGGGATTGGCAAATGTGGATGTTTGATGGTTAAAGGTATTGTTGCAGGATGTAAGTTGTTCTAAGTTAAGCTGCCTTTTGCAATTGACGGATGATGATGATGATGATGATGTCAATGCCAATGGATGTTTAAGTGTGATTATAATTATAATTATTAATTGTGGAATTAATAATCCACAAGCACTTTAGAATCTTCTTAATTTGCTTAATTGCAATCAATCTAATTGAACTAGCTTTATTGTTATAGGCGTTTGCAGCCTGACAAAGTGGTCAATGGTTTGAAACATTGCTAGCTTGGAATATCTACAAAATTCTCTTTTATCAGGAAAATGATTTACCACCATCCCAATGCATCAAACATATGCAACTAGTAATATTTCTTAAAACTAATGGTTTTTATCATTCAATAAATTTGATTAAAGAAGACCTGATGAAAACCATTTTTTCTATTGCCAAAAGTGAAAAGTTTGCTTATTTATTTATTAGCTGCTTGCTTAGTTAGTTGCAGAGGCTCAGCCTCAAAAACATTTTCTCTGAATACTAAAGCAGCCCAGAATGACAGTTTATCACAGCCTGAATATATATTTATTTATTGGGGTTTATATGCTATTTTATTCCAACAGTTGTTTGTCTTCCATTCTAACAATAAAGTGGTTAATGTAATTAAAGAATTAAAAATGCAGCAGATGGAGGGAGAGGCATGCGGCAAAGGCAGGCGGTCCTAAAATGCTGTGTGGGCCACAGGCAAGCTGAGATACTCAAAGATGAGCCTCCTGCAGCCACCTGCCCACTCTGAACCATTGTCTCTCAGCTTGCCTGTGGCTCACGCAGTACATTACGGTCATCTGCCTCTACCACTGTCTGTTGTCTGGACAGGTAATCAACTCACCTGCACTGCGTGGGCTGTGCAGCCCCAGAGTGTGCTGATCAAGGGGGCAGTAGGCTGCAGCTGCTACTGGACAACATCAGTCCCTGCATTCTTGCTGCCTTTTGTGTGTGGGCTGGGGGTGAGTGGGCCACCCAGCCATATCATGTCTCTCTCATATGTATGTATGTATGTATGTATGTATGTATGTATGTATGTATGTATGTATGTATGTATGTTTTCTAAATGGTACATTATGGCAAACTGAAGGGAATAAAATAAATAAAAAAATTAAATAAGTAAATAGACTATTCTTATACCAGCTTGTTAGTGTAAATATTTTTATTTTGTAATGTATATTCCCAAATAAGTATTTTTATTTCATCAAAGTTATATGTGTTTTTTAAAGTAGTGGTAATGTGCAATATATATACACACATACACACACACACACACACACACACACACACACACACATCAACAATTTTAGGTGAAAAATCATATCCAGAATATATAATGATCTCAGTATAGGTAGTCTTCAACTTACAACAGTTCATTTAGTGACTGTTCAAAGATGATGACACTGAAAAAGTGACTTATGAGTGTGAAGTTTTTCACATTTATAACCATTGCAGCATCTCTATGGTCACATGATCAAAATTAAACAGTTGGCAATTGATTCATATTTAGGACAGTTGCAGTGTTTTGGGGTCATATGATCACTTTTTAACTGTAATGATTCACTTAACTGTGGCAAGAAAGATTGTAAAATTGGACAAAACTCATCTCGCTTAGCAACAGAAATTTTGGAGTCAATTGTAGTATTAAGTCAAGGACTACCTGTAGTGTGAAGTATTTTCTATGCAGGTTATATTGTGCACTAATGGGTATTAGTAAGTGGTATATCAGTAACAACTAATAATGCTGGTGGAACATGTACTTCCATGAATAAAATGGAAGTTTGATTTGGTTTTGGGTGCCAGCTTCAAACAAGAGGTGCATATGATAGCATCCCCCAACCTTTGCAGCTTGGCAGCTCGGCTGGGGAGAGGAACTAGCTTATGCAAGTGCACGCACATGCAGCCCTTGTGCAAGTGGTGGGCTGGTATGCACACATGCAAGTGCTGATCGAATTGAGCTGCGTGCACTCTCCAGCCAGCCACACACAGCCCAATTCCAAATAGGTGACAGTCCAGTAATTAGCTGTGGCTCAGGAGTTGGGGACCCCTTGCATATGAAATTCATTTATTCTCTGGCTGGAATAAATTTTAAATCAGGTAAAATTTTAAATTGGGCACTTCAAACAACTTTATAAAATTTGCATTGATAAGGCCTTTATCTAACATAGCTTGTGCAATCATAAATTGACAAAGAACTACCCATGAATGTTTCTAAGTAAAGCATGTAGTTGTTTTTTATGTCTATTAATGCAATATATTGATAAATGTGTATTATAAGGACACAATTAATTGTTACAGAAGGACATAGTAATATGTTTTTTACCTCATTGTAATTCATATATTGTTTGATTCTTCATTATGTCATTAGAGCCACATTCTTGCCACTGATCTTGGCTCATATCACATTTAAAAAGGAGTCATAGCAAGAAGGCCATGATTATAATATTAGCATAGCATTTTTATTTGATACATGTGTGTTTTATTTTTAACATTAAGGCATACATGTTGAAGTAGTAATGTGTTACTATGTTTATAAAATTTTATTTTGTCTTTTTAATATAAAGTTTAGAATACTAAACCATCATTCCGTAAAGTTGGCTACATAAAAACCAATTTTTAAAAGTTAACTGGAAACAGATACTTTGCATCTTCTTCCGTTCTTTCAGGTGACTCATTCATGTTAATATGCTAATTAATTCTAGAGACATACTATGACCTTTTTTATTTAGTTTCTAATTCAAAACTCTGTTGGCTTCTATGCTTTAAATAGTTTTATTTATTTATTTATTTTTGTCAATTGCTTACAAGATAATAGGTATAAGTAAAAACAGTTATGAATACATGGATACATATAAGAAAAATAAAAAAAATAAAAGAAACAATAGGACAGGGACAGTAGGCACGATTGGTGCGCTTATGCACGCCCCCTACAGACCTCTTAGGAAAGGGTGAGGTCAATAGTAGACAGTCTAAGGTTAAAGTTTTTGGGGTTTGGGGAAGAAACTACAGAGTCAGGTAGAGTATTCCAGACATTGACCACTCTGTTGCTGAAGTCGTATTTCCTGCAATCAAGTTTGGTGCGATTAACCTTGAGTTTGTATCTATTGTGTGCTCTTATATTGTTATGGTTGAAGCTGAAGTATTCATTAATAGGTAGGACATTGCAATGTATGATTTTATATACTATACTTAGATTGGACCGAAGGCGGCGTAGTTCTAGGTTTTCTAGGTCTAGAATTTTGAGTCTGGTTCCATAATCTTCCATTCGAACAGACACAAATGAGTCTTTTGGGAGAATTGGATTCTGTAGTGATATAAAGCCATCTTTTCCATCATTCTAATTCTCTCTTTTTTGTCAGTGGCTAATGAAATTGGTCAATTAATCTAAATGTTTACATATGTTTACCACTGTAATATAGATGCATGTTATTAATATGCTTGTAAAAGCTTAATATAGAATGTCCAGGAAAAATTAGCCTTCAACAGACTTCATTTAGTACCAACCAAAATGCTGCAATTTTCAAAATTAGAATTGGTTCTGAATGTTAGAGTTGGAAAAATGATTAACAGTTCATATTATTTTATCTGGCTACAGTGTGAAGGGTAAACATCAGGGCACAGTATCAATCTTGAAACTCGTCAAACTGTGAGAATGTACACTGGCACAAATCATTATGTCCAACTGTTGGCTTCTTTTAGTCATATATTGTTCCAATGTGAACAAAATGGTTATTTCTAACAATGTATTTTATTAAAGTTCTAACATGAAGATTCATACTGTAATTTGTTGGCAATCTTTTCTTAAGTCTTTTCTAGATTTAGGCAGAAGAGAGCAACTAGAAACATAAAAATTCATTTTAGCTGGTGATCCATATTAAATTAGCAATAGATAGTTGGCAGACAAAAAAATTACAGGGTTCCTTTAACTGTATAGAAACTGGCTGAAAGTTGTATCTGGCTTTATACTTATTATAAAGTAATTGGAATTTAGTTTTCAATTGCTTTTAAATTTTTCAGTTGGAGCTTTTCATTATAAAACACATAAGTGGGTAGCTGGCAAAAGCTTTCCAATTCCTTTTGTAGCTACATAGATGCTTCAGTACTATATGTTCTTTAGAAAATAAAGTTTACAAAGCTCTGAGGAATGGTAGGGATAGAGTGATAATTGTGTCAAGTATTGCAAAATAATTTCTTCATTGCAAAAATAAAGTTCAGCAAGATAGGTAGTTAGCTTAATCTTCTGTAATGTTATTCAGAATCTTAAATTTATCTATTTCAGGGATTGATCATTTTAATAGAACCTCACACTGCAGTTGTTTCAGTAAATCTAAACCTTAGTATAAATTTCATAACAATTGACTTATGTCAAATTCAATTCCTACAATTTGCTTTCATCACATTTATGAAAAAAAATATCCCCTGCCTATAAAGGCACCAACAGTAATTAAGAATTACATCTGATTGACACAAAAGTACAGAATCCAGAAAGAAAAGCTTTAATGGGAATATTAAAGTTTGTTAGGATAATTAGCCTGGCAAAAGTCAGCATCAATTCTGAAACCAGGCAAATAATATTCATGGGCAACAGGCTGGGCCGCCTACCAATAGAATTAAATATGGTCTTGATGTCCTACCACTGACAACCTGAAGATAGCTAAGGGTATCTGAGCAACATGAATTCATATGAAATTGTTTATACCTTTGCAATCATGAGACTTATTTTTCCTTTCATTTTAGAACAGTGTTTCTTTTTTTGTATTTTTTGTATTTTTTAAGACAAACATATACAGACAAAAACATAAAACCATCATTCAATTATATACATACAGTGTGTCTATTCTGTCTTATGATTCACTTACTGAATATAAAGACAGATAGAATAACTCTACAAATTCTTCCATACAAAGACTATTTTATTGGATTATATTAGGTATCCTCAAGGTGACTCACAGTTATGTTGAGATGCATCTAATGTCTAATTCTTTGTATAGTTGAAATCATAGTGTAAATGATATTAATCTTTCTATCCCATATTTCATCCCATAGTCGCAGAGGCAGGAGGTAGAGCTGCCACCACGAGGCTGTGTTCAGGCAAGAGTGAGGGAGCATCCCCCAACCCAACAAGTGTCAATTTAGTGACCAATCAGGATTACAGATGTGGCCACATGACATGGACTACATTTCCCAGGATACTTAACTACATTTACCATGATGCATTCCCTTAAGGGACAAGCTCACAATTCCTAACTAACTATCCCAAATGCCATTAACTCTAAACTGTCTGGACAGCACAGTGTCAGTTGGTTACAAATCTTTTGTGCTATCCTTTCATAGTCCTTACAAGTTGTAAAGATTCTCAAATTGTCAATCTAACAAATGCTTATATATATCTATCAATTATTAATCATTCATTTCACTAAACTATTATTCCATCATTTCATACGAGATATTCTAGATTTTATTATAAATTTATACATACATCCAATGGTTATATATTCTATATATATTAATCTTCTATTACAAAACTTCCTAGTCTATTTCATTACCATGTCTTTTTCTCTAACCATTGATAAAATAAGTCCCATATCATATACAATTGTTTATCATATACAATTGTCTCTAATTTCAAATGTCAATTTACTCATTTTAGCACAGTCCATAATTTTCTTAATAACTTCCTCCTGCATAGGTATTTTTTCATTTTTCCAATTCTTAGCAAATACAATTCTAGCCGCTGTTAAAACATTTACAATCAAATATTTCAATTCTTTATTGTATATTTCTGATATAATTCCCAATAAAAATATCTCTGGTTTAAAGTCTATGTGTTGTTTTGTCATTTTTTCCAACCATGTGTGATATCGTTTTGCATCTGAACATGTCCACCGCATATGGTAATATGAACCAGGTATCTGATGACATTTCCAACATTTATCCGATTTGTTCTTAAACATTCTCGCAATTCTCATCGGGGGTAGATGCCACCTGTAAAACATCTTATACAAATTTTCTTTATAAGCAGTTGACATTGTCATTTTATAATTTTGAGACCACATTTTTTGCCATTTCTCTAAATCAATCCCATATCCAAAAATTTCCCCCCAAGCAATCATTGTTTCTTTAACTTGTTCTTCCTGTAATTTAAATTATAATAAATGTCCATAGAGTTTTAAAATTACTTCTTCATCAGTACTCATCAAAATTTTATCTAAATCAGTTAATTTATAATAAATACCTTCTGTTTTAAAATCTTTATCAAATCTGGATTTGTGCATATGAAAACCAATTCATTTTTATACCTTGTTCTTCCAACGCTTGCATAGATTTAAGTTCACTCTTTTCATTCAATATCTCACCATATCTGTTTGTTCATTTTTATATGTTATTGGATAAGAAAAAGCTTCAATAGTAGATATCCATAATGGAATTATTAAATAATATTGCTTTTTTATCTTCTCCCAGTTTAAAAACAATGCCTCTTGAATATAATGCCTTCTAAAACACCCCTGTGTTTTAGTTCCCTTATACCAGAGGAAAGGATGCCATCCCAACAGCAAGTCATGTCCTTCTAAAGTTAATAATCTACTGTTCCTTAATATTATCCATTCCTTTACCACATCAAGTTTGTCACCTGATAATATAATTCCCAATTGGGCAAAGCGAACCCTCCTCTTATTCTTGCATCTTGTAACAGTGTAAGTTTTATTCTCACTTTCTTTCCCTGCCAAATGTATTTTAACACTATTTTGTTTAAATCTTCAAATAACTCTTTCCCCAATCTAATTGGAATTGTCTGGAATAAATATAAAATTCTAGGCAATACATTCATCTTAATTGTAGATATTCTCCCAATCAATGATAATTGTAAATTTTCCCACTTTGTCAAGTCTGTCGCAATCTGTTGTTTGAGTTTAAGATAGTTATCCTCTTTCAGTGTACTACATCTTGCTGTTATATATATTTCCCTAAATACTTAACCTTATTTTTGAATTGGATTTCCAAGACTCTTTCTTTCATCTTGCTAATATGTTCTTTGTTAATATCTTTGTTTTATCTTCATTTATTTTAAAACCTGCTACTTTTCCATACTCTTCTATCTTTTCTATTAATTTAGGTGCTGTTTCCAGTGGATCCTCTAATATAAATACCAGGTCATCTGCAAAACCTTGCAATTTATATTCTTCCTTTTTAATTTTCATTCCTTTTATTTCTTTTTCTTTTCTAATGTTCCTATTCAGCACTTCTAATGTTAACACAAGCAACAGAGGTGACAGTGGACAAACTTGTCTAGTCCCTTTTCTTAAATCTATAGAATCTGTTAACTCTCCATTTATCATAACCTTTGCAGTTTGCTTATAATATATTGTTTCTATGGCTTGAATAAATTATTTACCAACGCCCATTTGCTCCAGTTGCAATAACATAAATCGCCAACTCACATTGTCAAAGGCTTTTTGTGCATCTAAAAACATCAGAGCCATTTGCTTTTCAGGATGTGCCTCATAGTATTCCAAAGTATCCAGAATTATTTTGATATTATCTTTAATTTGTCTCTTTGGCAGAAATCCGTTTTGATGAGCATGAATAAAGTTATTCTCCATTGTGGTGGAGATAGTATTCAGGATTGGGTGATCAGTCTCTGCCTGTGATTGGACTGAGTCTGTCAAAACTTTGATGACGCTCTCTCTGCTGCTAGGGACTCCCCAGAAATTGACTCAGCTTGTTGGACGACATGTTAATTTCTTCTAGCAAATTTAACAAATCCTTGCAAATTGATTGGAAAAATAGGAATAAAAACACCAATCCTGAATTATATTGCAAGCCAGAACTGGTCTACCACTTTGACAGCTGTCAAACTGCAGCATGGCCAGGGCTCTGCCCCGGTTGTTGGACTTTGGATCAGCTGAGGGCCGATCTACAACATACAAAGGTTCTGGTTGCGGGAGGAGTTTGAATACCATCCTCACCTCCTTCCCGCACTTTGGCTTGGGAGGCTCCCAGTGGTTTTGGCCATTGGAGACGCTGAGATTAACCGCAGTAGCCTTTAAAGGGGCAGAAGACCTGCAGCGAAGAGTACAGGTAGTGAGAGTAGGCTTAGGAAAGTGAAAGGCTGCAGCGTGACTCCAGAGTAAGATCGTTGGAGTGTGACAGTGGCCAGCTGATGGACAGAAACTATTCCGATGATGAGGGCCTCAACGAGACTGACCAAGGCTCTATCCCTGGCTTGTTCCATCATGCCATATTTAGATCTCTCCTCTTTAAGGCCAAAAAGGCCACAGGGCGAGGCTTAGTCCCTGAACCGCAGGAGCCTGCAGTCCACTCTGAAGACCCCAATGACCCATTGTTTTCTGAGAAAACAGTCACAGCAGATGTCATCCCTGCGCCAAAGATGTTCACCACAGTCATCCAAAGACAGTGGTCGTCCCCCGAGTCCGGTCCAAGCCCTTCCTCCCTAGACAAGAAATTGTTTAATGTAGGAGACAATCTTTCCAAGGCCCTGGAAGTGCCCAATGATGACCCAGTTGCGGCCCTGCAAGCCAACCAGACATCCCTGGAGAACCTGAGGACTCACTGAAGGCTGAGGACAAGAAGGCTGAGCAAACATTGCAAAAAACACACCTGTCAGCAGCATGGGCAGTGAAAGCTTCCACAGCCGCATCTTTCTTCAACAGGGCCTCTCTCATCTGGCTCCAGGAGTTACAGGAGAGAATTCCACTGGACGATGTCAGATCACACCTGCATGTGAACAAACTATTGGCAGCAGTAGAATTTCCACCAGATGCCACACTGAGTGGTGCCAGATTTGCGTCCAGGGCAATAGGGGGAACAGTGACCTCTCGTTGCTTGCTCTGGCTAAAGCAATGGCAGGCTGATATGAGGTACAAGTGGTGGCTGGCCACGGCCCCATTTAAAGGGGATAAATTGTTTGGAGAGGCTCTGGACAAGGTCCTAGTGGACCCCAAGGACAAAGGGAAAAAGTGATTATAGACCAACTCCCTATGCCAGACACTCCTATTATAGGACCCCCGAAACAGGAGGGGGATTCCCTAGACCCCAGAGGTCTTTCACCCCCAGGCAGGAACAAAGCCAGGACAGGACAGGTAGAAATTGTCTTTTTAACAATAAGTGGCCCTTTCGAGGGGCTGGGGGTCATCCCAATGCCCCAGATAAAATAGAGACCAACCCTCCCATTGGGGGACATCTGGCCTTGTTTGCCAGGCATTGGGAGGAAGTAACCACTGACACCTGGGTCCTGGAGACAGTACGCTCCGGACTATCTATAGAATTCCTCTCTATGCCCCTGAAGTTTTTCATTCATTGCCCTATCTCTAGAAATATAGAGAGAAGGAACTTTATGGAAACAGCTATTCAGCACCTGCTGGAGATTCAGCCTATTCAGCTGGTGTCTGAGGGTCAACAAGGCATGTGATTCTATTCCATATTGTTTGTAATCCCAAAAGCCTCAGGGGGGTGGAGGGCAAATCTGGATTTGAAGCACCTTAACCGCCAGGTGAAATACAGGCGGTTCAAGATGCATTCACTCCAGTCCATCCTGGAGGGAATTAGGGAGGGGGACTTCCTTACCTCCATTGATTTAAAGGAGGCCTATCTCCATGTCCCTATTATCCCTGCTCATCGACAATTCCTCAGGTTTTGCTACAAATGGGAGGCACTACCAATACAGGGCCTTGCCCTTTGGACTTTCCTCAGCCCCCAGGTCATTCACTAAGCTGTTGGCAGCCCTGGAAGCCCACCTTAGGGCTATACCAGTTAGGGTCCAGTTATATCGATGACATACTGGTCCAGTCATCTTCCCCATCTAGAGCTGTAGAGGATTTAGAGATCACCATTCAGGTGCTCCAAGAGCATGGCTTCTCTGTCAATGAGACCAAAAGCCACTTCACTCCCATCAATACCTTACTCCAGTGATCCCCAACCTTTTTTATGCCGCTGCCCGGTACCGGCATCAGCTGGGTGCCGCGGCCCGGTAAAGCATCAGCTGGGCGCCGCCATCTTTTGATGAAAAGTGCTTCCGGTGACCTCACCGGAAGCACTTTTTCATCAAAAAGATGGCGCGCATGCGCTCGTGAGCTTTTCCGGGTAGAAATGGCTTTCTACCCGGAAAAGCTCACCAGAGCGCGAGCGCCGCCATCTTTTGATGAAAAGTGCTTCCGGTGAGCTTTCACCCGGAAAAGCTCACCGGAAGCACTTTTTCATCAAAAGATGGCGGCGCCAGCAACCAGCGTGCCCGGTAGGACTTGTTCCGCGGACCGGTACCGGTCCCCGGACCGGTGGTTGGGGACCCCTGCCTTACTCCATCTGGGAGCTGTTATAGATACTAATTCCTGCAACGTGTCCTTATCCCAAGAACGTCAGGAGAGTATCAGGGAGTTAATTGGACAAGTGAAATCTAAACCTAGGATATCCCTGGCTACGCTTTCTAAGCTCCTGGGGAAAATGATATCATGCATTAATATAGTGCCCTGGGCTAGACTGCATGCCAGGTCACTCCAATGGTTCCTTCTACTTTATCAGAAGACAGGTAGGAGTTGTTCCCTCTTACAGGTCAGATTAACTCCGTTGTTCCTTAAGTCTTTAAGATGGTGGTCATCTGAGGTGCTTTCCATGGGCCTCCTATTCAAGGAACCGAACAGGTTAGTACTGACCACAGATGCCAGTCTTCATGGCTGGAGTGCCCACATTTAATCTAGGGTGCTCCAAGGACAATGGTCCCAGGCAGATTTGGACCATAATATTAATTGGTTAGAGCTTCAAGCGGTCCATCTGGCTCTGAGACAATTAGAGGACATGGTCTCAGGTAAGGACATCCTAATCTTTACTGACAATGTGTCAACCAAGGCTCACATTAACCGCCAAGGTGGGACTCATTCAGGGCCTCTGATGCTGGAGGCAGAGCAGCTCGGTTTATGGGCAGAGAGACATCAGGGTCGCTCAGAGCTGAGCACATTGCAGGTGTGGCCAATGTTGAGGCTGACTGGCTTAGCAGAGCCACCATTGACCATGCAGAATGGCGTTTGCATCCTGATTTGCTTCAGGAGCTGTCGGAGCGCTTTGGATGCCTAGCAGTGGATCTCTTCGCTTCCCAGAACAACACACAACTTCTGAGATTCTATTCCAGGTTTGTGGTTCCGGGGGCGGAGGGAACGAACGCCTTACGCAGCCCTTGGCCACGGGAGCTCCTGTATGCCTTTCTTCCTGTACCCCTGATCCCGAGGGTCATCCAGAAACTGTTGGAAGGAGCAGAGCTTATCCTTGTAGTCCCTCATTGGCCCAGGAGGTCATGGTTTGCAGACTTAGTAAACCTTTCCATTTCCAGACCTTGGAGGATACCGGAGTACAGAGTGTCGCTCAGTCAGGGGCCAATCTTGCATCCAGAACCCCAGTGGCTTCACTTGGCTGTCTGGAGATTGAGCGGGGATATCTGATCTGGGACAATTATTCCTCCAGAGTAGTAAAAACTATCCAGGTCTCCTCCACCAACCGCATCTACGATACAACCTGGAAAGCTTTCAGCGCATGGTGTTGTAAGTACGGCATTGTCCCTTCTGGGGCCTCAATTGCCCAGGTGCTGGACTTCCTCCAAGAGGGCCTGGACAAAGGGCTTTCACCTAATACTCTGCTGGGGCAGGTTGCAGCCTTGTCCTCTGTTCTATCCTTGGGGGAAGTGGAATCTTTGTCTAGACATCCCATGGTCCTCAGGTTTCTGAAGGACATTATCCAAGGATAACAGCGCATTCAACAAGAAGCGTGTCAACATCGACGGCGTGGGCCACCCAGGCTTCTCTAGAGGAGGTTTGCAGGGAGGCTACCTGGGCCTCTCCTTCTCCGTTCATCAGGCACTATAAGCTGGACTCATTTGCTTCTGCTGAGGCAGCTTTTGGATGGAGGGTTCTGCAAAAAGTCCATTCTGTATAAGGGACTCAGACTGCACTAGGCCCCCCTGTAGGACAGCCAGCTTTGGTATGTCCCAATCCTGAATGCTATCTCCACCACAATGGAGAAGGGTCATTGGTCCTAACCTGATACGACCTTTCTCTTTGTGTGGAGATAGCATTCATTCCCACCCTTTCATAGTGCGTTCCGAATGTAATGGTATGTATTATACTTATAGGAGAACACGTCAGTCTGTCACTATTCCTTTGCCAATTTCTGGGGAGGTCCCTAGCAGCAGAGGGAGTGTCATCAAAGTTTTCACAGACTCAGTCCAATCATAGGCAGAGACTGCTCACCCAATCCTGAATGCTATCTCCACACAAAGAGAAAGGTCGTATCAGGTTAAGACCAACGACCCTTTAAATATCTTTTCAGTCTTTCTGCCAAGATTGAAGCAAAGATTTTATAGTCTGAATTTAATAGGGATATAGGTCTATAGTTTTTAACTTGCTGTGGATCTGTATCTTCCTTCGGTACAAGTGTAATGTATGCTTCTGACCATGTTTTGGGTATTCTCTTCTTTGACATAACTTCATTTATAACTTCAAGTAATTGAAGATTCAGCATTTCCTGAAATATCTTGTAAAATTATGCTGGCAATCCATCTGGACCTGGTGCTTTTCCAACGTTTTGTTTTTTTAAACTTCTGTTAATTCCATCATCGTTATGTTCCCTTTTAACATTGTTTCAATGTCTTTGGGTATCTGGGGTAAACTCGCTTCCTGTAAATATTGCTTAATTCTTTCTTCGTGAATATTTCCTTGATGATAACAATTTTCCATAATAATCTTGTATATTTTTCTTCTTCTCCGCATTTCCATAGCAGACATGTCCTCCTTCATCTGTTAGTTGACTTATCCTTCTTGATTCTCTTTCCTTTCTCAGTTTATAGGCTAACCATCTGCCTGGTTTGTTTGCATCTTCAAAATAATTCTGTTTAACATTTTTAATTTTTTGTGTTAATTTCTCTTTTTCCAATAATCCCATTTTATGTTTAGTTATGTCCATTTTAATTTTAATGTCTTTTTTGTGGAAATTTCTGTAACTCTTTTTCCAGTGTCTTATAGTCGTCTTCCAGTATTTTAAAAGTTTTTTCTGTTTTATATTTCTTTTCCTTGTATATTCTATTATCAAACCTCTTGTGTAGGCCTTCATTGTGTCCCAGAGATTGTGTAAAGATGTATCCTTTTTATTTTCTTTAAAAAAGAAAAGCAATTCTCTCAATTTTCTTCTTCTTTTAAACAAATTTTATTCAGTTTTCCATATTTTAACATCTCTTTTTAGTGAATAGCATGACTATAGGTTTCATATATACATACAAATATGACCATGGTTACGTATTCAATTTTTATATCCAATTCCTTATCTTAACAGTGCTTTTACACATTTTCTATTTTATTGTATTATTCCAAATATTTATGTCATTATTTAATTCACTTATGATAACTTCATAATCATTATACTTTAGTACTTTTAACTGTCACATTTGTATATTCCATCTTAAATTCTAATTTAAAAAAAGACACTTCTTCTATAAACTGGTTTCCCCCTGAAATCTCAATATAAGTGTGCCACCTCTAAGTTATAAATTCATTTATTTTCACCCCTTGTAAATCTCGTTAAAACATTTAACATTATTACCTAAAACATTAAAATTAATAATCCCTTTAAAACTACATAGCATATATAAATCAGATTCTGCATGATTTTTCTCCTTTTAAATTTCATTAAATTTCCCCCCCCAAAGGACATATTAATCTACTCATTCAAACAGTAAAACAATCCTAAGCCCTAAAGTTAATTCCATTTCAGCTCTCCTCCTATATCATTTCATTTATTTCCATACATTTAATACATATATTCCATTAATTATTCCATTCATATTTAAACCAAAAAAGCCAACATTCCAATCTTAAAAATATTTCAATATATCTAATATACTTATTATTTGTTACAATTATCTCTCTACATAGTAAAGAGGAAGAGCATTAGATTCCATTATCCAAAAAATAACAATTCTGATTTTCCATCTTGTCAGTCTATATGTCCCTATTTTGTAACTATAAATTTCTTTATATTACCCCTCAATACCTTGCAGAATCCCCTTTCTATATAATAATCACCCATTATCTCTGTGTCCAATTAAGGATTTCCCCATTTTTTTACAATTCCCATATTTCTTTGTTTCCAAATCCTGTTTCTTGTCCCTTCTTTCCCCCTGTCTTTTCTCCTTTGTTCTTTCACTCCAGTTTTTATCCCTCTCTATATTTATAGCTTCCTTTTGCCCTTTGAATTTCTGCTGACTCTTTTTCCCTTTTTTAATTTTTCGGATATTCCCCTTTTTATTTAAATTCTTAAATTTCCTGTATTTATTCCCAACTCTTTTCTTCTTTCTTTCAAGAGTTCTTGGTTCTCGATGATCTCTAAAGATGGTCTCTTCTATGATTTGCTTCACCTCCTCTTCTGCCTTTTGTCTTTGTTGTTCATATTCTGCTGCTGCATTTTCAATAAATTTTAAAGCAAAGCCCAGCGATTCACCTCATTCTTGTAGTGTTTCTTTCATTTTATGAGTTCCATTTTTAATGCCAGAAGAGAAATCATCATTTTACAACTTTCTGATTCACAATTTAATCCAAATAGTATCTTTAAAGTTTATTTCCAACAGTCAACTTTTCTTCCTCTCAAGTTTTCATCATCATGCGCTGGCCACACCCACATCCATTTTAGCAGGGTGAAAAAAAGTCCCAATATGTCACATGATGATGCTGTGACGCCGTGAGTTTGACACCTCTGTAGTAGAGCATATGGTCATTACTGACAAGAACTTTGCCTTCTTGTTTTGGCTTGTTTATTGGTTTAAACCCCAGCCATCTAGAAGGGGTTGGAATCCTTCAGACTGCTAATGTTGATTTTAATATCAAGTGCCAGCCCAGAAGCATGTTTGTGAGCAAATCTGTTTCTGTCACAATCACATTTCTTTGCAGAGAATCTGTTAGCAATGGGTGAAACCAGAGTTAAACATGATTGGATCTTCAGGATTCAAACTGGGTCAGTCACTGGTATTTAAGGTATATAAGTCTATGTGCTATTGCTATTATCCTGGGAGGTGCATATTTACCTTCATTTGTGATGATTAGATCTCTCTCAGTTATTTCCAGACTGAAGAGACATTTAATCTTAGTGAGCATGGAATTGTCTGAAGCATGTAAAAAGCAAGATAGAAGTCTGGCCCAGTTTTAGCAGAAAGAATGGGCTGAAAGAAAGGAATGCTTTTCTTGCGCTTAGAATTTTGTGTGTAGTCCTTCCTCCATTTTCTTTCCCCTTCCTTATCAGTTTGACTTATATAGTGAAGTAATTAGAAGGCATAGGGAACTTGTATGTAACAATTGATATATTTGGTATTCTGTTATTCTAAAAGGCATACAATATGCAGGTAGTCCTAACAACTGTCCTGTTTAGCAACCATTTGAAATTATGATGATGCTGGAAAAGTAATTTTATGACTCTTCATTAAAATTAACCTCAATCATAGCAGTTACATGATGGTAATTTGGATGCTGGACAACAGCATGAATGTATGACCGTTGAAGTGTTTCACAATCGTGAGCTTTAAGCCAGTTTTTGACAAAGTCAATAGAAATGCCAGCAGGAAAATTGCAAGCCAGATCTCACTTAAAAACTACAGATGATTTCCTTAATGGCCAAAATTAATGAAGGAGTTGCCAGTTCCAGTTTGATTTGTTCAGTAAGGATTACAATACCTGTATTATTTTTAAAGAAGACCTCTGGGGAATTCTGACTTTGACTTTTAATTCTAAGCACTTTGCCACCCACTTCATTTCTCCTGTCATAAAATGTTCCCTTTAAAAAAAAAAAAACTATGTAAAATATTATATTCTCTGATTTATCACTTTTGAAATACAATAAATGGTCAAAATATTATGTAACAATTATATTAAAAATAGGCAGTGTAAATAATGCAAGATATCATAATAAGACATTAAATACACATGCTAAACAACCTAAGGATAACAAAGTTGAATTAGTGCTTTTGAATGTAAAATATTTTTTGAATGCTTGAATTTTTGAGAATGCTTAGCAAATTTTATTTCAGTATTTGAAATGTATTAAAATATTTTTTTCCGAAAAGACAATCTTATTTTTTTAATATATATTTCCAATATATTATCACATACACCATGAAATCTTGCCTAGTTTTACTGTTCACTGGATCTCATGGATATTTTTGAGCAGTTTCATATTTTTTGCAGATTCATAGAGAATCTAATAGGGATTTACAAAACAATTAGTAGGTATAATATGCGCTTCTTTGAAAAAGAGGAAAACATCCTTATCTTTACATAGAAAGTACAAAAAAATTACAATTGGGAAATCAGATGTTCTCCCACGAGCTGCTCAGAGCATCCAGTAGTGGGAGGTGCTTCCTTCTCTGCTTAACTAGGCTGGGTTTAATTTGCGGAACGCTCCTACTCCTCCATGGGACTCCTCCCCAGTTTTGGCTCAGCCTTGTGAGAGATAGGCAGTGCTTCTCGTTAATCCTTGGCCGAAACAGGAGAATTCTCTTTAAGGTTTGCAGATAGTCAATTGTTCTTTTCTTACCAACGCTGCCCTTGCCATCTGGCCGTCGGGGATCGCATTATCAGGAAGCGCTCCTAAGCGCAAGGAGACTTCAATTTCATTTTGCCCCCCCCCAACCACTAGCCCTACCCTTGCCATTACGATCGCCAAGCCGCTTTATCATTTAAATGGTGAGGCTTTTTTCCTCTCGCTCTCTCCTCAGTCGTATCACAGTTTCTTCCCCCCCCCCCCAAGAATGCCGTTTAGGGGTGGAGGTGTAATCGCCTCATTATTTTACCCCTCCCCACCGGTTTAGCCCTAAGGGAAGGCTGTTGGAGCTTATCTCTTTTTCTTGGCGGGAGATTGCTGCTGGCGCGGGTACCACATTTTTTTAACTGTAAAGGGACAGCGTGGCCGCGTTGAGTGCCAATTCAATAGACTGTGTGAGGTAATCCTTATTCTGGATTGAAGGTTTTTTTTACACAAAATACCCCTAGGAATCATTACAACCTTGTTTCCAACATATTCGAGGCTTGGTTAATTCGTATTGTTGGCTCAACCCTCATAGTTCTCCCTATCCAGCAGCACAACAGCGACCACCAAGGCCAGCATCTGCCTGTGCAGGGAAGCTGTTGAAGGCCTGTGAGTGATTATTTGGCCTGCTAGGCATTCTCAATTTGGCTGATTGGGACATCCAAATTTGATATATATTTGCATACCCATAAGCTCTGTTAATATTAATCATACCAATATAATAATACTGGCAATTTCATAACAATAATAAATTATTTGTTGAGATACGACTCAATTTTGAAGCAGATATCCATATATATTTTTCAAAAAAAACAAAGACAAAAAAATGGGGGGTTTGATTTCAGGGCACCCTGTCCATTCTTGGCCAGGTCCCTGGGCGTGCCAACCGCCTACACAATATAGCATTAAATAATGAGCGTACTGATCCTTCCACAATCACAATGGCAGGGGGTAGTGGTTCACACTCCTCAACTTCAAGGGGCAACTCCAAATCTCAACACAATCCTAAGCAAAAAAAAGGAACTTCTAAGGCATCAGAAAAGGATGCCAACAGGCGTCACAAGGCACTGGAAAAGCAAATAGATAAGTGCACACGGGAGGCACACAGGACCTTCTCACCCCACAGTCCAGAGCCGTTCTCCTCTTTCCTCCCTCCTACCCCCCTAGATCTCTCCCTCTCATCCAGGCACAGCGTGGCTCCCCTGAGTCAACAGGCCCAGTCAGCTCAATCACCAAACATGCGAAGAAAACCCGAAGCGACGTTCACACCAATGGCTGCCGGTCTTCGACAGGAACAATCTCTTCCAGATGATGTGCCAGAGCGAATGAAGATCTGGATGGAGATAGCTATCTGTCAGGGAATCGCAGCAGGCCTGCAACATGCGGTTCTGGCCAGGGATCATCCCGCACCCGCTGAGTATGATTTGCAATCAGTTCGATCATTGGCCAGGTCAGAGCTACACTATACCCAGGTACAGTGTCAAGGGAGTATGCTCCTACAGGAGCTGCAGGAGGAGGAGGAGGAGGAAGAGGTGGAACACATTGAGCACATGGACCAGAGTGAATCAGAATCAATGCATGATACTGACCCGGCCATGTTGGAAGCAGACTCCTTAGAAAGGGGGATGTCTGAGGATGAGAGCCTTGTTCCCAACCAACCTGTATTTACAGGCTTGTTCCGGCCACAACTTTTCAAATCTCTATTGTTCAAGGCCAAAAATACTGCGCGACTGGACAAGCCGGCCACTTCTACCACTCCAACTGCATCAGACGAGGGACCAGAGGATCTCATTTTCACCCAACCTGTATTTGAGGCAGACATGATTCCAGTCCATCACATGTTTGCAGACCTGGTACAGAAACAGTGGGCTTCTGCATCAGTGAACCCGGCCACCACTGGTTGCGACAGGAAATTCTTTAATTTGGCCCCAGATTTCTTAAAATTGTTGAATACTCCTGAGGTAGACGAACCCATTGTGGGATTAGCGTCCTCGTCCTCCATTCCCAGTGAGGCGCTGGAGGCATTAAAGCTGGAGGACAAACGGGCCGAGCTAGCCCTACGCAGGGCCCATCAGTCTGATGCGTGGGCCATCAGAGCGGCCATGGCCACTTCCTTCTTTACCCGTTCTTCCCTTAGATGGCTCCGGCTATTACGGGAGCATGTCCCCAATTCCAACACTAGAGCACACCGAGACATTGCAAAGCTTATAGCAGCTGCCAACTTCTCAGCTGACGCAACCTTTCATGCAGTTAAGTTTTCAGCCAGAGCCATCACTTCACATGTCACAGCGTGACGCTTGCTATGGTTAAAGAATTGGCAAGCGAATATTAAACATAAATTCAAGTTCGCTTCATCTCCTCTAGCGGGAGACAGACTGTTTGGCCCTTCCCTCGATCCGCTACTTATCGAGACTCGAAACAAAAAGAAAATTTTACCCTCCCTTTTTTGGAAGTCAGACCTTAGAAACCCTCAGTCCTTTCGGAGGGGATCCTTTCAGCCCTTTTATCAGGAACCGTTCTCAACCAGATACCAGAGAACCCCACCTTTCTGACCAGGGCAACAGCCAGAGAGGTCAGACTTTGGGGATAGGAACAGAAGGGGTGGCCAACCCAAGAAATCCTTCCGAGGAGCAGGAAATAGATTTTTTCAGCGTCCAAGATAACCCCATGGACCTGGCTCCCATTGGCGGCCGCCTTAAATTATTCGTGGACCAATGGGACTCCTCAACGTCTGATTCCTGGGTCAGAAACACGATCAGATTTGGCCTCACACTGGAGTTTCAATCCACTCCCCCAGACTTCTTTATGGCATGTCCTCTTTCCAGAGATCCAGTTAAACAAAATCTTATGGAAACGGCTATTCGGCACCTACTGGCCATCCAACCAGTAGCTACCGACCAACGAGGGTGAGGTTTCTATTCACATCTTTCCGTTGTTCCCAAAAGTTCAGGGGGGTGGAGAGCAATCTTGGATTTGAAACCCCTTAATCAATTTTTAGTATATCACAAATTTAAAATGCACACCCTACAATCTATCTTACTTGGTATGAGAAAAGGTGACGTCCTTACATCTATAGATCTGACGGAGGTGTACTTACATATTCCAATTCGGCCTTCCCACTATACATTTTTACGATTCTATTATGGTAATCTCCATTTTGAATATGTGGCTCTTCCCTTCGGACTAGCCTCTGCCCCCAGAACCTTAACAAAGGTTCTCGCAGCCCTCACTGCTCATCTCCATGGTGTCCCCATACGACTGCAGTGTTACCTCGATGATATCTTAATTTTGTCATCTTCTGTTCATCAATCAGTCATAGATACTCAGACCACATTACACTCCCTACAACTACACGGGTTCTCAATCAATTGTGAAAAGTGTAATTTAACATCTTTGACTCGATTAATCCATCTGGGGGCAGTCATAGATTCAGTAGAAGGCAAAGTTTTCCTGTCACCAGATAGACAAGACAGCATTCATCAATTAGTTAAGGAGGTCAGGGTTCATAGGAGGGTGTCCCTAGCTGATCTATCAAAATTGTTAGGCAAGATGATCTCATGTATATCTATTATTCCTTGGGCCCGGCTCCACACTAGATCCCTCCAGTGGTTTCTGCTCCCGCACCAGCGATCCGGCCGAAGCAACTCCAAATGCAAGGTCAAAATTCTATCACAGGTCCTCATATCTTTCCTCTGGTGGACCAGACCAGCCATAAACAAAGGTTGCCTATTCAAAGAGCCCCACAGACTTACCATCACCACTGATGCCAGCCTGATTGGATGGGGAGCTCACTTTCAATCGCTCACAGCCCAAGGCCGCTGGTCCTCCATAGAACGATCGTGCAGCATAAACTGGCTGGAGCTTCAAGCAGTACACCTGGTTCTCCGCAGCTTCCTTCCACAGGTACGCAACCAACACATATTAATATTGACCGACAACGTGACCGCGAAAGCTCACACAAACAGGGAGGTACTCAGTCGAAACACCTCATGCAAGAAGTGGAGCGTTTGTGTCGTTGGGCAGAGAGCAACCTGATTTCCATCAGAGCAGAACACATTTCAGGACTGTCAAATACACAGGCAGATTGGCTAAGCAGGGCCATGATAGATCCATCAGAGTGGCATCTCCATCCGACCCTCTTTCAAGAGGCGGTCAGGACATTTGGGCAGCCAGTAGTAGACCTGTTCACTTCCCCCCTCAATGCTCAGCTCCCGAGATTTCTTTCCAGATACCCCTCACAAGGAACAGAGAATTTCAATGTGCTCCGTTGCCATTGGCCCCTGGGGCTACTGTATGCATTCCCGCCACTTCCACTGATCCCCAAGGTCATCCAGAAGCTGCTCAATGAGAGGGCAGAACTGCTTCTGGTAGCTCCCTACTGGTCCAGACAGTCATGGTTTGCAGACCTCTGCAGTCTATCTGTATCAGAATTCTGCCAGACAGGGTCTTGTTAACCCAAGGACCCCTTCAACATCTGGACCCTCAGTAGTTGCACCTGACCATCTGGAGGTTGAGCGGAGTCGTCTGAAGAACAAAGTTTTCCAACAGAGTTATCACCACCATCCAAGCTGCCAGACGCCCCTCAACAACTCGCATCTACAATGCCACGTGGTCCAGTTTCTGCAAATGATGTACCAAGTCTCAAATTGATCCCATTTCTCCATCTGTGGCTCAGATCCTAGAGTTCTTACAAGAGGGGCTTGACGGGATTATCACCTAATACGTTGAAAAGACAAGTGGCGGCCTTGGCGTCAGTCGTCACTTATGAAGGTCTCCTATCTCTTTCCCATCATCCATGCATAGTGTTTCCTTCGAGGAGCCACAAACTTCCGCCCGCCAGCGGTTCACCGTTATTCCACTTTGGACCTTAACAAGATCCTTCTTGCACTCACTAAGTGCCCTTTCGAGCCTTTGTAATCATCAAGTCTCCAATTTCTGACGTATAAAGTAGTTTTTCTTGTAGCGATCACTTCCGCTCGTTGTATTTCGGAACTGGCAGCCTTGTTGATCAGACAAGATCTTTGCATCTTCCATTCCGACAGGGTCGTCCTTCGTCCCGATCCTACGTTCATACCCAAAGTTAATTCAGCCTTTCACAGGGCACAAGGACTGATACTTCCTAATTTTTGTCCCAGGCCATCCCAAGGGCTGGAACGACAATGGCATCAGCTGGATGTGAGGCGAGCGTTACGAATATATATTCACCGCACAGCCTTTTTTAGAAAAATGAAGTCTTTATTTATGTGTTTTCAGCCCAACAATCAGGGATGCAAGGTCTCATCCTCCACAATAGGCCGCTGGCTATGGGCCGCAATAGCGAAAACGTATCAGACTCCACCACTTCAGGTGCCCAGGGGCATAACAGCTCATTCAACAAGGAGCCCTGCAACATCAGCAGCATGGGCCACGCAGGCACCAATCACTGACATCTGTCGTGCCGCAACCTGGGCCTCTCTATCACCTTTTATTAGGCATTATAAAATAGATGTGTTTGCATCAGCCGAGGCCTCCTTTGGCAGAAGGGTTCTGCAATGGGTCCACAGGGACCAGGAGGGGATCCCAAGACAGAGTCCCTCCCGTAGGACAGGCCAAGCTTTGATATGTCCCACTACTGGATGCTCTGAGCAGCTCGTGGGAGAAAGGGCGTTGGTACTTACCTGACATGCCCATTCTCCTTGAGCTGCAAAGAGGATCCAGCCCCACCCTCTTCCGTCTTGTGGGATCCTGTTTCGGCCAACAAATTTTTACAGTATTAAGGGCGAGGGTGTTTGTTTCTCTCATCTTAGCCAAAACTGGGGAACGCTGGGGAGGTGTCCCGTGGAGGAGGAGGAGCGTTCCACAAATTAAGCCCAGTCTAGATAAGCAGAGACTGAAGCACCTCCCACTACTGGATGCTCTTCGTAGCTCAAGGAGAATGGGCGTGTCAGGTAAGTACCAACGCCCTTTTCCTCCAATCAAATCCTGGAGGTAGAAGGTAAAAGAAAAGAAATATAATTTCACTAAGTATAAGCATTTTAGCAATACTAAATGAATTCTAGATCATTCTTACAGTTATTTATATGTTGTGTAATGTATTTTTCCCCATTAATAGATTGAATGCTATAGATTGACATCAGACTGGTTAGCCCACTGAAAGAGAAGCCATTTTGAACATTTGATACCTGTCTCCACAGTTTATCACCACTTCAGCAACAATGAGTTTCACAGCACAAGGTAAATTTGTTTTTATTTTAAGTTCCTGCTGCTGTGAAGGATTAGTATTTGTGTCATAAGACTGATGAGTCAAATGATTAGAGAATTAAATGTGACCACTGTTTGATTTACTTCTAGGAGAATTAGAAATATATGTATCTCATGCTGTTTTTATGTTTTCATCTGTTTAATTTTGTTAAGTTAGAATAAAATAAGAACAAGTATCTTATGAATAAAATATCACTGGTCAACAAAAGTGTTTAGAATATGATAGGATGGAATAGAATACAATAGAATACTTTATTTGGCAAAGTGTGATTAGGTACACAAGGATTATCTTTACCTCTATGAAGTATTAATATCCAAACTTTCTGTTTTAATTTATAACATAATTTTTTGAATATGTTTTATTAGTTTCAGTGTGTTCTTTGAATGAGACTGAAAAGCTTTTGTTTTTTTCAGAATGCACACAGAGCAATTTATGCTCACAAAATACCACTATCTACTATCTAGATGACATGTATTCAGAACTTTGCTGCATGTATTATTTTTCTTTCACCCACAATAATAGGTCTGTCGTTACCAATATCTGGGATATATACCAGTGTATATATACCTGGCATATATACCTGGCATTGCCACCTGCTAAGATACCCATTTTTAGAAATTCAAGTTCTATAAATATAGCACATATACACACCGTATTTTATAGAATAATATTATCATTAATCTATCATTATGCTTTTACCAAAAGAATTCTGAAGAAAATGTGCAATTGATAATAAAATTATATGACTCTAGCCAAAGTTTACAAGAATGTGAAAAAGACTTGTTTTTTACGAAATAATTATTCAATTATACAATAATTATTCCATTATTTAATGAAAATGAATAGATGAACAGAATAAAATGAGAAGAATATATACTTATGACAAACAATACATAATTTTAATGTAGTAACATGAAATGCAGTCAAATATAGAATGTTGTTGAAAATTGTATCAAGTTACAATCCAATAATATATTTATATCTAAACAATGTTTTATCATAAAATATGCTTAAATTTCACTGATTTGCTTACCTAACATGAGGAGAAATATATTTATTTTTTTCCCAAGTAATTTTATGAAGTATAAATGAAAAGAATGAAAATGAATAAAACTACAAAAAATAGTTAAATGGTTAAAAAAGGAAGGAAAAGATGAATTAACTTCTTTATTGCAACAGATAAAAATTTTTTAAAAGTGCATCACAATCTCTAAATAAAAGATCTCCCCATAGCTCATCTTTTAATTAAAGATAACAGAGTCCAAATGCAATATAAATGAAGCTTTGACATCAAAAATCCAGAAAAGGCAACCAAAAATAACTACTATCTTCTTTTAACTCTCAGCAAACAAGCTAATCTTATATACTTTCCAATTACACAAAATTATTCTTTAATCCCTTCAAAAAAAGTCCCAGAGGTAGTTTGCTGATCATCTATGTTTCAAAGCAAAAAAAAAATTATGAACCTTAACAGGTTTCTTTTGTATCAATCTGTAAATTTTATCCTTTTGTTTTTCATTTCTAAAAAAAGTTCTTTCAGATCAAAACAGTCACCATTTTCCAATGTGGAAATATTTCTAAATAACTAAAAAATATAATTCCAAATACTTCTGGTAATCTTAATCTATTAACTTTCCCAAATCCATATAGTAAACACCTTTTTGCTGTATAGTTCAAAATTTGCTGTATAGTTCAAAATTAAACACTTTTAAAATCAAATTTACACTATCAAGGAACTGAATGACTACAGACCAGTTGTCTAACATTTGCAGTTATGAAAACTTTTGAAAGGTTAGTGCTGGTCCACCTGAAAATCATCATGGATCTGCTGCTAGATCCCTTTGTAATGTGCCTACCATGCAATTAGTTCAGCAGATGATGCTGTTAACGTGGCATTGCACTACATCTTACAACATCTTGAATCCCCAAGGGTCCTTTTGATAGACTTCAGCTCGGCATTGAATAATTCCAGAAATTCTTCTCTCTAAACTGACTCAACCACTTATAGGTGGATTATAAGCTAACACATAGAAAGCAGCAGGTGAAGTTAGGTAAAATCACATTGAATGTCTGTTTAATTGCAACATCCCCTCTCCCGCCTCAGGTTCTGTGCTCTTTCCATTATTGTTTTCTCTTTATACTAATGACTACATCTCAAAAGACCCCTCTGTTAAAATCAGAGGTGGTATTCAGCAGGTTCTGACCAGTTTTGGAGAACTGATAGTAGATATTTTGAGTAGTTTGGAGAACTGGCAAATACCACCTCTGACTGAAGATTTTACAGTATCCTTCCCCTGCCATGCCCACCAAGCCATGCCCACAAAAATGGTAGTAAAAAAAAATTGAATCCTACCACTGCTTAAAATACTGATGTTTGCAGATGATACAACAGTCATTGGTCTTATTTAGAATGGGGATAATTCTGCATGCAGATAGGAGGTTGAACAATTGGCCCTGTTGTGCAACCGGAACAATTGGAGCTGAACACAAAATTGTAGAGATGATAGTGGATATTAGGAACAGTCCTCCTATTCTACCACCTCTTACAATATTAGACAGTGTCAACAGCAGAGACCTTCAGGTTTCTGAGTTCTACAGTCTCCTAGGACAGCTAATATTAGAACTCTCATTAAAAAGGCACAACAAAGAATGCATTTCTTACCTCAACTCAGAAATCTCCTGCTGCCCAAGGAGTTGCTGATAAAGTTCTACAGGGGAATTATTGAGTTTGCCATTTGTACTTCTATAACTATCTAGTTTGATACAGTAACCAAACAGAACAAGTACAGACTTCAACAGATAGTTAAGACTGCAGAAAAAAACAATTGCAAAGGTCTGTCTTCCATTGAGGACTTGTACTGTATACTGCAAGAGCTAGAAAGAGGGCTGACAAAATATCTATAGATCCCTCACATCCTGGACACAAACTGTTCCAGCACTTCCCCCAGACACCACTATAGGGTATTGCGTGCCAAAACAACTAGACACAGAGACAGTTTCACCCCTCTCGTGCCATCACTCTGCTGAACACCTAATTCCCACAGCACTGCATTATGCCTAAGGATATTTACCTGTTTAGTAGGACTGTATAACTATTATTCTTGTCATCTTTCCTATTATCTTCTACTATTGTATTTTATGATTATATTACTTTGTTATTTGTATATTCATTGAGGGCTTATGCATCAGAAATAAATTCCTTGTGTGTCCAATCACAAATTGGCCAGAATGCTGTAGAATATTGTACCCAAAAAAGTGTACGTTGGGAAATAGAGAGAAAATATGTACAAATATAGTCAGATTAGTGATTAGAATAAAAATGGCAAGGAAAACATAAACAGGATACATTGCATATATATTTGAGGAATTTGCATTATAATAAAAACATTTATACTGGAGTATAAATATAAATGTGTGTGTGTGTTTGTGTACACACACATACAATGGAAGTATGCTTGTTGACAGAAGTGATAAGTTTGGTGTGTGCATGTGTGTGTGTGTACACACACACACACACACACTAAAAGTATGCTTCTTGACAGAAGTGATCAGTTTTGTAATCCTCAATACATACCGTATTTGCCGGCGTATAAGACGACTTTTTTGCCCCGAAAAACATGCCTCCAAGTGGGGGTCGTCTTATACGCCGGCATATCCACTGCCCGGCTTTTTCGGAGGCTTGTTGGACGCAGCGGCGGCGCCTCTGGCTTCCCGGATCCCCGCGTCGCTTCCGCTTCATCCCGCTCGCCTCGCTCCGCCCGAGGCTGCAGCCTTACTGCTCTTCCCACGGCCCCTGGCACTCTGCCCTGCCGCTGCAGCCCCGGGGATTTCTGGAGGGCGTTTCCGGTGGTGGTGGGGGGTCGTCTTATACGCCGGGTCGTCTTATACGCCGGCAAATACGGTAAATATTTTTGTAAATCCAGTATTGTGCCCCTGATTAAGTAATCATTTTAAAGAAATGTCTGTTAGGCAAATGCAGTATCAGGAACTAAGCAAAAGAAAAACCAGTTTAAGAACAATAGCAAGATAATTTAATCATTAATTCATCTCTTTTGAATTTAAGAATGTTTTACAACTGAGATTTGCCAAGGTAATCTTGCTAAACCCACTGAGCTGTACTTGCTTATATAATTACATCTAGAATAACAAAGGATCAGCATAATCCCAAATTTTGCATGTTTACAACCATATTCTCATTCAGTGAATTGTATGTGGGAGTGTAAGAGACAAAGAAAGTGTCACAGTAGGTGCTATTTAGCATAATTACAAAATGGACTGGCAGTTTTAGAAACCTAGATTTTGGACCATATGTTGGAATTATTAAAAAGAAACCTTAGTGATTAGCATTCCAGCTGTATTTCTTAGCAATGAAAACCTTGTTCTAATTTTAAGTTTGTTTATCAATTTATATAGGTGTTGTTAAGAGTTCACATCATACCACATAATTTAGCTACAATTTCATTATTTTACATTTCACTTGTTCTTTTTCAAACTTGAGAATTATTTTTTTTCCCAATAGGGAACCTAAGATTATCACATTTTTTTTATTTTTAACTAGTGTCTCTGTATGTGCATGTACGTATGTGAAAGAAAGAGAGTGGAGGAGATGGGGAGGAGAGGGAGAGAGTAAAATATTTATCTCATGGTATAGAATCTGGCATGTAATTAAATTATCCATATTAATTCTGTAGGCAGAATTAGATTTGTTTTGTTACTCTTTCATGCATAGTCTAAATGCGAACAATGAAAAACATGTAAATACTTTCAACTAAATATTTACATAAAGTTTTTAAAATATGGGAAAGAATTGAAACGGTAGCTATATATTAAATAAAATTTTTACAGATACAGGTTCTCACATTGGTAAGTATTGAGGAAAAAACTGAATTCATTTTTATATTTTAGAATTTTCTTGGCTTTCTTTTTGAAATAACTTCATAAGGTAGACTGTGAATGAATTAGAAGCACAATTATGTCCAGAAGCACTGCAGAATAATGACTTCAATCCAGCTCTCTCTGGAGTCAGCACAACCCTGCTACTTTACACTGTTGGCATTCAGATAGAAAACTTTCAATTTCAGAATAATTGAATTCCAGTGTTTGGAAGCTTTAGTGATAAAAAGTTGCTAGCTTCTTGAAGAAATGCTAGAAAATTTGGTTGCCATTATGTGAAATAGAATATTAATGAAAGACTGGTTTTAAATAAGCCATTATTGATTTTGGAGCAAGGCAACTGGCACACTCATCATCTAAACTGACAAACATATGCAACTGAGCAGATTGCATTGCTAATGATAAAGATAGATTTAGATGTATCAATAAGCTATGAATTTACAGTCACTCTTTTTCAGAGTAAACTGAATATTACTCACCTGGACAGATAAACATCCTGTGATAGCACATGCCTCTTGTCATAATAGTACAGGAGTGTCAAGCTCATGGCCCATGGGCCGGGATACATCACTTATTTATTTTATTTTATTTATTTTATTTGTCAATTGTTTACAAGATAATAAGTATAAGTGTATACATAGTTGTGAATACATGAGATGGGTACATATAAGAAAAATAAAAGAATAGAGAAACAATAGGACAGGGACGGTAGGCACGTTGGTGCGCTTATGCACGCCTCCTACAGACCTCTTAGGAAAGGGGTGAGGTCAATGGTAGACAGTCTAAGGTTAAAGTTTTTGGGGTTTGGAGAAGAGACTACAGAGTCGGGTAGAGTATTCCAGACATTGACTACTCTATTGCTGAAGTCGTATTTCCTGCAATCAAGTTTGGTGCGGTTTACTTTGAGTTTGTATCTATTGTGTGCTCTTGTGTTGTTATGGTTGAAGCTGAAGTATTCATTGACAGGTAGGACATTGCAATGTATGATTTTATATACCATGCTTAAGTCAGACCGAAGACGGCGTAATTCAAGGTTTTCTAGTTCTAGAATTTCAAGTCTGGTGGCATAAGGTATTCTACAACGAGTAGAAGAGTGGAGAACTCTTCTTGTGAAATATTTCTGGACTTTCTCAATTGTGCTAATATCAGATACGTAATGAGGGTTCCAGACTGATGAACTGTATTCGAGTATTGGTCTAGCAAATGTTTTGTATGCTCTGGTTAGTAGTGTGATATTGCCAGAGAAAAAGCTACGTAGGATTAGGTTAACAACTCTTAATGCCTTTTTGGCTATGTAGTTGCAGTGGGCTCTAGCACTCAGATCATTAGTGGTGAGTATTCCAAGGTCCTTTACAGAGCTTGGGTCATCAACAAGGTCTTGACTATTCAGCTTGTATTTTATTTTCTGATTTTTTTTGCCAATATGTAAGACAGAGCATTTATTTGTTGAGATTTGAAGTTGCCATTTGTTTGACCATTCGGATACATAGTCAAGATCTTTTGTAGGGTAGCAGTATTGTCTGTGGTATTGAACAGCTTTACATCATCAGCGAAGAGAACGCAATTGCTCTTAATATGATCACAGAGGTCGTTTATGTAGAGTATGAAGAGAGTTGGTCCTAGAACACTGCCCTGAGGGACACCACTATTGACAGGTACTGGATTTGATAGGACTCTCCCGATTTTGACCATTTGTTGTCTGTTTGATAGGAATGCTTCTATCCAGTTATTCAGTTGTCCAGATATACCATAAGATTTTATTTTTAGGAGTAGTTTGTCGTGTACTACTGAATCAAAGGCTTTACAGAAGTCTATGTAGATTGCGTCTATTGCTTTGACCTGGTCGAGTTGTGTCGTCCATATGTTTTTGCAGTGTAAGAGTTGCAGATTACAGGATAGTTTTTTTCTGAAACCAAATTGTTTATTGGAGAGTAGGTTGTTTGTCTCTAAGTGGAGGATGATGGATTGGTTAATAATTGATTCCATGACTTTGCAGGTGACGCAGCATAAGGAGATTGGTCTGTAATTTTCAACTAGGCTTGGGTCTCCTTTTTGAAGATGGGGATGACTGTGGCTTGTGACCATAGGTTAGGCAAGGAGCTGGTCCTGAAAGATTTTTCAAAGATTATGCTTAGAGGTTTGGCTATGGCAGTGGATAGCTTTTTAAGAAGTAGGCACATATTCCATCCGGTCCAATAGATAGGGATGGTTTTAGATTGCGTAGTGATTTTTCAACATTGTCTTCTGTGAAATCGATATGTATTAGGTCATTGTTGTTATCTGTGGTACGGTTAGGAAATACTGGGCAAGATCCATTGCTGTTTACAAATACTGAGCCAAGAATGTGTTAAAGATGTTGGCTTTAATGGTGTCGTCGTTGCAGAGTCTTTACCATCAGGTCCTATCAAGGGAGGGATGGACCTTGAGTCTTTTAGTTTGTTGTTTACAAAATTGTAAAAAGCACGGGTGGAATTGGTGCTTAGAAGGTTTTCTTCTTGTTTAATGTGATAATTGGTGCATTCGGTCTTTATCTGGTGGCATAAGTTTTTGTATCGGTTTTTGAAATTGGCAACGTGACCAGATTTGTTTTTCCGCCAGAGTGATCTCTTTTTGGATTGAAGTTTCCTTATTGATATGGGTAATCTTCTTTTTGTTTTGTTTTGGGAGTTGTTGTTGGAACATATAGTATGATGACTCTTTTGATTTCAAGTAAGAATATGTTGTAATGGTCTTCAACGGTATTGCATCCAGAGAATAGAGATTGCCAATCAAGGGATGAGAGGTCGTTGTCTATAAGATCATAGTTGCCTTTTTTGAAGTTATAATTGGGGATTACATCATTGAGGTGATTTTTGTGTGGACGTATGTTGAGACAAAAGTCAATCATATTGTGGTCACTGCTGGAAAAGGGTTCTTTAGTTTGTATTCCGTAAATTAAATTCAAACTATTGCAGAAGATGAGATCGAGGCAGTTGTTTAGTCTAGTGTTGTTGGTTACTAGTTGTTCCAGTCCCAGATTTGTAATAGCATTGTAGAAGGTTGTGTGTATGATTTCAGTTGTACAATTATTTAGGGTCCAGTCGATATGAGGTAGATTGAAATCTCCAAGAAAGATAAAAGGGTATGGGCAGGATGTAGCCCATGTTAGTAATGTATTTAGCTTGTTTACATGTTTGATGTCATAATCAGGTGCTCTGTAACATAGTAAGAATCGAATTGTGATATTTAAGGATAGTTCACAGATGATGGTTTCAGGAAGGGCAAGCTCCTGGGTAACTTGGATATTTTTTAGATGTAAGGATTTTTTATAGAATATAGCAACACCACTTCCTCGACGCTTTTCACGATCTGATCGGTAAACATGATAGTCTCTGACTGTGGTAATGTATGGTGGACTGACATTCGAAATGAGACACAGGGAAATGTCTGAGAAAATGCCAGCCCTGAGTGAACTCAGGTAGCAGTATTTATTGAGAAAAAACACAAGCAAAAATACAGTATGCATATTCAGAAACAATGACCTCTACAGGAGATTACTTCACCAGCATGAGAACATACAATCTTGGAAAGTCCCAGAGGTTACCTTGCTAGGATGAGATCATACAGCCACGGAAAGTCTCATGGGAAAGTTTGGAAAGTCCCATGAGAAAGCACAACTGTGTACCTTGAACTTTTACCTATTTTCCTATTCCTTCTAAACTTGCAGAATCAAAACAGGATGAGACACTCATGAGCGAAGGTACTCCTACCCCCACCAAGAATGCCTATATCCCTAGACTTAATGCTAGTTATTCAAAGGCCTTACAGAAAATGATAAAATGATCAATAGATTATATTACCACATTCCCTCCTTTTTTATTTATTCAAAGATAGGGGGTGTTTTAGTGGCATAGTACACAGTTCCCTCACGACCTGATCCCACACGCCGGAAGACTGAAGTACACATTTGTAATAGATTAGGAATACATTGAATAAAACAACATAATAAGATACATATAGCAATAATAATAACAACCCCTTGCAATAAGGAGCGAAACCATGATCCATCAGGAAGCCAGGACCACAGACTGTCCCAGAATGATGCATTAAACCCATCGGCTCCAGATTGATGCTGAGCAATACGATCTTCCATGTCCTGAACAGTCTTTGTAATGTTTGGCTCATAATTATGTATAAAAACACAGCAATGCGAATGAATTAAAGCACAAACTCCTCCTTGGGCAGCTAACATAATATCTAAAGCATATCGATTTTGCAAAGTAACTTTACGAATTTCAGACATTTCTACATTAATCATCTTAATATTCTTTATAGTATCATTAAACATAGCAACAGTAAAATTATTTAAAATATGAATATCCCTATAGTTCATAGCAATTCCCAAAGGCGGGATGAGACCTCGAGAAATTTGTGTCCATAGATTACCTCCCATGGTTAGACCTGATTCCAGCTCACGCTTGTTGCGGATTCTGCCTTCCGGCAACTGATCCAGTTTATAAATTACAGGTATTACATACCCCAATGTGCATATCCCAGACCAATTCCTGGGAACCTCCCGATACCCATACTCCCCACATAGGAACCACACATCATTCCCCATAGCCCAAGGCTCCCCCCGGGCTACCTCAGAACCATTCTTCATCTTCTCAAGATATTGACACATATAGCACTGAGGAGAATTGAACTGAGGGAGACAGGTATAATTCTGCACACTGCTATTATAACAGATGGTTGGCATTTGAAAAGTGACATTACACCTGGACCAATTCCCTAGGAAAGTTCCTCCAGAGTCATTTCGGGTGAAGCATACATACGCCCTTCCCTTTAAAGACACCTTGACCTTAGCCGTCACATTCGATTATAATGTGTGCATTTTTTTCTTTTTGAACATCTGGAATTGCTCTGTTGTAGCACAAGACAACTGTTTTCTCCAGGTTGCATTCTTTATTAAATCTTTTTCCTCAAAAGGCACTCCATGCAATGTTAGTCCTTCTCCCACTCTCCCAGGAAGGTGCATACACAACCAACAATTGGTGATGTTCAAATTTTTGGCAGTTGTGCGCAAATCTTTAATATAACTGTTCTCTGTCCACAAATCATCGCCCAAATCTCCGGCACGCTGAACATGCTGTCGCTGCTCTCTCCGCACCCGAGCAGTCCAGGACAGATTAGGCAGAATCAGCAGGATCAGGAACCACAGATGCACCATCCTGCTGTTCCGAAACTTCCTTCACAGGTGCCTGCGAATGATCAGGTCGAACACACCGACCAGGAATCCAACGAACTTGACCAAGATGTTCAACTGCTGCATAACCACGTCCCCACGTTATCAGCTCAGCAGGAACCCATGCTGGATCTGGAAGAAACCGCACCAACACCCGAGGTCTCACCGCATCTGTAGAAGGAGAAGAAAAATGCCTGCTGGCCGCGCCGCAGGGGGTTACCAGACAAATTTAAAAAATTTAAAGTATATAAAGCTAGATTTAATTGATCTTGAATCGCCGGAAGCCCCAGGAGCTTCCCTCCTTTTTTATTTAATTTTAGTTAACATGGTCTTGAGCGTGGCATGTGAGCAACAAAACACACATTTACACGCTGCTCCAAACATCCTTGTAACAGCAAAAGCAATCTTAAAATATCAGGTGATATTCCAGGAGACAAATAAGAACCTGCTACAAAGGGTAACAAATTATACACATACAATGAATCCACTATTAAATTAAAATCCTGATTGTGAAAATTTTGAAAAGCCAAAACTACAGCAGCAAGTTCTGCCTGCTGGGCAGACTTCTGCTCTGAAGTCACTTTTGTATGCCAAATTCCAGATGTATCTTTCCAAACACAAGCACCAAAAACTTTCCCTCCATCAGTAAAAACTGTAGGAGCATCTGATATGCCCAATGATATCCTTTCTTACATTTCGGACACACTGATTTAGGACGAACACCCTGTCCCATTGATCTCTTATTCTGCTGACTTTGACCTCCTCCAGGAGCCCGACATTGCGCTTTAAAATGTCCAGGCTTCCCACAATTGAAACAATTCCCCTTTTGAGCATGTCCTGTTTGTAAAGCCAAAGCTAAAGTTTCCATGTTAAAAGACTGACTCCCTACCTTCCTACATGCATTAATCAAATCCGCGATTTCTCATCTCCACTTGCTACAAGTGGATTTAAGATCTTTCTGCAATCTGTGTTAGCTTGTTCTACTGCTAACTTAAAAAGCAACTCTTTCTGGGCGAATTGATTATCAATTTGTCTTTCAATAGCCAATTTCAGTCTGCTAATGAAATTTTCATAGGGTTCATTGTTCCCTTGTTTGATGTTGGTAAAGGTCTTCTCACCACCTTCGCCGTCAGGGAGAGCCCCTATGGCTTGAAAAATTAATTGTGGGAGAAGAACGAACCCCTCATCAGGCATACCATCTCTCTGTTGTTCCACTGTTGTAAAATTACCAGCTCCGTAAAGCTGATCTGGGGTAACATTTACTGTTCCCTCTGGACTGCCAGCTGTCTCCATTTCTGATCTAACACCAAATATTGAGCTGGAGTTAAAATCATATTTAACAGAGCTTTCCAGTCAGCCGGAATCATTTTATTTCCATAACCAACTGCTTCTAACAATGCCTGAGTATATGGCGATCTAACACCATATTCTTTTGCTGCTTGCTTAACTTCCCTCAAAATCCTGAGAGGTAAAGGCTTCCACTCCGCTGCGGATTCAACGCAGCATCCATGACAATTTCTACTGGATTAAGTTGAACTTCTACTCCAAACTCCACCAAATCATCTCCTGATAATTCCCCTCTATTCTTTGCTTCTTGAATAGCTGCAGTAACTGCATCCACCTGAACCCTTAAAGGTAAACTCTTATCCTCTGACAAAGTATTTCTAGCGCCGGACAGTCCCCCAGATTTATCTGGAGGTGCCGTCCGGGCGGCAACAAACGTACCGCATGGTAAAGCGGCAAACCTTCTTCAGGGGGTGCTAGGAGCGGTTGTTCATAAGTAGCTAACGCATCCATAATCACCCTCCAGGTTAACAAAATTGAAGAAGGGGCACGAGGTTCCTCGTGCAAAAATTTCCTATCTTTTTCCAGGACTCTACTTTAATACTACCTCCCTCCGGATATGACTTAATATTTTTCCAAACATACTGTAGTAAGTCCTCAATTTCTTTCTTTCCTACAGCGCAACCCCTACTGCCAATTCCAAATCCAAAACTATTCCCAATGATCCCTCTCAATTCCCTGATGTGCTCTTTCTGAGCCTTCGAGAGATCTCCCCCATACTCACGAAAGAATCTATCTTCGTCCAGCGAAGAAGATGAGGGCCCAGTCGACGTCGCGACGATGAGTATAGGATGCGGGAAACGTATAGCCTTCCAAGCTATCACGTCGGGGTCACCATTTATGGTGGACTGACATTCGAAATGAGACACAGGGAAATGTCTGAGAAAATGCCAGCCCTGAGTGAACTCAGGTAGCAGTATTTATTGAGAAAAAACACAAGCAAAAATACAGTATGCATATTCAGAAACAATGACCTCTACAGGAGATTACTTCACCAGCATGAGAACATACTATCTTGGAAAGTCCCAGATGTTACCTTGCTAGGATGAGATCATACAGCCACGGAAAGTCTCATGGGAAAGTTTGGAAAGTCCCATGAGAAAGCACAACTGTGTACCTTGAACTTTTACCTATTTTCCTATTCCTTCTAAACTTGCAGAATCAAAACAGGATGAGACACTCATGAGCGAAGGTACTCCTACCCCCACCAAGAATGCCTATATCCCTAGACATAATGCTAGTTATTCAAAGGCCTTACAGAAAATGATAAAATGATCAATAGATTATATTACCACAGTAATGGAGTCGGGGAGAGATGCATTGAGCCATGTTTCACAGACAAATATAATGTCGAAGTTACCCGTATTAAGGAGGATGAGAAATTCAGGTATTTTATTCACGAGGCTTCTTGTATTGAGTAGTTTGCATTTAAGTCCGGCAGTAGTTAGAATTGAGGTAGTTGGGGGCGCGCGTGCCTAGTCTTGGGTGATGGTGCATGGGTTGAGGTAGGGTTGTGGTTGAGGGTAAAAGTTGAGAATTGGGTTGCGTGGCTTACTTTTGATACAGTCAGCATGGTAGTCAATGTACAGGTCCTTCTCTCCATTGTCTAGACAGTTTTGAGTTCGATGTGGAGTACATGGGAGCGGGCACGTTGCTGTATGGTTAGGTCAGGGCGGCAACGGAGGTTCTTGTGGTTGGTGTTGGTTTTGGCGAGTGAGTTTATAGTATAAATGAATTTACGTTTGCTTGATTCGTTTTTGCAAATGACCCTGCACAAGCGTGGGGCCACAGAGCCGTCTCTATTTTTGAGCTCTCGGTCGATGCGGGGAAATGTCAAGTATTTCATCAGCGGAGATGGTTGATGCTTGATAATCTCTGATGATGTTTCGGACAGTTGTGATGTCATCATTGACATTGATGTCTTCTAGTCCAAATAAGATGGCGTTTGGACGTTTCCGCTCACGCTCAACAGCTTCTCTGATGAGGATTGGGATATCAATATTTGTCTGGGTTGTGTTTATTTGTGGATTGGGTTTTGGATTGGATTGTGGTTGATGGGTGGAGATGTGGTATGTAGCACTAGCCACATCCAACCCATTTTAATGAAGGGGGAAAAGTTGTGATATGTCATATGACAATGTGACATCATGAGTTTGACACCCCTGTAATAGTGAAACACTCTGAGCAAAGGATCCAGAAAATGGAGAACAAGTAGAGAAAAAAGTAGATGATATAAATTATAAATTGACACAAGCAAATAAAGAGCTAGAAAACACCATGATAATGTTGGAAACAGAAAAAGCTACTCATTACCTGAGATTTCAGAATATTGAAGAGGAGAAGGGGGAGGACCTACCAAAGATAATGAAAGAGTTGCTGACGAAGGCACTAGGAATTGACAAGCAGGAAATAGAAGTAGAGATTGATGAAACTTTTAGAATACACATGAACTATGTGAGAAGACATAAGCTAGAACTGTGCTGATCAGTTGGCTGGCGTCTTTACCAGGATCTTCAATCAGTCTTTATCCCAGTCCACTATTCCATCTTGTTTGAAGTCTTCAACCATTGTTCCGCTGCCAAAGAAGTTCCCTATCAATAACCTCAACGAATACAGACCAGTGGCACCCACTCCTATTATCATGAAGTGCTTTGAAAAATTGGTCTGCTGGCACATCATTTCTGATCTTCTGCATACATTTGATGAACACCAGTTTGCATACATAAGAAATAGATCTACAGAGGATGCTATAGCCATCACTCTTCACACTGCTCTGACTCATCTAGAACAGCGTGGGGGGGGTCTATGTGAGGATGCTTTTTGTAGATTTTAGATCTTCATTTAACACAATTCTTACACATAGACTAGTGTCTAAACTTCTGGACCTTGGACTTTCTTATTCAATCTGCCTTTGGATTATGGATTTCCTGTCTGGCCGTTCACAGAGGGTCAGATTAGCTAATCATATCTCTTCAGCCCTTATTCTTAACACTGGTACACACAGGGTTGTGTGTTGAGTCCCTTACTCTATACTCTTTATGTGCATGACTGCATCCCCACTCACGTTAGTAATACTAATGCTAAATTTGCAGATGATACAACAGTGGTGGGACTCATCTCCAGGGGGCGATGAGTCTGCCTACCGAGATGAGGTGGAGGTGCTTTTGTGGTGTGGAGACAATAACTTGGTCCTTAACACCAATAAGACCAAGGAATTTATAGTGGACTATAGAAGGAGCAGATCAGACATCTAGCCCTTGCTTATCAATGGAGACTGATTGGAGCAAATGGCCAGTTTTAAGTTTCTGGGTTTTACCATAAAAGAGGACCTGACCTGGGGTGCTCACGTTGCAGCGCTGATCAAAAGGGCCCTGCAAAGATTATACTACCTGAGACTTCTCAGAAAACAACAACTGAATGAAAAACTGCTGGTGATCTTCTACTGCTGCACCATAGAGAGTATCTTAACTTACTGCACCTGTGTATGGTTTGCCAATTGCACAGTGGCAGATAGGAAGACACTCCAGAAGGTTAACATCATTGTCCAGAAGATCATTGGTTGCTCTCTCCCCTCTTTGGAGCTCCCGCTGTCTTAAGAAAGTTCAAAATATTCTCAAAGATCCATCTCATCCTGGGCACCCCTTTTTTGAACTATTACCATCTGGTAGATGGTACAGAATATTAAAAACAAGCACAAATAGGCTGAAAAACAGCTTCTATCCCAGGGCAGTAGCTCTTTTGAATTTCACTGTATAGTGCAGTGTTGGTGTGGTGTTGCAGGTTTTCGGTTTAATGTGTGGAGTGTGAAGGATGTGTATTTGTGTTTATTTTCATGGTCATGATGTGCACTGAAGATGGTGTTTGATTTCATTGTATGAAGTGCAATGACAATAAAGTAAACTAAACTAGAAGTGCATGTAAGATCTGTGAAAAAATCAATAAGAGACAAGATACTTAACAAGGCAAGAGACGAACCATTGCAATACAAGGGGAAACAATTGGTAGTCTTGAAACAGATTCCAAGGAGAGTAAGAGACCTTAAAAAGCAATATCACTTTTTGACTACAGTGTTGATTAAATGCAATGCAAGCTTTAGATGGCTGATACCTGAAGGAATATTAGTTACTTGGCAGGAAAAAAAATATACAGACTAGACTCATTGGATAAAGCAATGGAATTCTATGATTGCCACTTTAACACAGAAGAGGAACAGGAAATGAGAAGAGAAACAGTGCATAAAGGCCAAGAAATATCAATGATGGAAGAAAAATACTCACAGCAAGATGAAAGTGAAATGGAGAAAAAAGAATAAGCGAAGCTAGAAGGAACAAGAATAAAGGAACCCAGAGAAATAAGAGCAACTAGGAGTATAACACCCATGTATAAGTAAAGCAATGCAAGAAGAAATAAAGATGCTATCAGTTAATATAAATGGACTGAATTCCCCTATGAAAAGGAGAAAAATATTTTCAAAACTACAAAGATTAAGATAGGACATAATATCACTTCAAGATTAAAAAACACAATTAAAAATTGGAGAACCCTAAATTGGGAAAACTATTTTATTCGTTATCGCAACAAAAAAGAAGAGGGGTGATACTATACTGTATGTTAAAGAAACAATAAGTGCCAAACAAATTTTCAAAGATGTAGAAGGGGAAATTTTGATGGTGGAAGTGCCTTTAAATCAAAGACAGATAGTCTTAGTTGCCATTTATCAACCGAACAATGGACAAGAAGAATTTTATAAAAAACTTCATATAAAGATACTTGAAACAGAATATGAAAATATATGTCTTTTATGAGATTTCAATGCTATAGTTGATACAAAACTTGACTATAAAAGTAGTAAAGCAAATAAAAAAATAAGAAAGACTTTACCCAGAACCTTTGTTAAAATGACAGAGGAACTATTGATACAAGATACATAAGAGAAATGAACCCGGGGGGAAACCATATACATTTTACTCTAATATGCCTTAATCTTGGTCCAAAATAGGTATGATTTGGATGACTCCAGAACTGAGTGCAAATATGCAAGAGATTGAAATAGAAACAAACCTATGGGCGAATCTTAATTCAGTCAAAATTAGTTGGAAGGAACAAAAGAGAAAACTAAGATGGACTTTAAATCAATCCATAATAAAAGACAAATAATTTATACTGATGAAAGAGAAATGGGATTTTTTTATAAAGAGAAAAGGAAAGAGGAAACCTAATTACAAAATGTGTGGGACACAGCAAAGCGTATATTAGAGGATTAGCTATAACTTATATAGCAAAGAAAAAAAAGAAAAAGAAACAATATTAAAAGATTTTGGAAGAAGAATTTAAAAGACTTGAAATAGAGTTACAAAAAGAACCACAAAAGATACACTTAAAAAACCAAATGGAGATGATTAAGCATAAGTTAAATATAATGGAAAAAGAAGAACTGGCACAACAAGTAAAAAGTAAAACATTTTTTTTTTTGAAAATGCTAACAACCCTGGAAGATGGCTAGTCTATAAACTGAAGGAGAAAGAGAAGAAATGCATAAGTAAATTGCAGGATGTGGAAGATATACTACACTATCAAATGGAAAAGAAAAAAGATATAATTCAGGACTTTTATAAGAAACTATATGACTATGAAAAAGTACCAGAAGAAAAAATAATACAATACTTGGAAAAAGGCAATCTATCAAAAGTCTCGGAAATGATGAAAAATATGTTGAATGAAAGAATAACAATGGCAGAATTAGTAAAAGCAATCAAAAGACAAAAAAAGCTATAAAACACCAAGTCCAGATGGTTAACCAGCAGTAATTTATAAAAATCTACAAGATGCATTGTGCTTGTCAATGCTAGAGGTGTATAATGAAGTTTTATTAGAAGCTAAGATACCTGTGCAGAAGCTAACGTTACTTTGATCCCCCCAAAAAGATTCATTCAACACAAATAAAGAATTATAGGCCAATTTCTTTATTAAATGCAGATTGCAAAATATTTGCTTCAATAATTGCTGAAGGATTAAAAAGATTTTTGATTGAGTTCATATAACTTGATCAAAATAGGTTTTAACCAAGAGACAAATTAGAAATAATGTTAAAATAATTATAGATACATTGGAGTACTATGAAGTACATAGTAAAAAACAACTAGCATTAATCTTTTTGGATGCCAAGAAAGCATTTGATAATGTAAATGGGCAATTTATGTTGCAACAATTAAAATGCATGGATTTTGGCGAATCATATAAATATGATTAAGGTGATTTACATGTACCAAAGAGCTAAAGTGATGATGAATGGAGATATGATAGAAAACATTTTATATAAGAAAAGGCACGAGACAAGGTTGCCCATTATCCCCATTATTATTTATATTAACATTAGAAGTTTTAACTAGAAATATTAGACACGATCCAGAAATAAAAGGTATGGAGATAAAAAAAGAGAATATAAACTACAAGCATTTGCAGATGATTTAGTTTTTATACTGCAGAAACTGTTAGGCTCTAAATTGATAGAGAGAATTGAGGAATATGGAAAAGTGGCAGGATTGAAATAAGCAAAGAAAAAATTAAAATAATAGTTAAAAATCTTACAGATAAATAGAGAAAAGAATTGACAGAGAAAGTAGATCTTTAGATAGTAAAGAAAGTTAAATATCTGGGCATCTGTTTAACAATAAGATGTGCAACAATTAAAGATGATAATTATATAAAATTAATGCAACAAATCAAGCTGGATTTGGAGAAATAGAAAAATCTACACCTATCAAAGATAGGGAGAATAGCCACTATAAAAATGAATATATTACTGAAGCTACTTTTTTTTATTCCAAACGATACTGATAAAAGTAGAGAAAAAATATTTTGAAGAATTACATAGAACAATCTTGAAGTATATTTGGCAAGGGGGAAAAGCAAGAATAAAATTGAAAATGTTACAGGAATCTAAAAACAATGGGGATTTTGGACTACCAGACTGGTAGCTATATTATCAGGCATCTGTACTTACATGGGTATGGATAAATTTGAAACATAGAAGACTGTTATTATTATTATTATTGGAGAGACATCATCTTCAGTTAGAATGGCACACTTTCTTTTTTTTTTTTTTAAACAAGTTTTATTAATTTTAAAAACAAACACAAATACATATAACATAAGACATAACATAAAGAAAATAAAAATCATCTTTTCTGAAGGTTGCTCAATCCCGGTCAAAACTCTTTATACAGACACAACTTCAAATTCATATTCATTTTATATGTCATTCATATCTTATTACCATCTTCACTTTTATATATAGTTTCTTTTCTCTCTTAAATTCTCTTAATTTTATTTTATTCATCTCATCTCAGTTCAAATCATAATATTTATTATTCTTTGTCTGTTTATTTCAGCTATCCATTTGCTTTCTTCCTTAAAATAAAAAATAAAACTTCTCCTGTCCACTAATTGGAGTATAACGCCTTTACCTCTTTCCTCTACATTTATAATATTTAATATAAAACACCTAACTTACATTGGGATCCTGCTTGGTACATTCAAGAATTATACAATATTATCACTACCAGAACTAATCTATTCATTAATATTCATATTCTTTTATAACATAAAAACTTAGCACATTGCTTTTCAATTAATTAACATACTTTTGTGGGAGGACCTACTTTCCAATTATTCTCCCCACATCACATATTTTAAATCATTATTTCATTAAGGTAATCCTCCTTCTCCTCCTCTCCCCAACATTCTTTTATACCTTAACCATTTTATCCATTCAATTTAATATCATATCTTTTAAATAATAGTTATATTTTCCAGTTATTCCCCTCCACATCATATCTCCAATCTTTATTTCATAAAATGTTCCCTTTCCTTAACACCAATTTCACTAAGTTATATTAAATATTTTACCACATTTTAAATTACACTTTATTTCCAACCTTCTAAAAGTTATTTCTAAGTACAAATATAAAAACAATCTTGTGTACCTTTAGAATCCCTTCATCAATAAGATTACCCATTGTCTCTAAAAAGATTTGTTTCTTTACATCTTGCTCTCTGCTACTGAGGCCTCTCATCCCTTTTCTCCCTTGCTTGTTCTTCTCTCTGTCCTCATTACCCCTTCGTCTCTCCACCTCTCTTCCTCTTCAGCTTCCTCCCCTCTGCAGTTTTCTAACATAATACCTCCTTTTCATCTTATTTTTCTTTTTTTGGATTGCTTTTACAGATCTTAAAGTCTCTTTTTCCTTTTTTCTCCTTCTCCTTTCTTTGCCCAGCCAGAGTGACTTGTTCCTCCAAGATGGCTTCTTCTTCCTCCAAATCTTCTTGGTATTCAATCCCTTCCACGTAAGCATAGACCGCCATTTCTAAATACTGACACAAAGTATCAAAAACATCCTTCCCTTCTCGCTTTTCCTCTTGAATTTTTTGATGTAATAGTTCCAAATCATCCACAAATGATGTCATTGTGAAGAGAAAAAGTTTTCCCAAACAACCACCCAGATGTTTTTAATCAAAGATAATTTTCAAAAGTAATAAAATCAATGAAGCAGTCCAAGTAGATCATTTCTTTAGGCACCTTCTCCTTCCTCAATTTCTCTTTCTGGGGTTAAAATTGGATCACAAAGTTGCATTTAATATATATCTTCAGAAGCCTTGTTAATATTTATATCTCGTTAAAATTCCAGGCATACTCCTCATTTCCAAATTATAGTCCAGCTTTCACTCTCCCTTCCCACTCACAGCATAAAAAAAAGAAAAGTTTTTAAAAGTTTTTTTAAGAAAGAAAAAATCATTCAGAAATCCTTATCTCTTCAGTGTTTAATTACCTGGATTTTCAGATTTCTCTTACTGTTCCACAGCCGTCACGTTAGGAAGGAGAGTGAAGAAAAAAAAAAAACTTTCCCTTTAAGAGTTCTATCCGTGGCTTGTAACTCTCTCTGGAAACAATGTAGCAACTTCTCCAACAGTTCTCCGATCCCCGGAGGTTCCTTGCTTAGCAACTTTATCCCGGACCATAGGCAACTCTCACGATTCTCCGATTCTCTTCCTCCTGCACATTCTTATCCGTCTGCAGGTTTCTTTGAGGCGGCCATTGCTGACCGCCGCTCCTCCGCCTAGGGAAAAGGGGTTTAGCTGGCTGGGGAGGGGTCTGCGACACCCCCTACCCCCTTTCCAGATCCCCTGTCTTCAGCAGCCCCTACAGGGCAGCTATATCCCCAAATCCAAGTGGATCGGGGAACCTAGTCGATGAGCCCGGCAGGGATCGCGCTGATCGCGGAACCCTGCCGCCGCCGAAGCCTCGCAAACAGGAAGTCAGAATGGCACACTTTCTTATGGTATGGAAGGAGTACTATACATAAATATTTTCAAAGACATTATGTGAGGAATACTTTACTTTTGGTATGGGAAAAAATTAAACTACAAAATTATATGAAAATACCAGTCTAGCTTTCTACAATGGAAGCATTGATACCTCCAAATCTTATTAACTTGGAAAAATTGTAATGAGAGTGAAAGATGCAAAAATATGGGTTTTTACAAAGAACCAGCACTTGATATGTTTTTTCATTATACACATGTGCATTGACAATAAATGTTTGATATTATTAGGGACAGATGAAAAACTGATTAAAATATATATAATTACTTATTAAATTTTAAAATGGAAGAGGAACAAGTTAAAGAAACAATGATTGTATGGGCAAAAAACTTTGGTTATACTATAGAATTAGATAAATGGCAAAAACTTTGGGATAAGAAATGCAAACTGACAATGGCTACTGCATATAAGGAAAATCTCTAAAATGTTTTATAGGTGGCATTTGCCATTGGCAAGACTAGCAAAAATGTTCAGCAATATGTCCACCAAATGTTGGATGTGTAATCAGACCCTGGATACTTATTATTTCTTTTTTTCTCTGTAAATGATATGCCCTGACAATATACTATATTCAAAATGTTGAATAAATGAATTATTTATAAAATTCTTGAAACACTCTAATATTGTTGTTATGGAAAGAATCTTCATTGTCTCATTCTAGTTTTCTTCAATAACAGACATCACTTAACACTCTCTTTCCTAATCCTTACTCAGCCTATTTGATTCCTGGTTCTATTGTTTTTGTTGATGTTCCTGTTAAATACATTGTACCATTTTTATCTATTCTTCTTACAGCAATTAAAGTCATTTGTTTATACACTTATACCTGAATTTGGGAGACTCAAGTAATATTTGGGGAACACTACGAAGGTAAAGTCAGTCTGAAAGAACAATATTGCCCTAGTGCTTCTTATGTGCTTTTTAGAAAGTCCTGCCTCAGAAGTATGAATAACTGCCCAAAATCTTCTAAAACAGCTTTCAAATAAAAGCACTAAAAATGTTTAAGACTTCAGAAATACTCATTGTTAAAAACATAATATATAAAAGAATGGTTAGGAAGAAGAGAAAAATCATCCCAGATCAAATTTTCACTTTGTATCATGATCACCTGAGACAAAAATTTCCTGCTTGAGCAGGAAATTGGACTAGAAGACTTCCAAAGTCCCTTCCAATTCTGTTGTTCTGTTAAAAACAAATTTCAAATTGTAACTGACACACAGAGTCACAAGTTAACCTAGTGATCTGATTATGATTAGCATTTTGTAAAGCAGAATACTATCTTAAAGACAGCCTTTTTAAACATTTGGTATTGCTATGTTGGGACTGTACAGTTCAGCACTAATTTCTTATTAAGTAAAAGCAACATTATTTATTTCTATTTTAAAGAAGCAAGATAGCATGGAATATCTTCTTCTCCTATCTGTATATTATAAAATGTAATGATTTTATAGAATCATTTGAGTTCTTGTGTTTTCTTTTCCTTTCTCAGATGTGCAAGATATACACATCTGTTATTTTTCGATCCAGAACTTACACTGAAAATTTGAGAAGCAGTTGGACAAATTCCTTAAGTATTTACATCTGCCATTTTTCTATCCATTCCAATAATGAAACAAAAATGTATAGTTTGAAATGGTTTCCTTAGGGCAGATTAATTTATAAAGATGGCAAGATTTAGCATGTGGTCTCAAAACTTCATTAATATGGATTATTTTGTGTAGTTGATGGTACAACTGAATAATAACAAATGAAGCCCAAAGTATGTTTGTTACTCAAATGATCTCAAACTTGCCTGAGTATTTTCTGTTCACACCACTAAAACATGGAATGTTTCCTTCAATAGCATGATGCAACAAATGTGCCTCCTGTGTAGTAACATTAATTTACAGCAACATAAGAACCAATTTAATTGAACACAGCCGTATGAGTCTTTAGAGACTAAGCCCTGTCTAAATAAATGGCTTATTCTTACAGCTATAAAGCAAATGCTAAATCCCACCAGGAGGAGGTAAATGTTTCTATTTCGTTGTTTGCTTTGTTTGTTCTAAACTATGCTGTCATTAAGGAAATGTTTACATCCTGTAGCTATTACACATTCTTCCCCAATCTTTGTACATAAAAATCTTAGGATGAAGTAAAGTGTTTTTTTCCCATCAGAAAGCTGTTTGCTTTCAAAGGGGATAAATTATTTGTTATTGCTAGTAATGCGTTTGGAAAATGGTTCATGGTTGCCTTTTAAACAAATGAACATGTATGGTTCCCATTTAGGAACAAAAATACTTGGTTGTGCATTTTTATTATATCTATTCATTATCTAGAATTTAGCTTTCTCTCATTTGTTATTGTCAAATGCATAACCCATCAACTTTTGGTACATTTTTAAGAGAGGCTTTGAGGACATTTAATGAGCAAACAATCAGGAATTGGTGAGAGACTCTATGAAATGACACAGCTTAGGCTTTTGCTCCAATAAAAATCTGATATTCTAATGATAAAGAATTTAATTATGTTTAGGGATAAATATATTTCCTATAAAAATTTTTAAGAAATATAATATTGTATTTATTTTTTTGAATGTAATATTTTAGCCCAGTACAGTTTCTCTGTTTTCTTTTAAAGTAGAGAATGTCCCCCAAAATTAAAATGAATGGAAGGAAAAAGTCAGAAGTTTGATACAATTGCTCTCATCAGAGCTTTAGAACTTCAACACAACTCTGGAAGCTTGAGCTGAGGCCAAGGATATGCAATAAAGAAAAGTACATTCAAGTAGACTTTTAAATAAACGCTAGAAAAGATTGTGTTTCAAACCTGAAGAAAATAATTCAGGCAGTGCATATGTTTACTGAGCAAAATGGACCACACTGAAATTCTAGAAAGGATAATGGAACAGGCTATTGTCAACCTCATCCTTGACATAATTATTCCTGGGCTTCCTGTAGCAGTGAACACAATCAGCTTTCCAAGTATATATGAAGATTACCAGTAAAAATAAATAGTCTTATCATGATGGTTTGCATTCTTGTTTATTTTTCCAAATTAAAACATAATACAGTTATTCTGGCTAGTCCTGATTTATAACCATTAATTTAACAACCATTTGAAATTACAACAAACTGAAAAAAATACTTAAAACGGCTTCTACATTTATGACTGTCACATGATCAAAATCCAGTCATTTGGCAACTGCCATATATATATACAATGGCTGCAATGTCTGGGCTCAAGTGACTGCCATTTGTTACTTTTCCAATAGGTTTCCAATAAGCAGACTCAATAGAGGAAGCTGGATTGATAACTATGTTGCAGTGATTTTCTTAACAACTATGGCACAAAAGATTGTAAAATTGGATGTAACTCACCTAACAGCTGCCTTGGTTAGCAATAGAAATTCTGGTCCCAATTGTGAGTCAAGGATTATCTGTATTTGATTCAAATTAATAACAATTTATATTTATAGACTAGTCTTCTAAGTAATTGAATTAATTGTAAAGCTTATCACAAACTAGATGAAAGTAAATCACAATTGTACATGCCATTTTTGTATTTTATTTCCAGGCTGTAATTTCTTTTCTGTGAGAATACTTCTTATATGTACAAAACACATATTATATTAGTCTATGTACTAAATTGTTTACTCAGGTAGCATTTTTATTTATTTTATATTATTCATTATGCTGAACATTGTAGTTTTTTTAAGATGAAATGCCAAAGTCAACTTCTATAGCATAGTTTAATATATAAATCTTAAGAGTATTTCTTCTATAGATTTATTTTTAAAATGTGCATGAATGGAATGTAATACATTTTATGTGAAATTTGGGAAAAACTGAAAGAAGAAAATTGAGTTTAAAATAATCCAGGTTTGCATTATAGATAGTCTTTTTATGAAAAATTTTTAGGGTACATTTAGATATTTGCTAGGATTGTCATTAGGACAAAATAGCTCTCACAGACATTTCTTCATGGGATCATAGGAGAGAATTCTGAAGTTCACAGGTGAATAAACCAACAGTTATTTACAATATGCAAGCATCCCTTTTGATTCTGAATTATAATCAGCTATTAGCTTGACACTATAGCATCATTGTAGCATTAGACAGAATACCAGATCTACTTTGACTATTATATAAGTATAGGTTTCTTAGGGAGAGACAGAGAAACAAAAAGAAACCTTGTACACAACGTATAATCTAGCTCAATTGTATAAGTTATTTTTAATACCTTTATCTACATGTTTAAAGACACTGCTGGAGTGGGGAGCAGGTAGCATGTTTATATCTAGGACAGGGCACAATATATCTATCTATCTAGGAAGTAGAACACAAACAATTTTGTGTAGCTTTCCCATCCATCTTGCTTGATAGCAAGTCTCCCGTAACAATTGCACAAACCTTTTTATAACTGGAGGTGGTTGTTCATTTATTAATGTAAACAACATGTGCCTTGAATGTGTGATCCCTAAAAATAAACCAGCAGAGGTAAAAATAGATTTCTGGGACTTTTTGAGATGCAGCTTAATCAGAACCAGCTGCAAACTGTCTAGAAAATCTAAGTTAGATGAGCCAGATGGCTTTCCTTTTCGCTTTAGATATGAGTGACTTCAAATTCAATAATGTATTCTACCAGTAAAACTGTTTTTATAAATGTATTTGTTTTAGAGTAGACACTTTTAATTATGAGACTCGTAAAATGTTAATTTATTTTAATGTTTGCATTTGGGATACTTTTAGCATATGATATTAATGAAGGCAAATTACATGGATCTAATTCTAAACAAGAAAACCTGTAGTTAAGTTGATTTCAATAGAATTATGTATCTTGATATTAGTTGGTTCTGAATCTTTACAAAGATCAGTGTTATATGTATTATTATGAGTTTGTTTCTCTTATCCCAGCCAATTATATGAAGAATTTAAAGAATCCTATACTCTCCAAAAAGACACAACTTGACATAATAATTTACTGGAATGAATTTGAGCCTTTTTTTACTCCAAAAAAGGAGTAACAAGTGTCTCATTTAAGAGGTTGTGGCATCAAAACTTTTCTGACAAAGTAGTTAAATTACGTCTGGGTGAAGATGCCATGTAGCATGTATGTATCAATCATCTAACTTCCTTTAATGCTGCTTGCAACTGAGATTCTTCCTGGAGGTCTTATAAACCAGACTTTTTCCTATTGCTCATTGATTCTTGGATTCAATTTCAACCACCAAATTAACAGTGATATGGATACAAATTACATTAATTGCTATACACTATTAATTTCAGATTTTTAGCCAGTTTATCTTTACTTTTTATCTGTCTTAGACTAGCCATTCCAATTATTTAAAGGTGATAAATTGCAGTTATGGCTATGAACAGGACAGCAAGTTATTTTCACAAGTTTTGTTTTGTTTTTGTCAAACTTGTCTGATATCTAACTCTAGAAATTTGTGGAAGTCTTTGAAGATAGGCTTCCTATAAAATGACTTATGACCAGGCCTTGAACTAATGACCATAGCACTATCGCCACAGTCTCATATTCAAAATCCAGGTGGTTGGTAACTGGCATGTATTTACCAAAGTTGCAGCACCTCAGGGTCACATGAACATCATTTGCAACCTTCCCAATGTGTTTCCAATAAGCAAAGTCAATGGGGGATTCATCTTACAAATGTATAATTCAATTAAAATTATAGCAAAAAAAGTTCTAAACTTGGGTGCAATTCATTTAACAGCATTGCTTAGCAACTTAAGTTCTGGCCTCAATTCAGCTTGAAACTTGAGAACTCCAAGTAAAGCAAATTATTTGTATGCGGAAGATTGTACGTTTTCTCTCTGATTTTTCCAGTTAGGATGAACTGGAATCTACCTAAACCTCTGAAGAACTATTGGCAATCAGCACTGACAAAACTGGAATAGCTGGGTAAATAATTTGATTCAGGCTATAACAGCTTGAATGTATTCTATGTCCAGGCCTTTTGTGATTTATTTATTTAGAATTACCTCATTCAGATTAGATTCTTGATTAATTAAGATAATAGACATACTATATACATTTTTCATTTTCTTTTCATAATGGTGTCATTTGGAAGCCATATTGAGATTCGATGTTCCACGCTGCCACAACTGAGCCTGAGAAAGTGGGAGGGAGGAATTTATTTGAGCATATCTATTTAGACAAAATAAAATTATTTTGTTTGGTTCAAGGTCACTGTGGCACATTTGGAATCTTATTTTAGGACAGATGGTGATTGGACCATGTGATGTGGTGATGGATAAGGGGAGATGGATTTGTAGTTTTGACTTTTGCAAGGAAGCCTGGAACTTAAGTTTTGGGATTCCACAGATGTACCAGTTACTGTCCAAATAAAGATACCTTTGAGATATGTCTATCTCAGAGTGGAATGGAGAGTTGCTGGAACACTGACATTATCCCGAAACTCTGAGCAAGTTCCAAGTGGGGGATGTCAGGGGTGCTGAGCCCCAGCACTCACTCCAAAAAAGAAGCAGTGCAAAGACTCAGTGAAGATGAAAGAAAGGAAAGAAGCTACAGAAGGGGCTATGGGGTTGACCACCAGAGAACTAATTGAGACCTCCAGTCCCCCTTCTGAAGAAATTTTGCAAGTGATAGAAGCTGCAGAGGAAAGACGGAAACTAGGCGCCTGGACCACAGAGATGGATTAATGGAGAAGCTGTGAGATGGAGCTGAATCCAGACATGAGACTAGAGGAGAAGCTGCCTGAATGCCTTTCTTTCTCCAGCCCTCTGAGGACGGCCCATGAGAAAGAGTGGAGAAGTGGGGGCGTTGGAATCAGACAACTCCCAAGACTGAAACCTATTGCCTCCATCCCGAAGTCGTTGACAGGGATCCCAGAGCAATTCCAGCTGCTTAAGGTGGAAAGTTATATATCACGACCACAACCTCTCCAGACAAGCTGGGTCCTAACGCAGCCCACCTTTACTTTCCCTAGTCCAAAAATTGACAGTGAAACCAATGTGGCGTCAGTCAGAGGTGGCCTAAGGATTGGCCCAGCCTGGCATTCCCAAGCAGCAAGGGAGAAACAGCAGATACAGCCGACACTGGCTATGTTACAAAGCCCGATTCCTTCCCCTCCACAAACAGCAAGATTACTCCCTGCAGAGAGTATTCCTCCAGGGTGGGGATTTTATCCTGGTCAGGGATGGGTCCAATGCCAGTGGATGCTAGCACCTGTTGCACCACTTGGTTCAGGAGCTCCCTGGGCCCAAAGAGAAGCAGCGATCCCTTCTCAGCAAAGGGATCTGTGCAGACAACAAACTACTACCACTACCCCTCTTCCCATCATGAAGAAGAATTCTACAGATGGGCCCTGCTCAGCAGGTTTCAATTTAGCCACCCCTTGGAGCAACCCTTCAGGGCACATCCCTTCAGTGTGCCCCAGCAGCTTGGCACATCCCAGCTCAGCTGCCCTTTGGAGTACACCTACAGGGCCCCCACATGCTACAGCCAGCTCAACATGTTCCAGCTCAGCCAGCAGTTGCTATCTGATCCCCCCTCCCCCCTCAGACTAGATCAAGTGGCTTTTAAAGCAATGTTTGGCAGACAGCGTGAACACTTATTTCCTTACTCTGATCTGATCTCACATAGATTGATTTTGGAAATCAATATGCAACAAATCGTGACCTGGTTCCTGCAATCACAGATGGGATGAATGGGGGGGGGGATGCTTCCAATTGATTAGCTCAATTGCACTATGCGGAAGCACTGGAGCTACAGGATATCAATGCCTTTATTGAACTCCTTAGGGCTAGGTTTGAGAATCCTGATAGAATTGGAGAAAGTGAAGACAAAATAATGGAAATGAAACAAGACAAGCGACCCTTAAAAGACTTTGTATGGGACTTTAGAAGGGTCGCAAGCAATCTCATGAACTGGTCTGACAGAATACTTCTGCACTACTTTAAGAATGCTATTGATCCAGAAGTTTAAAAAGCCTGCAACATCAGAGGAATACCAGAGATTTTACAGGATTGGTATGCCATGTCCCTTAGGCTGGACAGAGAAATCAATCCACATGAAAAAAAAAAAACTCTGAAGGCCCTTCTAAGAGAACAGTGGCCAGACGGCCTCTGACCAGACCTGCTAAAGCTGCTCCTACCCAGCCCACAAGGATTCTAAAGTGCTATCAATATGGCCAGGCTGGTCATAGGGCAGCCAGTCGGACCAGACTGTCTGGCTCCTGCACCTGTTCCACAACCGAGGCCTAGTACAGCTGCCAGGGGATGAAGGATTCCATAGAAGCCTTCAGACACTAGCTGGTTTGCTAGACATGCTGTAGAAGGTCCCCTCCACATAGAAGAGAACAAGGAACTTCTGCCCCAAGAAATCCTCCCCCCAGAGGAAGATGAAGAAGAGGACCCCATGGTGAGTGCTATCATTCTCCCTTTTACAGTTAAGGTGAAGTTGGTGGTGCCTGAGACGGGAAGCAGGGGAGATAGAAGCAGTAATAGACACTGTATGTTCCAGATGCCTTATTGGCCTCCCCATCGTTGAACAATTAGGAATAAAGACTAAAGCCCTGAAACGCCCAATCAGGTTTGAACAAGTAGATGGAACTTTAATTGGAGTTCCTGCCACCCAAATTATAGAGTTAATCAAACTAGAGATGAGCAGACACTGTGAGCTCATATGTTTTGTTGTGGCTCCAAAAATGTTGGAATCTATAATATTGGGAATTGCTTGGCTGGATTAATGGGCCCCGACCATCAAGTGGGGAGACGGATACTGAAAAATCATAATTGGGGTTGGGCCGCTATCTCCCTTCCTCCCACAAAGAAACTCACCCAACAGGGATCCAGAAGCAGCAGCTACCACTTCAGACTCTCCTCCCAGCGAGCCCAGAGTCCCTAAAGAATATAAGGACTTAGCTGAGGTTTTTACTGAAGGGGAATGCAACATTTTACCCCCCACATCAAGCCACTGATTGTGCCATTGAGTTAGAACCTGGGGCAAAACTGCCAAAACCAAAGATGTATTTCATGACACCAGCCGAAATGACTGAGTTGAGAAAATACATTGATACCAATTTGGACAGGGGTTTCATTGAATCTGCCAAATCTAGGTTGACAGCCCCAGTACTGTTTAGAGAAAAGAAAGACGGCAGCTTGAGATTATGTGTGGACTTTAAGGGTGTGAACTGTGTGTGCAATAAAAACATGTACTCCCTTCCCATTCATGAAGGACTTATTAAATTACCTGTCTAAAGGTAAAATCTTTACCAAGCTAGATCTGAGAGAAGTCTACTACCAAGTTCACATATGGGAGTCCTTTTCTACTTGGATAAATTCTTACATTCAGCAAAACTATCAAAGAACATCAAATTGGTCAGGCAAGTACTGAAAAAACTTAGCCACCAAATTATATGTAAAGCTGTTAAAATATGAATTCCATAAAGAGTCATTGGATTACCTGGGCTACTGAGTGTCTAAACAGGGGATTGAGATGGATCCTGGAAAAGTGAAGGTGGTGCTAGACTGGCAACCCCCCAAAACACATAAACAACTTCAGGGCTTCTTGGGTTTTGCAAATTTCTATAGATAACTTATTCCTTCATTTCCTGAGGTCGCCCTCCATTTAACAGAGTTACTGAAAACTGGGCCTTCCCCGACTAAAACAAAACCCAATCAATCCCTTACTTGGACAATGAACTGTCAGAAATCTTTTCTGACATTAAAACATGTATTTGCCACTGAGTCTATCCTCCAGCATCCGGACCTGACAAAACCTTTTATAGTCCAAGGTGATGCTAGTAATGTGGGTGTCGTAGCAATTCTTCTCCAAAAGAACTCTCAAGACCAGCTACTGCCTTGCATTTATGTGTCCAAAAAGACACAGAGTGTAGGTGGGCAGTTGGGAAAAAAAGGCATTTGCCATGCGATGGGCTTTACTATCGGGGAGTCATTTCCTGGAAGGAGTGAAGGAGCCTTTCAAGGTGTGGACTGACCATAAGAACTTCAAGGCTCTAAAGACACCATCGTCTAAACAAGTCCGCTGGACTCAATACTTCAAGAGATTCAACTTTAACATGAAATATATCCCAGGGGGGAAACATATTGGCGGATGCCTTGTCAAGAAAACCCCAATTTGACAGTCGCCAGGAAGTGGTAGTGCAAACAATGATATCAGAAGCCCAACCTGCAGGCCAAGTAACCACCCAAGGCCAAGCCAAATGCAGTCCCACATGCCTAGAAGACAAACTGACAACCAAGTTGAAAGCAGCACTTTTAAGCAATCCATGGTTTATTACATACCGATTCGACAATGAACCTGGGGGTTGAAAGGAACCAAGATTTATGTACCCAATACTCTAAGACTGATGGTACTGAAACATAGGCATGACTCGTGGTTGGGGGGACACTTTGGGTTCTTAAAAACCCTACATTTAGTCAGGAGACAGTTCTGGTGGCCAAAAATGAAAACTGATGTCGAGGACTATGTGAAAAGCTGCTCAATTTGTGCCACGATGAAACACAGAACTGGAAAATCCCCTGGCCTCCTTCAACAAGTAGCTAAATCAACAAAGCCATGGGACGAAATCGTGATGGATTTTATCGTAGAGTTACCGGAGAATGGAAGAAGTACTATGATTTGGACTGTTATTGACTTATTTTCTAAGCAAGCCCACTTTACAGCATGTAATGGACTACCTTCGGCTAAGAAACTTGCAAAACTGTTTGTGAAGTATATCTATAGGCTCCACGGAGTACCTCATAGAGTAATCTCAGATCGAGGTGTACAGTTTACTGCTAAGTTCTGGAGGGAGTTTTTGAAGTCCATTGGGTTGTTCCGAGAGCTTTCCTCAGCGTTCCATCCTGCGTGCAACGGTGCAGTGGAACGAGCAAACGCCATGGTGGAACAATACATTAGATGCTATGTAAATTATCAACAGGAGAACTGGGTGGAACTGTTACAATTTGCAGAAGTTGTTTACAATAATGCATACACAGCAGCACAGGCTTGATTCCATTCCAAATCAACACCGGCATGGATTTTGTCCCTATGCTGGAGTTGCCTAGGGAATCCCCAACATCCATGTTTTTAAGAGAGTGGATGGAATCATTAAAGAAAAGTTGGGAGGAAAAAAGCTTTAGCTGAAGCCTCTGAGGAATATAAAAAAACAAGCAGACAAACAGATCCCTCCAACCAACGTTTAAAGTAGGGGACAAAGTATTTTTGTCAACTAAATATCTCAAGTTGAAACTTCCCAGTAGGAAATTGGATCCTAAATTCTTGGGTCCATTCCCTATATCTAAGATAATCAATCCAGTGACAGTCCAATTAAGTCTCCCTCAGCTGTTGGGGAAAATACACCCAGTGTTCCACAGTAGTTTGTTGAAGACTGCTGTAGGGTCAAATCTAAGGCTGATACCAGCAGCTCCCCCCAAATCTCTGATTCTACAGGGTGAGACACATTATGAAATGAAGAAGTTCCTGGAGTCTAAATTACACTAAGGACGATTACAATATTTGGTGCTGTGATAAGGCTACTTGGGTGAAAAGTTGGGATATACATGCAGACAGATTGGTTAACCAATTCCATGAAAAATTCCCTGACAAGCCAAGGAATAGTCTCCTTGGAGAGGGGAGAGGGGGTTAAGGACATCTCATTAATCCCTGGTTGTGTTTTGTTTATTATCTCTTCCAGGATGTGATTTTTTTCAAGTGGGATGCCTGTCAACTTTGGAAGTCATATTGAGATTCAATGCTCCCCCGCTGCCACAATTGAGCCTGAGAAAGTGGGAGGGAGGAATTCATTTGACTATATCTAGTTAGACAAAATAATATTCTTTTGTTTGGTTCAAGATCACTGAGTGTGGCGCATAATGAATTGGGAATCTTACTTTAGGGCGGATGGTGATTAGACCATGTGATGTGGTGATGGCTAAGAGGGGATGGATCTGTAGTTTTGACTTTTGCAAGGAAGCCTGGAACTTGCAGTTTTGGGATTCCACAGATGTGCCAGTTACTATCCAAATAAAGATACCCTTGAGATATGTCTGTCTTGGATTTATTGATTGGAATGGAGGGTTGCTGGAATGCTGACAAATGGTTTATTACAGTTTCAGATAAGAATAATAATAAAAGAAAATTAACAAAAATTAATATTTAGAGTAGAAAAAAGAAAGTAAAGAAAGAAAAAGGGACAAAGCCAAAAGTGTAGAAAAAAGTATAAAGAATAACTTGCATTTTTTTTACATCCGTTCTAAGTATAAGTGGAAATTACTATGCAAATTACTCTATGGTTATAAAAAAAATCATTTTTCAGTAATCAACTTTCTTTCTCTAGTCCTAAAAACCATATATCATAACTTCATTATTATTTTTTTCACTCAAATAGTGCAGAAGAGGCTTCCATTCAGTATTAAACTTGATTAGTCTTTTCTCTGCTCAAAACTGTCAATTTAGCCATCTCAGCAAATTCTATCATCTTTACCATCTGTCCTTCCATTATGTTAGTGTCAATCCTTTCCTACCCATTTTATAGGGGTAATAGAAGCTTCAAATTGATAGAATTCAGCAGTTTAAAATAGTGCATCTATTCCAGAGCACCTATACTCAACATATTCTGAATTTTAAAAAAACTTAAGAAAATTTGAAAGCATATTTTATATACTGTGTGCATATATAAATGCTTTGAGATTAAGATATAACTTTATTAACAAAGATGTGTTTAATTGTAGAAGTTAAATCTCCTTTATTTAGTTAAAAATAAATAAATAGGGAAACCAAGTGTGATTTTCGGTAATGATTGTCCATGAAAGATACACTGCTCAAAAAAATAAAGGGAACACTTAAACAATACAATGTAACTCCAAGTCAATCACACTTCTGTGAAATCAAACTGTCCACTTAGGTAGCAACACTGATTGACAATCAATTTCACATGCTGTTGTGCAAATGGAATAGATAACAGGTGGAAAGCATAGGCAGTTAGCAAGACATCCCCAATAAAGGAGTGGTTCTGCAGGTGGTGACCACAGACCACTTCTCAGTTCCTATGCTTTCTGGCTGATGGTTTGGTCACTTTTGAATGCTGGCGGTGCTTTCACTCTAGTGGTAGCATGAGACGGAGTCTACAACCCACACAAGTGGCTCAGGTAGTGCAGCTCATCCAGGATGGCACATCAATGCGAGCTGTGGCAAGAAGGTTTGCTGTGTCTGTCAGCATAGTGTCCAGAGCATGGAGGCGCTACCAGGAGACAGGGCAGTACATCAGGAGACATGGAGGAGGCTGTAGGAGGGCAACAAGCCAGCATCAGGACCGCTACCTCTGCCTTTGTGCAAGGAGGGACAGGAGGAGCATTGCCAGAGCCCTGCAAAATAACCTCCAGCAGACCACAAATGTTCATGTGGCTGAGGGTGGTATGAGGGCCTGATGTCCACAGGTGGGGGTTGTGCTTACAGCTCAACACCGTGCAGGACGTTTGACATTTGCCAGAGAACACCAAGATTGGCAAATTCACCACTGGTGCCCTGTGCTTTCACAGATGAAAGCAGGTTCACACTGAGCACATGTGACAGATGTGACAGGGTCTGGAGACGCCGTGGAGAATGTTCTGCTGCCTGCAACATTCTCCAGCATGACCGGTTTGGCAGTGGGTCAGTAATGGTGTGGGGTGGCATTTCTTTAGGGGGCCGCACAGCCCTTCATGTGCTCGCCAGAGGTAGCCTGACTGCCATTAGGTACCAAGATGAGATCCTCAGAGCCCTTGTGAGACCATATGCTGGAGAGGTTGGCCCTGGGTTCCTCCTAATGCACGACAATGCTAGACCTCATGTGGCTGGAGTGTGTCAGCAGTTCCTGCAAGACGAAGGCATTGATGCTATGGATTGGCCCGCCCATTCCCCAGACCTGAATCCAATTGAGCACATCTGGGACATCATGTCTCGCTCCATTCATCAACGCCAGGTTGCACCACAGACTGTCCAGGAGTTGGGGGATGCTTTAGTCCAGGTGTGGGAGGAGATCCCTCAGGAGACCATCCGCCACCTCATCAGGAGCATGCCCAGGTGTTGTAGGGAGGTCATACAGGCACGTGGAGGCCACACATTAAGCCTCATTTTGACTTGTTTTAAGGACATTACATCAAAGTTGGATCAGCTTGTAGTGTTTTTTTTTCCACTTTAATTTTGAGTGTAACTCCAAATCCAGACCTCCATGGGTTGCTAAATTTGATTTCCATTGATAATTTTGTGTGATTTTGTTGTCAGCACATTCAACTATATAATGAACAAAGTATTTAATAAGAATATTTCATTCATTTAGATCTAGGATATCTTATTTTTGTGTTCCTTTTATTTTTTTGAGCAGTGTACATTTGCAGATAGGATTAAATCTCATAATTTAATTTCAAAATGACAGTGATAATTTTTATTCTTTTCTCAGATTACGGATACTTTGCTAAAGATACTTTCAGAATTTTATTTTCATATTATTGTAAAAAATCAAGTAATTGTACAATTAGAAAGCCAACCAAATAATCTATGGCAACTTTATTATTGTCAGCCTTTTTTCTCCCCAGCTTTCAGACTGAAATTGATCTTCCCATATTAAATGACATGTATGTCATTTGCCTCTATTGCTAAACACCAATAATTTTAACAGTTTTGCTCTATCAAAGATTCAGCAAAGTTAAAATAACAATATATTTGTATACCGGAGGATTCAGTTAGGTCTTTCAAGCTTTTGGACACATGCTGGACACCATCTTCAGGGAACTTCTCTCAGAACAATGTGTGTTGTTCTGTGTGTGGTACTTATACAATATGGTGCCTGTTGTGTGTGGCTTTTTAGATGTTGATTGGGGTGTGATGATGGCTGCTATTATGTCGTTGGCTGTTGTTTGCTTGTGCTGCCCAGCCCACTCCTTCTAAGTACTTGATAGGCTGGTGGTAAATCAGCACTCCTGTAGATTAACAAGGGGCCTGTTTCCTAGGTTTCATTCACTTCCCTAGCTGTTTTGGTGCCTGCTTGTCTAACAATCTTAGTAGCTGCAAAATTGAATGTATATCCTTATTCATTGCAGTGTGATGCTACCAATGAGTTTGGATCTCCTCGTCTGACCACTTGTTTGTGTCCCTGCAATCTGATGGTTAGCTTCCTCTCTACCTGTCCTACATAGTCACAGGACAATCCATGCAGGGGATTTGGTAGATTACATTGAAAGTATCTCCTGCCTTCAAAGAGATACTTTACAATGCATAATTTGTCTTCATAGGGTAGCCTCTGGGCAGTGTGCAATGCCAACTTACAGATCTTGGAAGCTGGGTTCTACAGCTTCTGCAATGTTTTTGATATATGGCAGGATGTGCCATGTGGTTGATCTTGTACCTTGTTTCTTCCTTTCTCCCCACCATGTTGCGCAGACATCTTGTAAAAAATGATTGTGGGTACTCATTCTGCTTGAATTGTTCATGTAGGTACCTGCTCTTTAACTGTTTGGCTTGCTGGATACTACAGTGAGTTCTCACCCTGCCATATAGTGTTCTGGTACAACTTTGTGTGACAGTGGATGGTTGCTGTTGAAATTTAGAATGAGCAGAGTATTGGTGGCCTTGTGACAAAATGTGGTTTTTAGATTTCCATTGAGGATTACATATAGTATACATATTTCCATATTGTACATGTAGTCTTCAAGTTATAACAGTTCATTTAGTGACTGTACAAAGTTATAACAGCAGTGAAAAAAGTGACTAATGACTGCTTTTCACATATATGACCATTGCAGTAACCCCATGGTCACATGATCAAAATTCAAATTCTTGGCAATTGCAGTTTCTGACGATTGCAGTGTTCTGGGATTATGTGATCACCTTTTGTCACCTTCTTACAAACAAAATCAAGGGGGAGCCAGATTCAATTGATAATCCTGTGATTCACGGAACAACTGTAGTCAGAAAGGTTGCAAAATGAGGCAGAATTCACTTAACAAATGCCTCAGAAATTTTGGAGTCAATTATTGTTGTAAATCAAGGACTCCCTATATTGTAAAATCTGTCTAAGATTATCATTAATTTAGACTGATGTAATAACCCATAATGCATACCTACTATATTCAAAATTATGATTTAAAAAAAATATGTCTTGTCCAAGAAAATTGATAATATAATGCCAGGTTTTTAGACAAATTTCCCTAATATATTTCTGCACAGTCTCTGAACAAATTTACATACACTATATTTGGTAGACAAAAAGACAACACTAAAAAAGGTGCAGATCTGATCTAAGAATCCGCTCCCGTGAACTCCACGCAGAACTCAAAAACCATGTAGACAATGGAGAAAAGGACCTATACATTGACTACCATGCTGATTGTATCAAAAGAAAGTCACACAACCCACAACTCTGCATCCAACCCCACCCCATCCAATCCAACATCACTCAAAACTAGGCATGCACGCCCCTAACTACCTCTATTCCAACCACAACTGGCCTTAAATGCAAGCTACTCAATGCAAGAAGCCTTGTGAATAAAATACCTGAATTTCTCCTCTTACTAAATACGGCTAAATTCAACATTATATTTGTCTGTGAAATATGGCTCAATGCATCTCTCCCCGACTCCATTACCACAGTAATAGACTATCATGTTTACCAATCAGATCATGAAATCCGTAGAGGATGTGGTGTTGCTATCTTCTATAACAAGTTCCTACATCTAAAAAACATCCAAGTTACCCAAGACTTTGCTATTCCTGAGACCATCGTCTGTGAACTCTCCTTAAATATCACATTTCAGTTCTTACTATGTTACAGAGCCCCTGATTATGACATCGAACATGCAAACAAGCTAAATACACTACTAACATGGGCAGCATCCTGGTGACTTCCTTCATATTAACTGGACCCTAAACGAATGTACAACTGAACTCACACATGCAACCTTCTACAATGCAGTAACAAATCTGAGACTAGAACAACTAGTAACCAACAACATGAGACTTAACAACTGTCTCGATCTCATCTTCTGCAATAGTTTGAATTCAATGTACAGAATACAAATTAAAGAACCCTTTTCCAACAGTGACCACAACATGATTGACTTTTGTCTCAACATACATCCACACAAAAATCATCACAACGACAAAATCCCCAATTATAACTTCAAAAAATGATCTTATAATCAACGATCTCTCTTCCCTTGATTGGCAATTTCTATTTTCTGGATGAAATACTGTAGAAGACCATTACAACCTATTTTTAATTGAAGTCAAAGGAGTCGTCAAACTATATGTACCAATAACAACTCCCAAAACCAGAAAAAACACATTACCTATAACAATAAGGAAGCTTCAATCCAAAAAGAAATCACTTTGGTGGAAAAACAAATCTGGTCACGTTGCCAACTTCAAAAGCCAATACAAAAATTTATGCCACCAGATAAAGACTGAATATACCAATTATCACATTAAACAAGAGGAAAACCTTCTACACACCAATTCCACCCACGCTTTCTACAATTTTGTAAACAACAAAGTAAAAGACTCAAGGTCCATCCCACCCCTGAAAGGAGCTAATGGTAAAGACTGCAACGATGATACCATTAAAGCCAACCTCTTTAACACATTCTTTGGCTCAGTATTTGTAAACAGCAATGGATCATGCCCAGTATTTCCTAGCTGAACCACAGAAAACTACAATGATCTAATACATATTGATTTTACAGAAGACAACGTTGAAAAAGCACTACACAATCTAAAACCATCTCTATCTATTGGACTGGAAGGAATATGTGCCTACTTCTTAAAAAAGCTATCCACTGCCATAACTAAATCTTTAAGCATAATCTTTGAAAAATCTTTCAGGACCAGCTCCTTGCCTAACCTATGCTCACAAGCCATGGTCGTCCCCATCTTCAAAAAGGGAGACCCCAGCCTAGTTGAAAATTACAGACCAATCTCTTTATGCTGCGTCACCTGTAAAGTCATGGAATCAATTATTAACCAATCCATTATCCTTCACTTAGAGACAAACAACCTACTTTCTAATAAACAATTTGGTTTCAGAAAAAAACTATCCGGTAATCTGCAACTCCACTGCAAAAACACATGGACTACACAACTTGATCAGGGCAAAGCAATAGACACAATCTACATAGACGCAAGGTGAAATAATTAATTTAGCTATCAGCATCCATCTCCTGGGATGATTAGCATGGTTTGCCGTGGTATAATTACCACAGGGAAGTTCATTTTCATATCCTAGAGTTTGGCTTTTCAAAGTAGGCCAGAATATGAAATGGTCTCTTTTATTAATTAACAGTCCCTGTGTTTCTTCATTAAATGTTATCCCTGTATAACATTTTGTATAGAAGGACCATTCATCCATGCTGGAATTAGATCCTGGATTTTTGCCATTTTCAGTCCTTGACATTGCCAGATTAGTGAAGCAACTTAAACCAGAAATGAAGATACTCAACTAAAATTCAGAGCAACTGCTGGTGATTCCCCTTTAATGGCAGTATTTTTCACATTGGTTGATCCATTTAAATTGCTAGAGACTAGAATTTAGCAGCAATTATTCCAAATCCTAAAGAAGAGGAAAAGGCTGCTCAGTCTTCTAAGTAAGATTAGTTATTAGTTATAAGTAGTCCTCGAGTTAAGACTACAATTGAGCCCCAAATTTCTATTGCTAAGCAAAGAAAATGTTAAATGAGTTTTGTCTATTTCTTTTTACTTTTTTGCTATAGTTGTTAAGTCAATCACTGTAGTTGTTAAGTGAATAATGCAGTTATCACTTTCCCTACTGACTTTGCTTATTGATAGCCAGTTGGGGAAGTGATAGTGATCACAAGGCTCTGGAACAGGGCAACAATCATGAATACATGCCAGTTGTCAAGTGCCCAAATTTTGATACCGTGAGCATGGGAATGCTGCAACCGTCATAAATATGAAAACAGGTCATAAGTCACTTTTTCAATGCCATTGTAACTTTGAACATTCACTAAACAAATTGTTGTAAGTTAAGTGTTTCATGTAGTGTAATTAAATACAATACAAGCCATCACTGTGAAATTTTGGATGAGAATCAGTATCAGCACTTCATATAGGTTAAGTCTGTTGGGTGATTGTGAACATCTGCCACTACGGGTGAAGACTGGCCCACTTTATACTAAGGGTTTCTCTTGCTGAGGTTGCAGTGCTCTTATCCCACTTACTGGGACGTTCTGCATTTGACTGCCATTAGGTATTCCAACTTGCTCAGGATTGTCATTAACATTGGTCTGTGGCATCAACACTGTGCATTCCCTATTGTCAGTGGGTAAGTGTGGCCCAGTAATACCAGGTGAATCTAGCCTTTCCATTGGATATGGAGAGTCAGGCTTCTCAGCCACATGCAGATCCACAGAATTGTGATGATAAAAAGTTCCTTCAAGGTTCACTATATAGGGGCATGGTGCCACTTGTTATAAACAGATACCAACATTCCAAACACGTATTAAATTTCCAGCCAGCAGTTTCATACGGAATTGTTCCCCAATATTCAGTTCTGCCAAATGTCTGGCTAATTATCTGACTTGAGAGATTACTGCAATTGATTGTTTGATGTAATATTGGCTATATAGATTACCCAAAATTGTTCCTTTAATTAATTCAATCAACGTACTATTTTAACAATCCTACCATGCCAAAAAGAAAATCCTATGTCAAACCACAACCTAAAGAGAAGATAATCCCCACCAATGAACCACAAGACTCCTGCACATGCCTTAAATGCTACAAAAATCTAAAGGATAATGAAAACTCCATCAAATGTTCTCTGTGTAAAAAAATACGCTCATCATGACTGCTTGGGATTACCTGAGCAAATGATTCAATACCTAAAATCATCCAATGAGTTCCCATATTTCTGCAAATCATGCAGACCCAAACTGGATCTGTCTGAAAGAGTTGATACCATCGAAACCATTGAAACATCCCCTACCATCGAAACCATTAAAACATCCCTCAACACCATAGTAGCATCCCTGGACGCCGTAAAAGAAAGAATATCCAACCTTGAAAAAAAAGACACAACGCAAAAACCTGAACATCCAATAGCTACAAACCACATCTCTACTCAACAACCACAATCCAATCCAAAACCCAATCCACAAATAAACACAACCCAGACAAATATTGATATCCCAATCCTCATCAGAGAAGCCGTTGAGCGTGAACGGAAACGTCCAAATGCCATCTTATTTGGTCTAGAAGACATCAATGTCAATGATGACATCACAACTGTCCGAAACACCATCAGAAATTATCAAGCATCAACCATCTCCGCTGATGAAATACTTGACATTTCCCGCATCGACCGAGAGCTCAAAAATAGAGACGGCTCTGTGGCCCCACGCTTGTGCAGGGTCATTTGCAAAAATGAATCAAGCAAACGTAAATTCATTTATACTATAAACTCACTCGCCAAAACCAACACCAACCATAAGAACCTCCGTTGCCGCCCTGACCTAACCATACAGCAACGTGCCCGCTCCCGTGTACTCCGCATCGAACTCAAAAACCGTCTAGACAATGGAGAGAAGGACCTGTACATTGACTACCATGCTGACTGTATCAAAAGTAAGCCACGCAACCCAATACTCAGCTTTTACCCTCAACCACAACCCTACCTCAACCCATCCACCATCACCCAAGACTAGGCACGCACGCCCCAACTACCTCAATTCCAACTACTGCCGGCCTTAAATGCAAACTACTCAATGCAAGAAGCCTCGTGAATAAAATACCTGAATTTCTCTTCCTCCTAAATATGGCTAACTTCGACATTATATTTGTCTGTGAAACATGGCTCAATGCATCTCTCCCCGACTCCATTACCACAGTAAGAGACTATCATGTTTACCGATCAGATCGTGAAAATCGTCGAGGAGGTGGTGTTGCTATATTCTATAAAAATCCTTACATCTAAAAAATATCCAAGTTACCCAGGAGCTTGCCCTTCCTGAAACCATCATCTGTGAACTATCAAATATCACAATTCGATTCTTACTATGTTACAGAGCACCTGATTATGACATCAAACATGTAAACAAGCTAAATACATTACTAACATGGGCTGCATCCTGCCCATACCCTTTTATCCTTCTTGGTGATTTCAATCTACCTCATATTGACTGGACCCTAAATGATTGTACAACTGAAATCATACACACAACCTTCTACAATGCTATTACAAATCTGGGACTGGAACAACTAGTAACCAACAACACTAGACTAAACAACTGCCTCGATCTCATCTTCTGCAACAGTTTGAATTTAATTTACGGAATACAAACTAAAGAACCCTTTTCCAGTAGTGACCACAATATGATTGACTTTTGTCTCAACATACGTCCACACAAAAATCACCACAATGATGTAATCCCCAATTGTAACTTCAAAAAAGGCAACTATGATCTTATAGACAACGATCTCTCATCCCTTGATTGGCAATCTCTATTCACTGGATGCAATACCGTTGAAGACCATTACAACATATTTTTACTTGAAGTCAAAAGAGTCATCAAACTATATGTTCCAACAACAACTCCCAAAACAAAACAAAAAAGCAGATTACCCATATCAATAAGGAAACTTCAATCCAAAAAGAGATCACTCTGGCGGAAAAACAAATCTGGTCACGTTGCCAATTTCAAAAACCGATACAAAAATTTATGCCACCAGATAAAGACCGAATGCACCAATTATCACATTAAACAAGAGGAAAACCTTCTAAGCACCAATTCCACCCGTGCTTTTTACAATTTTGTAAACAACAAACTAAAAGACTCAAGGTCCATCCCTCCCTTGATAGGACCTGATGGTAAAGACTGCAACGACGACACCATTAAAGCCAACATCTTTAACACATTCTTCGCTCAGTGTTTGTAAACAGCAATGGATCATGCCCAGTATTTCCTAGCCGTACCACAGATAACAACAATGATCTAATACATATCGATTTCACAGAAGACAATGTTGAAAAATCACTACGCAATCTAAAACCATCTCTATCTATTGGACCGGATGGAATATGTGCCTACTTCTTAAGAAAGCTATCCACTGCCATAGCCAAACCTCTAAGCATAATCTTTGAAAAATCTTTCAGGACCAGCTCCTTGCCTAACCTATGGGCACAAGCCACAGTCATCCCCATCTTCAAAAAGGGAGACCCAAGCCTAGTTGAAAATTACAGGCCAATCTCCTTATGCTGCGTCACCTGTAAAGTCATGGAATCAATTATTAACCAATCCATCATCCTCCACTTAGAGACAAACAACCTACTCTCCAATAAACAATTTGGTTTCAGAAAAAAACTATCCTGTAATCTGCAACTCTTACACTGCAAAAACATACGGACGACACAACTCGACCAGGGCAAAGCAATAGATGCAATCTACATAGACTTCTGTAAAGCCTTTGATTCAGTGGTACACGACAAACTACTCCTAAAAATAAAATCCTATGGTATCTCTGGACAACTGAATAACTGGATAGAAGCATTCCTGTCAAACAGACAACAAATGGTCAAAATCGGGAGCGTCCTATCAAATCCAGTACCTGTCAATAGTGGTGTCCCCCAGGGCAGTGTTCTAGGACCAACTCTCTTCATACTCTACATAAACGACCTCTGTGATCATATTAAGAGCAATTGCGTTCTCTTCGCTGATGATGTAAAGCTGTTCAATACCACAGACAATACTGCTACCCTACAAAAAGATCTTGACTATGTATCTGAATGGTCAAACAAATGGCAACTTCAAATCTCAACAAATAAATGCTCTGTCTTACATATTGGCAAAAAAAATCAGAAAATAAAATACAAGCTGAATAGTCAAGATCTTGTTGATGACCCAAGCTCTGTAAAGGACCTTGGAATACTCACCTCTAATGATCTAAGTGCTAGAGCCCACTGCAACTACATAGCCAAAAAGGCATTAACCTAATCCTACGTAGTTTTTTCTCTGGTAATATCACACTACTAACCAGAGCATACAAAACATTTGCTAGACCAATACTCGAATACAGTTCATCAGTCTGGAACCCTCATTACGTATCTGATATTAGCACAATTGAGAAAGTCCAGAAATATTTCACAAGAAGAGTTCTCCACTCTTCCACTCGTTGTAGAATACCTTATGCCACCAGACTTGAAATTCTAGAACTAGAAAACCTTGAATTACGCCGTTTTCGGTCTGACTTAAGCATGGTATATAAAATCATACATTGCAATGTCCTACCTGTCAATGAATACTTCAGCTTCAACCATAACAACACAAGAGCACACAATAGATACAAACTCAAAGTAAACCGCACCAAACTTGATTGCAGGAAATACGACTTCAGCAATAGAGTGGTCAATGTCTGGAATACTCTACCCGACTCTGTAGTCTCTTCCCCAAACCCCAAAAACTTTAACCTTAGACTGTCTACTATTGACCTCACCCCTTTCCTAAGAGGTCTGTAGGGGGCGTGCATAAGCGCACCAACGTGCCTACCGTCCCTGTCCTATTGTTTCTCTTATTCTTTTATTTTTCTTATATGTACCCATTTCATGTATTCACTACTATGTATACACTTATACTTATTATCTTGTAAACAATTGGCAAATCAAATAAATAAAATAAATAAAATAAATAAATAATTAGTTAGATCTTGCCATGAATGCTTAACTCTTAAGCTGTAACTTTTCTGGGACACCTTGTATCACAAAGGGCTCAGCAACTTATTTGCCACTGGGAAGGAGGTCTTTAGTCTACTTGACATCAGTCTCTGCGCCGGACTACTGTCCATGCCTTCAGTTGAAGTATTTCTCTAATGTAGAATGACCTTCTATAGATCTTAATTATCACTTAGTTCTTTCTTGTATAAATTCTTAATTATCTTCACTGATGATTCAGCTTTGCCATTATCTTGTGGATGAAGTGATGAGGAAGTCACATGATCAAACTCCCACTCAGCGGCAAATTTCTTAAATTATAGGCTTGTGAACTGAGGCTGTTATCAGAGATCACTTTATCTGGTTGGCCATTAAATGCAAACTGAAACTTGCATCTCTTAATGGTAGTTTCAGCAGACAAGTCAGGAAGAAGTTCAATTTTCCACAAGTCTGAATAGATGATCAACTACTGGTAATATCAGGATAGTCTTTTCTTGCATAGTTGAACAAATCTATACTGATGATTTGCTAATGGTATCCCATTTCTGACACTATGTTTTGTGTGGTGTAAGTAAATTCAATACAAACCATCACTGTCCATCTTCTTAGAAGATGTGAGAATACAAACAGAAAAATGCATCACAAGAGCAATAAAGATAGAGTACCAATGTAATGCAGGAAATAAATACAATAAAGATTTATGATAGAGCTGCATATAAGGTAAACATAACACTTGTAACATCAGGGACTATTTGTGTATCATCATCTTTCTAGCAATTGTCTATCCACATGCCTCTTCCATGTGTTTTCAACTAATATGGCCTTGAGCTTTCTTTTGCCCATTGAGCCCACAATATTTGCTAATGTCATCACTCCATCTTGTTTTAAGTCTCTTTTGTGGATGCTTTTTATCAAGTGGAATCTATTCTGCATATAGAAGACCAAAATCTTCTAAACTGGAGGGACTTTCAGTTCGTTATGATATTAAAACAGGCAGACTACTAAGCTGGTAATTCATTGATAGAGTTGGATCTTATATTTCAAAATTTTGCTAAGAAACATTCTGATCAACCAAAGTAGTCTCATGATATTATATTTGTAGATTTAAATTTGATCTGATATCTCTGGAGAAAACTTGATCAATAAACATTTTGCTTTTATTTATAGATTTTTATGAAAACAATAGCTTGAAAATTGGAATAAAATAAACCAATTTGTATATCAAGTTATTAGTTGAATATTTAATCAATTTCCAACATTTTTTTCAATTCTAGAAAATAAATATATTTCAGTTTTTTAATAGTTTATGCAATTATCTTTCAAAGGCTTCTCTGTAACATTGACTGTGTGCTGCATTGATAAATCTTTCCAGATTAATTACTGCAATAACAAGTTTATATTATTTGTGAAAAAAGTGCATTTTGTATCATCAAGTAGATTACCTTTGAGAAAACGATAAACAGCTGAAGTTGCTTTGATATTGTTCAGAACTGGGGACCGTAACCGGGGGGGGGGTGTCCTCAGTTTTTCAACTCAGTCTGCAGAGCTATGAGATTAGAGACTACCCATCCTGGATTCTCCCTTCGACTCCCTGAAAAGAGGCATGTCAGGTAGGACCAACTATGTGTGATTGGAATTGAAAACATTCGAAGTCAATCACACCTGGCTGAATTTATGAAGTATATTTTTCAGATAGCTACTCCACTGGAAATTGATTTTCCAGTTGAGAGTGATCATTCATTTTAATCTTGTGGTTAAAATTTCTTTAGGAAGAAGGAAGACTGGAGATAGTTTAAATATTAGTATTGTACAATTCCTCTGTCTTACTACAAGATAAGAGATTTTAGATCTATTTTCCAGAAATCAGTACAGTTTCCTTTATAGTTCTAGTAAAAACAAGGTATCAGTTTATTCTAGTTTTACTAAGGAGATTTTCAAAAAGAGAAAGATCTTTACAAAAGCTCAAAGCCTTAACTGATTAAGGCAACTTCAATATTTCATGTATTTTCAAGCTACATCTTATGTTAATTTTCAAGATTAGATCCATAGATTTGATAAAACTTCTAATGCAAAAGCCTTTATCCTATCCTCAATCTAATAATGAACAGGCTTGATTGTGTTTCATTCCATAGAATCTGTCATAGAACAAGTGTGAGTTGGCCTACAATTCTGCTATAGAAACATCAGTTTAAAAGGCTTGATGTATTCATTTTTTTTTTTATGTTTGGTTATTTTCAAGATAGTTAATCCAGGCATATTGCCAATTCTACCATTTATTTTTATCACATAGCACATATTGTTCAAATAGTAATATCTGACATTGTATAATTTTCTGTATAAAAAGAAAGATGAAACTACCATGCCATCTCCTTTTGGGAAGTCATAAACTTCTGTGATTTTTTTTTTTACTTTTATATATATATATGTTTTTAAATAATCTTTTAAAATCTCTTTAGTAATGTACTGCCACTACTAAATACAATAGTGTCACATATATTACACACTAGAGTTAATGCAGCAACCTGCATGGTTTTGTGCAGATTTCGGTGTGCACAAGTATCACTTCTCCTGCAGGAGCTGCATTGGTGGTCAATTTGCTTTTGGGTGCAATTCAAGGTACTGATTATCACTTTTAAAGCCTTCATGGCTTGGGACCAGGTTATCTGAGGGACTGACTCCTGCGGTCAGATCTACCCAACCCATCAGAGCGGGAAGGCAAGGAATGTTGCAGGTCCCATCCCTGAGGGAGATACACCTGATGGGACCCAGAAGAAGGGCCTTGTCCATGGTGGCTCCCCCTCTCTGGAACATCATTCCCCCAGAGATTAGAACAGCCCCCGCTCTAATACTCTTCCAGAAGATCCTGAAGATGTGGGCCTGGGGAACCCAGAGTGGAATGGACCACATTAAATGGCTCATGTGATCTGCTGTCGTCGGAGTGGGGAGTTGGGAGTTGGGAGGTGATTTTGTTATATTGTACTTTATTAATTAATTTGATACTTTTGTTAGTTTTTATTGTTTTACATGTGGTTTATATTCTGTAAGCCACCTCGAATCACCATGGCAGCAATATAATCCAGTAAATAAATAAATAAATAATAAATGTGTGTGTGTGTTAAAATATATTTTATTGTTAAATTTAGTATGGAAATTCTGCATCTATGATCAACATTAGAAAATAAGTCGAACAAACACAGAAAAGTTAATTATTAGGTATGTATTAAATGGTGAAGGTCATTAAATGAATTGTTATCAGAAGAATATTGATAGGTGGGACAAATTTTAGGGATGAAGTTACACTTAACAGAAAAGTGTTGCAACAATACAAGAAAGAAAATGTAATTTTAGTGTAGTAAATCATAAAGTAAATCATTAAGCATAGATATTGCTTATCTTCAGGAGCGTCATGTAATGAAATAAGAAAAATATTAATAAAGCATCAAAAGGGACAGATTTATTTCACAGATACTTTGACATACGCTAAAGGTGTGTCCATTATGGTTCAAAAAAGATTTCAAATTTATATATAGCAGGTAATTAGTGATGCTTTAAATGAGCAAATTATCATCCAATCTCATTAATGAATGTTGATTTTTACAGCAGCATTAATAAATAATCAAGCTTTTTAAAAACTAGATAAGCAGCAGACAACATGGAATTGAATTTTGAATTGAATTGTTATAGAAGTATAAATGACAGACTCAGTAATTCTTCTGTAAAATTGTATCAACAGTTCCTGGAACAGCTTGAACTTCCTTAGCTGACATAGGAAAAATGATCTTTGTTATGCTTTTTAATGATGCTTCTAATGCTAGGTGTTCATTTCATTAGATTAGTCATACTGTATTTCTCCAACAATAGGCCCCCCAATAGGAAGGCCTAGCACTGTTTTATAGGCATGAGGTGAAATTAAGCCCCGCCCCCAAAATTTGGGCCTATTTAAAGCATGCGAAATGGGGGGAAACGGCGGGGGGAACTTGCCATTAGAAGCAGCCTGCGGGCAGACTTGCCTCACCAGCAGGCCACTCCTAACAGCCAATCATGGTGGAGCGCGGACAGCTCCCTACCGCCACCAAGCGCCTTTGCTACAGACCAGGGTATGGTGCTGGCTGCAGGCCAGGTCAGTGGGAGGGCGGCGGCAACATGGATGTCAGCCTTGGCGGTGGGCACTTTGTGTCGAGGGGCCTTCGTTGGCTGCCGCTGCCACTTCCTTCACTGCTGTTGCTTTCCCTTCTGCCCTTGCCATGGCTTATGCCACATTCGGAGTGTGGACACAGAGCCCGGAGTCCCTTCTGGACATCGCAGCACTGCGGGTAGCGGAGAAGTGGCCCTTCCAGTGGGTGGAGGAATGGTTCGAGCGCATCCCGGAGCCTGTGCAGCACTGCATTGTGTACCCCCCCATGTTACATTGGCTTTATGGGGAAATCCAACTTTAAATACTTTTTAAAAACTCTATTACTGGGAAATATTAGATGGAAATGGAATACTGACTTGGGCCCAACTGTTGAAGATAACTTTTTAATATATTCAGTGTTAAGAGACAAATATCATCTCCCATAATCCAGTGACAATTTTTACAGCTATAATTTTTGTTAATAGCATTGTTTGGACCAGCACCATTTTTTAGCTTCTGAGACACTTGAAATATTAGAACATCTTGTTGAATTATTTAAAACTTTAAAAAAAAGCTCTACTACTGCTCTCTACAGATGTTTGTTATCAATAAATCAATTTGATAGGTAGATGCTAAGAAATGAGTAGAACAAAGAATTGGAGATTTCTATATTGCTTAGACAATGGGAAATTGTTTTAACTTTTATAGTAAGTATGAAAATGAACCTAAAATTATGGTTTATATAAGAAAAAATATTTATAATTTATTGGACTCCATTATATTGTATAGACATACAAACATAACATTTTGTTGGAAATGTAATAGGACCAATGCTACTTTAAAATGCATGTTTTATAGTGTTTAATACAGGTAATCCTTGTTTAGTGACCAAAATTATGAGTGACAACTTAGTTATGTGAAACTCAGTGAAACTTATGACTTTATTTAATGTTTTCATTGCTTTACATCATGTTTAGGTCATAAATGCGAGGACCAATCCAAAGCTAATTTTTCATTATAATATTAACTGCAAATGATCTCTGAGGTAGTAACTACATGAGGATTACTTGTATTAGTAATTTTTGAGTGTTTTGTCAGTTTGGCCCATTTCTGTAACAGTGAATTTGTTCCTGTTATAACTCTGGTTCATTCCAGGTGTTTTTTAATCCTCTTCAAATTTATATCGTAGGAATTTTCATTATTGTCATGATCTTGAAGCTTAGGACAGGAAAAATTATTTAAGATTTTAGTATTGAAACAATTCAGTTTTAAAGATAGAAAGAAAAATTAATTTTACTAAAGACAAGGTAGTTTAAAAGATAATGGTAAAAGTTTCCCATGACCAGTCAAGGGGCAGTGCTTATATCTGTTTTTTAGTTGAGGGAGCCCGTGTTGTCCAAAGATACTCTATTTATCTACTCACGTTTGATTTTGATTAGGTATAGGTTTAAATGTTAGCATTAAATTCTATCCTGAAAATATGTTTACATGCCAAAATAGTGTCAGTTATAATTTAAAACAATTATAAAATTTGAACTAATTCTTTCATGTTTCTTAACTTTTAGATGAATATATAAAATTAACTTGGAGCATCATAGTGCCATTTTTTGTTATATGATATAGCTTGATTGTAGGATGTCAGATACTGCAAAAATCTATAACTATATAATGATTCACAAAATATTTGTTTCTTTATAAATGTATTTTCTTCTTCTTTGTCTCCTCAGAGAATTAACTTCAAATACAATGGTCACAGCATAATTTCACATTTTGTGAGCATGCTGATAACTTCTCCAAACCTTTGTGCATGTCAAATCCCTATTCAATTTCCTGGTAGTTTATTATATTTGAACTATGCACAGTTTATTATATTTGACCTACACAAACTAGCCAAATAGTTATATCAAGGTTCATGAACATGCAGATTGTGTATTATCAAAAATTCTACTTTTTTCCCTAGGAGATATGGGTGTGTGGGGCCATTTTATAATATACAGTGTCATTTATCTTACAATGTGTTTTATTTGCAATCAAACTAATATAAAAATAAACATAAAATATTTATGTCTTTTGTTTATTGTTTGTAGTGTATTGTTTACTTAACAACTGTTGTTATTTTATTTCATTTGCTTTTAAGTTTTATTAAAAACTACAAAGACTTGCATGGATAACTACAGACATGAACAATTCTCAAAGGTTTGTGATTTTAACTTGTGATTACTTTAAGCACAAGTGAAAATGGAAGATGCTAATTTCACAGCATGGGATGGGAGATTGCACAAGATACAAGAACAAAGACTATTATAGGTTAGAAGTATCTTTAAGGCTGCAAGCAAAATAATGATTATGTGATAATGGTACTGTTGTGATGCTTTATGAAGCACTAATCTGGCTACCCACTAAAAATAATTGCTCATATCCTCATTCTTTATCTCAGTAAGGGGAATGGATTTTTTTCTGAGTAGTACATAGCATATTTGTTTTTATTTTGCACTTAGTGTTTATGTCAAATGCGTAATGTACCACAATGACATGAAAAAGAAGAGAAAAATAAGATTGACAAACAATATATTGTTAGCTTGGGAAGTTGTAAAGACTATACATATCTATGCACACATCCCCACCTGCTATATGTGCAGGCACAGTGTACTGTTCAGTGCTTTTACGTAGCTTTTGATATTTCAAAGATAGACAGTGGTTCATTCAGAAGTTGTTTTTGAACGTGAGAATTCCAATAAATGTTGCTTTTGTAGGTAATCATCTAGAACCGTGGTGGCAAACCTATGGCACGTGTGCCAGAAGTGGCATGCAGAGCCATTTCTGCTGGCATGTGAGTACTTGCCCAGAAAACATGTATTGTGCATGCTTGTGCGCTGCCTGCCCAACAGCTGATTGTCAGGTATCTAGTGCGCATGTGCAGGGACGCGGCGGCATGCAGGAGACACGCATGTGCAGAAGCACGCGGCACACACGAGGTCATGCGCACATGCACAGAAGCGCACAGTGTGGGTCGCGTGAGTCACATGGGTTGCTCGTGCATGTGCAGGACGCATGGGGGATGCATGCATTGCCTTCTGAGTGATGGCATGCAAGCACGAGCAGGTAAGTGCGTGCACAATTATCGGTACGGGAGCCCAAAAAGTTTAGCCACCACTGATCTAGACATTTCATCTAGACACTTTTTGCATGTCTGTTTCCTGTTTCTTATAAAGATTGGAAATAGGGATTATAAAATGACTTACAATTTCACCTACTTGGATTTCCCCTATCTTTTCTTTTTCTTTTACCTTTCACAGTATACATGCCAACCATCTTCCTGGTTTATTTGCAAATAGCAAACATCTCTGTTTCATGTAATTTAGTTTGGTTTCTGTTAATATAGAATCTGTTAACAATCGATAGTTTTTGGTGTAGCAGTTTAATTTGATATAGAAATGTACAGTATAATCAATTGGTAACTTCTGCAATTCAGTCTCTTTATTTCTAATTTCATCTATTATCTTTTGCATCTTTTCCCAAGATTCCTTCTTCTCTGAATGGTTGTATTGTATGAGGTACCTCATGACTGCTTTACTAGCATCTCAAATAGTCATTAAATTTGTCCCTTTGTCCATATTATTATCAAAATATTCATTTGATTTCTTTTTACAGTGCTTTATAATCACCTCCTTCTGCAAAATAGGTTTGTTTAATCTCAATCTATAATTCAACTCTTTTTTTCTGAATATCAAAAGAATTGGATTATGTCTGAAAATGATTTAGGCAAAATATAAACTTCTGAAATTTTATTTGCCAAGATTTTAGAAATCCATATCCTATCAATTCTTGAAAATGATTTGTATCATTCTGAGAAGAAAATATATTCTCTGGCCAATCAGTTTTTCTAGGAAAAATGAGATAATTGATCCATGAAATATTAAAAAAACTTTATCATCATTTGGAATATAAACCACTATTGATTTTAGTCCATTAAGTTCCACTTCTACATCTAAACTTTGGTTTAAGTTGGGATTTTATATATAAAACAAATCTGTTGATATTGTTTTGCACCCACTGAGATGAATTCTTCAACTAGTTTTTTATTTGTTAAATATTTCTTATCTTGTATTTTGATATGTGTTTCCTGCAAACAAAGTATGTTGCCATTTAGTTTCCTCAAATAATGAAGTATTTTTTCCCGCTTGGATAGGTTACAGCCATCAAAGTTTAGTTATAGTATGTCAGGGCAGGAGGTTGAGAGGATGGTGGGGTCATCTCTAGTGCTAGCAGATCTGAGCTGGAAAAAACTCAAATGACCACAAAGACAGAATTTGTTTTCCAATTCTCTTTTGGCTGTTTAGTAGTAACCTGGATTGTTGCAGCCCAGTCACGGAAGCACTTGAAAACAGTGCCCTTCTGGTTGAGAATAGAGTATGAAACACTTTATAGTTATATATTTGTCAGATTTTTTTAAAAAATCATAAAGTGGTGAAAAAGAATCTTTTAGCAATGAATATAACAATTTCAAAAAAAAAAAAAAATCAAAATACATAGAGATCTCTTAAAGCATATGTTAACTGTAAATGCCTATTCCTCAAGACATGAAAAAATGTATGGATTTTTTTCTTGTTGCATTTTTTTGAAATTTATCGCTGAATACTTTCAGCAGCAAGGAAGACAGTATTTACTACAGTATAATTCCAAAAGAATCCGGGGTACAAATTCATATGTAAAAGTAAATCTCTATACTGTGCACATGCATTTAAACAAATGTATGTTTCTTGAAAGAGCTGTGCTTTATCTTGTAATTACTCTAGCATCAATATATCAGCCATAGCTGTCTGCAAAAATATTTGAAAGATGTTTGAAAATGTTGTTTTCCCTGCAACCATGTCTGGACATATTTACAATTTTTTAAATAAAAGGAGATAATCTCTGTTGGATTTTGCAGTAAATTCTTGATAAGTGTACATTCCAATATGCAGTTCAGGTTGGAATTCTACAACCACTTACCTAAGAGCAAGCTTCATTGAATTTAATGAGACATCATTTCCAAATGAAAGTGTAAAAGCTTGTAATGTTAATCCTCATTTCTGAGGGTAACCTTTGTTTTTACAGTAAGAGAAAAAGCAGTCTTCTTGAAAGAAAGGTTGTTTTTTTTCTTACCTGTAATGCTGTAAGATAGTTCAGAATAAATTATGTTATATATGTATAGCAATTTATATAAATATAGAGACAATCCCTGTGTCGATAGGGGTTAAAATAAGCAACTTTACTGTATTAAGAAGGGGGAAAAGGACAACAGAAAATAAGAATTTTTTCTCATTCTGAATTTAACAACAGAATTTGGACTGATAAAGAGGTGTGTGTGTGTGTGTGTGTTGCTCAAATTAAAAGATTATTATATCAGTTGTTATATAGCTCAAATTCTAAAGGTGTGGAGAGGAATTGCAACAGATTTAAAACTAAATTCTAAATTGAGAGGAGAAAATGTTCATAAAGCAGACTTAAAAGTGATCATATTTTGAATTTCATCGAAGAATAAAGTGGGATTTTTGTTTTGTTCCTTAGATGATGATATTTCCTAATATAGGAAATGGGGTTGTGTTTATCGACTTACATATAAGTCTTATTTTTACTTATTGCATAAGACAATGTTTTAAAAGAGAGACCAGGGATTAGAATAAATTTAAATGAGAGGTTAGGTTTAACACATTTGAGGAGTTTCAGTTGAAAGATAATTGAAAAATGTCAATTTATATTCTGCCACCATAGTCATGTTTATCACGGGAAAATGGGGACAAGTGTATTTTAAATAAATTGCTAGAAGAAATGAAATGAAACAATTTGTCTAAATTTTTCAAAATCGTACTTCCTCAATGAATTAGAGTAAAGCATGATGACAAATCAAGCTATAATTGGAACGGAGAGAAATTTATTTTTATTGTTTTGCTTTTAATGGCTTTTAAATAATCAATTTCTCAAGAAAGCTATAGACAAGTTTCTAATATTTTGCTTCAAGGAGAAATATGGCTAAGGTTAATATGGTTTTTGTTATTTACAGTAAGTACTGGATAACGATATTGGTATAAAACATTATAGTAATAATAAATATGTCTTCACATTACAAGTGTTTTTAAATGCTTATAGGGTTAAAATTGATCAGCTAATAATAATTACGTTTAAAATAGATGATGATTTAGTAACATATAACTTTAATGGAAACTTACACCTGTTGTTTTAGAATGATTTTTCTCCTTAATTATTTTTAAAAATAGTAGCTTAGTTTATCTGATTGAAACATTTGATTTTCTATTTTTTTTCCATTTTGAATAGTGCAAATTGACTTAAGTGTTAGATTGTTTTCATTTTCAGTAACTATTATTATACCAAACATAGAACTTAATAAAAGTTAGTTCTATATAATTAAATATAGTGAAACTATTGCTTAAACTATATAGATTCCAGCGTAATATTGAAGTACTTGGTGATTTGACTTTTTTGTTTTACTTTCAATATTTTCTTTAAACCCTGGTTGCTGAGTCAAATATGTGCAAGATTGTCTTAAGCATTCATAAAAATATTCAATTTCTTTTCTGTTCATGCAATAGAGGTAATGAGACTATTCTTAATTATAGCACACAAAATGCAAAAGAGAAGGATGATTATAATTTACTAGCAAAGTTCCATGACACTTTCTGCAAAGAAAATGGCAGGACAAAGGCAGGACAATTTATGAAATAATGGGTTATTTTGTGCTGATATTGAAGTCTTATTGCCTTTTATGCATAATCCAAAGTCTGAATTGAAAATATTTCTAAATCAACAAAAAAAAAATCAAGCTTAGTGATCTTTTTCTGTTGTTATTGATTAAAACACGTTAACACATAGGATATTAAGGTCTATTAAACAGTCATAATCTAGTATGGAAATAAGATTACATCCTTCAATAGTTTTTAAAAAGATAAAATGTTATTTAAATCAAATTTGTCTCTTCATTTTCTTGGCAGCATTACAAAAGCTGTAAGCCATTTGCCAACAACATGGTTTGTTTCTCTCAGTCTAGCCTATCACCCTATAATTTCTCTTATCCAAATATTAACTGGCTCTGGCTCTGCTTAGCTTTCAAAATCAGATATCAGAACAGCCTTCAGTCTATGTCTGATAATAAGTTAACACTTGTCCAACTGAAATGTTATAGTCCAGCTGACATGTTGATAAATGCTAGAATAGCACAAATGTTCTGTTATACCTTCCACTTCAGCTGTCCTTGCTAAGCATCATATATAACTGTTATATATACAACTTCTTATGTCTACTATTGGAATGAATAAGAAAGTCCATGCAGATAGGAAAATAATTAGATTCTAGAAGTAGAAATGGGTTGAAATGACGTGAGTTTTAGAACAAAGATAAGTAATATCTTATCTGAAAGTAATGTTGGGGTTTCTAAGTATTTGGAAATAGAAGTTTGGATTGAAGAAGATACACTTCTGTGCAGTTCTTGAATGAACACAGATGATGATGCAGTTCCGTCTGGAAATGCAGCATCTAGCACAATGGAGACATGAAAATCCACTGTTGTATTAAATGGGTGTTATACTATGGGTGTTCATAGTTTTCTATCAGTTTTTGTCAGTGCCTGTCTTCAAAGCTGGTAGATAGCATAAGGCTCCCTAGTGGGTACTGTCAACTATTGCAGATTCTAGTTTTCTTGGCTAGATGTCAGAATCATGTAGATTTTCTTTTAAAACATCTTTGTAACACTTGAGTAATTTGAGCTCAAGTTCTCTTCCCAGATTCCAGTATACTATAGAGCAACTGGAGAATCACAATTCAGTCATCCTTTCTGATGACATGTCCCATCATTTCATCTGGGCTCTAACAATCAGGGACTCAATGCTGGTGGACTATGTATGATCTAAGATCAGGCTGGGGATACACTTTTGCCAGCAAATGCCAAGGATGTGGCATATGAAATTTCTTGCATTTTTGACATATCAGGACGTACAGAGTCCAGACCATACATCCATATAAGACAGAAGGGATAGCCATAGCTCTGTAGACTTTCAGTTTTGTATAAATATGGATGTTGTGTTGATTGAGCAGTTTGCTACACTATCATGGAGTAACTGAATCACTTCATGAATTTCTTTGGACATCCATATCTCTAGATGATCCACAAAGTGTTCTGTTTACAGTGTCAAATGCCTTTGTTAGTGTAATAAAAACAAAGCAAAGAGACTTGTTCTGTTCCATGGACTTCTGCTGGTCTGGCCTTATGGAAAATATCCTATCTGCAGTATTCTGTTCTGATGAAAAATCACATTGCACCTTTGGAAGGTTCCTTTTTGAGACGGTGACAAGTCTGTTCATGAAAATGCAGGCAATTGCCTGGAATGGACAACAACGAGATACCTTTATATTTTTTGCAGTCTGATTTGCTTTTCTTGTTTTTATAGACAGCTACAATGAAGGCATCATGGAAGTAATCAAGTATCTCCTCTGTAGACCAATGTCTTCCAAGATAACTTGAAACCCCTGCAAGACATATGAGTCTAATGCCTTGTAAAGCTCAGCTAGAATTCCGTTCTATCCTATTACTTCATTTAAGCTAATCTACAATCTTTAATGATTGTAGATGTAATCTATCTTTATTGATCTCATCAAGGGAGAGAGAGAAGTCTAGGACATCTAAAATGTGTAGCTGAGAAATCTCTAAGTCATTATGATCAACTGGATGGTCTATTAAGTTGGAAAAATGTTCAAGTCAGTGATTTTTCAGGTTTTCCTGGTATTTTATCAGGCTCATCTCATCAGATGATAGTAAGGAGAACCATCCTGATTTAGAAGGACTATAACAGGCTTTATAGCATTGAAGAATTTTCTGATGCAAACATGTCTGCATTAGCATTCTAGCTGCTCAGTCTTCCTCTACCACCACTAGTCCTATATTTTTCTGACTGTATTGTTCAGGTGCTTCAACTTGTCTTTCTTTGAAACAGATGTTGGATCATTCTGCCCGTGTACATAAAACTTGTTCTTGGCCTAGAGAGCTGCTGAAATTGTCTTGTGGCTTTCATCAAACCAGTCTTGATGTGCCCGTTTTCAATCCAAGTGCAATATTGTTGCAGTTTGTCTGATAACATATTTAAGAAGCAACCACTTTCAAATAGTGTCCTACAAGAGATAAATTATCAGAGAGGTTTTTTTAATCCACACAAATAAAAGAGAGTTAAGAACAGAATAAATTAGCTAGGGGTATTCAGTCAGGGTTCCCAAGAATTTGGAAATAGAAATAGTAAATGAATAAAGACAAAATTACAATTTAGTTGACTACTAAAAATGGAATTATAAATGACAGAGTACAGCCTTAGGTATGTGACTGTGCATTTTAAACCGCTACATTTAACAGCAGTGCAAAAAGGTTCTTTTCCAGGATTTAAAAAGTTATTATCACCTTGGCTATATAACTACCAGGATTTTTTTTTCTTTTGTAACACTGCATACATTTTGAGATTTTGTTTTAAGATCTGACCTACTTAGAAAATAAACTTCTGTTAAAGCTAATATTTCTATTTTCAAATACCCTTGAAAGTGTGTCAGAGAAGAAACTATTCTGTTCATAAAATGTAAATGCACTTCACATTTAAAGAGGGGAATATTTTTCAACTTCATAATACGGTATGCTTAATTTAAATTCCAGATACACCTGTGTGTTTAACTCTACCATGATAATCTTATCAACTGCATCATTTATTCAATGCATACACATCAGTTTTGTAAAAAAAAAAACCAAGAACAAAAAATCTGGTAATGATTGAAAACTAATAAAATGATTATATCTGTCATTAACATTAGTGACAATTTATTCTCTCCCCACCATTCCCAGGAACAGAATAACGCAGTTAAGATTTTAATGCAAGTGTATCCAACCAGCAACCCACAGGCTGCATGTAGCTCTGGACAATAATACAGCCCTACAAGATTTTAAACTTTCAACAATATCACATAATTTATATTCATTAATTACATACATTTTTTAAAAAAAACTAGTGCTTTATTTTATGTAATTTATTATGTAATCATAGTGGACTTGCATTATACTTTAAAGTTAACAACAATATCACAATACATTGCTTTGAATATGTACAATTTCAACATAGACATTTAATTAAGAATAGTCAGATATTTTATAGAACAGAATAAAATTCTTTATTGGCCAAGGGTGGCCAAGAAATTTGTCTTTGATGCATATGCTCTCAGTGTACATAAAGAAAAAAATAAAACACATCAAGAATCTTTTAAAAATTTATTTTTTCAAATCTGGTTTTTTTTTTTTAATTTAGTCACAATAATGGTTTTTATGTTTTAGTCACATTTTAGTCTACCTTTAGTCGTTTATTATAAGCTTTTGGGATAGCATTAGATGTAAATAAATGATTTCAAAAAATATTTTGTCTCCTCATGTTAATAAAATAATCTATATTTGAGAATTCTCCTTACCAGCAGATGAAAACTCAATGAATTGATCAATTTTAAAAATGTATACTTTTCACTTTGTTAAAACTGATATAAATAGTCATGCTTTGTTTATGGTTTCCTCCTAAACTGATGTATCTCTCAACCT